>NC_057833.1:62446875-62764583 GCF_910594005.1 Cervus elaphus | reverse complement strand
CTCCAAGCAGGGATCGAACCTGTACCCCTGCATTAGAAGGTGAAGTCTTAACCACTGGACCACCAGGGAAGTCCTTGGATTTCTTTAATTAAAAAGTTAAGTACAGGCTTGTTTTGAATTATATGTGGCAGTGATGGAGAGGCTGGGTACCACTGCTGTGATCTCCTGGGCAAGGACCTCTAAGGCACGAGGGCACCCGAAGCTCTGGTGTGGGGATGCCCATCTTCTGCCTGCAGGCATCACTGCATCTTGGATTCCAGAGCACTTGGTTACTTTTCCGCGGTGGGCTCTTTCATCACCATCCCTTTCACGTGGATGAGGGAGCCCTCACCATTTCTACCTTGTTTATAGTCATTTTTATGCTTGTCTTACTTTATACATTCTAGAAGTACCTCTTCCTTCTCCTTCTCATATTCAGTTTTCCTATGTAAAAAATGAATACATAAGAAGTACACACTCTATGCTTCCCTTTACGGTTTGTCTTTAACTTTATGCTCTTGAAGGTGTAGGCTGTACGCCATCTCTCCTCCTCCCTACAGTGACACCAAACAGACACGTGTGTAGTAAGTGCTTAGTAAGTTTTGAATGAATGAGTGAATTTGATTTAAATTTTCCGGTCACTTCATTTTGAACTTCTGCTCTTCCCGCTCTTCAGGGAAGAGTCCCCTGGCTTTGCTCGTTGGGTCTTGGAGTTCTTACTGTTCTCTAGACTCACTCAGCCCCAGACTTTGTTGGGTACCTACCTAACTGTCTCTGAAACGTAAAGAGAATTTAGGAATGCTGCCAAAACCCTGGGGCTATTTGAATATATGTACAAGAAGAGCCTGCTTGGGATTCCCCTTTCTGGCAGTTTCGTTTCGAGTAGAAAATAGTGTTACAAAGATAATTTACAGAAAATGTACTTAAAAAGAGAGAGATGAGGAATGTTATGAAAGAGGAGTGATGCTTATATCGGAAAAATGTACAACTCTTTGTAAATTATTTTAACTCCTTGTGAATGCTTAAGGTTTAAGGGATCTAGTGATGGAATGATATCCATCTGTATTTATCTGTGTGTATGTCTGTAGCCAAAATGGACTGTCTCAGCAGCTTGCGGGTACATACATCATCCTATATTTTGCATTTTTCCAAAAAATCACTCAAGAACTCACCTGCTTAGGTGTATCAGGATTCACCAAAGAAACAGAATTAATTATATACAATGTGTATATATACTTTGTGTATACACACACACAGATATGTGTATATATATATATACACATATATATATTACAGAAATTGAGAACTCCAGAATCAAAAAGAAGACAGAGGGCTAGTCAGTTGAAAAAATTGTGAAAAAGAGAGAGAGAGAGATTGATTTTAAGGAACTATCTCCTGTGAATGTGGGGCTGGTCATCTGAAACCCATGTGTAGGGCAGGCCAGCATGCTGGAAACTCAGGCAGGATTTCTGTATTACAGTTTTGCACCAGAATTCTTTCTTCTCCAAGAAACCTCAATTTTTGCTCTTAAGGCCTTCAGCTAATTAGGTGACATATGGTCCCACCTAGATGAACAAGGGTTGTCTCCTTTACTGAAAGTCAACTGACTGTACATGTTAATTACATCGACTAAACACCCTCATAGCAACACCTTAGACTGGTGTTTGACCAAACTGTTGGGCCTCACAGCCTAAAGTGGCTGATGGATAATGTTATCACACCTGGTTAGGAAAATCCAGCAATTGCAGCAGGCCAACTACACCCCCAGATTGTCAAAGCTTCTAGTGACTTGCACTCAAAAGAGTTCCTGTCCAAACCACGTCTTGGAGAGCACTGGGAAGGACTTCTGGATCTCTTCCGGCTCTCTTTTCATGGACGTGTTTCTTCTGTTGCAGCCACACCCTCTGCTAGTTGAAAACTCTCTCGCTGCCTCCCCCTCAGTGCAGAACTATCCCATGCTTGCATATTGGAGTTACAGCTCATCTGCTAGATCACTGCCCCGAAGCATTACTTTTATGTCTGAGGATTCTCCAGCTGCAAAAAAAAAAAAAAAAGCTTCATTTTCTCATGAGCAACCTAATTCTAGGCATTATTTCAGCCATTAATCTGACATCTCATTTCTAACACCTTTGTTTTCACCGACTTCAGTTGCTAAGCTAATCATTTGTACAGGTCCGGGTTCAGACAGTAAAGAATCTGCCTTCAAGGCTGGAGACCTGGGTTTGACCCCTGGATGGGAAAGATCCCCTGGAGGAGGGCATGGCAACCCACTCCAGTATTCTTGGCTGGAGAACTCCATGGACAGAGGAGCCTGTCAGGCTACAGCCCAGGAGGTCACAAAGAGACCGGTAGGACTGAGCGACTAATGCTTTTTACAGTATCCATCCTCCAGAGAGAAGGGACTCTTTTTTCCCAGACCTGGAGAATTCCATGGACTGTATAGTCCATGGGGTCACAAAGAGCTGGACATGACTAAGTGACTTTCACTTCACTTCACTCTTGCCCTTTCAGCCACTATACCAACCTTCTTCCCAGTTCTGAGCTGAGTATCTTATGTATGTTGGGAAGACAGCTGTAAAAAGATCTGCTGCTTCAGGGCAAGGTGGGACTCCCAGCCTTATGTTTGAATTACTGACAAAGACCACTTTTATATGTTAGAGAAGGGTCAAACATCTGCTTCCAACTAGTTTCTGGGTATAAACCTTGGCTGGTGGCTTCCCTTGCAAAAGTTTAAATTTCATCTCAGTAGGAACACACAGAAATATAACTAGTGTGTTTGTATAATAAGTATTATTGATCTCTTTTTGCATTATATGTTTTCCAGGAGCGTGGATCATCTTCTGTAGTCTCAGAATTTAGTGACCCTCTAGGAAGATTTGCTGTTTTGATGCCATCCCATTGTGGATGTTTTACTGCTCCTTTACAGAAATCATAGATACAGGGATTTCCTACTTCTAAATTGCCCTAACATAATCTGTAAACTTGACTCACCTCAGTTAATGGAGCCTCTTCCCTAGCCAGACTGTTCGTTGTGTGACATTATGCTGAAGTTTGTTGAAATCCTTGTGCCTCAAAGAGCCATGACATTTCTAGCTTAGGTGGTTTGTCCTGTTGTCCTTGGCTAAATTTTCTTTGTAGCCTAGTTAAAACCCGGACACCTGGGAGTTTAAATTACCCCTGTAGGATATTAGTATATTAGCTACCTATAAAAATGAAATTTATATGAGGCATCTGTTTACATTGAGCATGCCATAAAACTGGCAGAGAACTCAAAGGAAAGGGTTTTCAAACGAAGGTTTCATAGCCAGGAGCAAAAGGCTCTTGAGAGTGGCTTGTAGGTAACTAATTTCCATTTTATATATTAAAAATAACTTTAATATACAAAGGATGTCTTCCCTTCCAAATGGCAGTCTTGAATACATAAAATATTTCAAGAATCCTTCTGTGTTCGTATTAGGTGTTTCAGTGATTTGTTACGTAACTGTTGCTGGTTCCAAGAGCAAACAAGGGAACAGGATGTTCAGCATTAATCTGGTGACATCCTTGAGGACTTGGCAAGTGGGGAGAGCAGTCCCTGGTTCACAGGTAATTCCAGTTGTTATCCAACAGTGAGATTATATCAAGTCAGTGAGTTACAGTAACAGAGGGACCTGGAGTCATACACACGGGCAGATCCCACAGTACTATCATTCTGAAAGTCAACAGCAGCAATTGAGTATCCAGGCTAATCCACTCTCTCTAGTATTTTTTGATTGCATCGCCAGTTGCTGTGCTTAATTTAATCCAAAGGAGTAGAAGGAGGGAAAAGGAGTCATTTTTAAGCCATGTGGCAGTTCATAGACATAAAGAAAAAGCTGAAGAATGGAGGCGGGATGGACGGGGACCAGGGTAACCTGGAAGTTACTTACCAACAGGTACAGCACAGATGTAGACCAAATGGAACTGATGAACATGTGAGGCCCCGATATGGTTGTAGTGAAGCTTGCTGAGAAGATGAGCCCTGAGTCTGAGAAGCAGGGCCCAGCATACGGTGTTTTAAGAGGATTCCCATGGCAAATAGCCATTTCCCTCTCCTAATGTTGCTGCCTTCAGGAGGAAGAGTTGATGAATTGTCCTCGGGATTTTTCCTACAGTTTGCCAAGAGGAGGGCCAACAACTAGATCTATGTGCCACCGTGCCTGTGGGTGGTAGTGGTGGGAGTGGTAGTTTCCAAGGGAAAATCAAGGGACCACTGTCAGAAGATGGAGACTGGACACTGAGTGGACAAAACCAGCAGATGCTTTGGATATCACCAAGTCCTCACAAGTTTTACTAGTTGCAGTGGACTTAACCAGTCCCTTCCTGCTCAGGTAATCACCTGCTGCCACACATTCAGGTCTCTTCTCACTGACTTGATCAGATTCCTATTCATCCAGTCATGGCATTTCTTCCAGTCTTCATCTTCTCCTTTCCATAGTATTCCAACTATAATGTGAATTATATAGATGTGAGGTGTGTGTGAAGTCTTAAGCTAAGGATACAAGCATCTCCATGACTGTTTCTCTGGGGAAGGTGTTGATGTTGTGTCAAGAAGAGAATGAGGCATTTCTGGGAGACTGTGCATCTCTTGGTACAGATGGGATGTATCCAGAGTGATTAGAGTCAGACAGGGTAACTCCCCTTTGGTTGCCATGCCCTCTTCCAGGAGATCTTTCTGACCCAGGGATCGAACTTGCGTCACCTGCATTGCAGGTGGATTCTTTACTGCTGATCCACCAGGGAACCCAGAGAAGTGGAGTTAATTGAAGGGTTTTTGATGTGGAAGAAATTATAGTATGATTGAATATTGATATTATGTGTGGCATTCTCCTGGAACCAGACTGTTGCTTGGTAGCTAGTATTATCTGATTTTTCTGTGAGCTCTTTCTTACAGGAGGTAATCTTGGCTGTCAATATTTGTGTATTGATGCTTCCCAACTAGATACTCTTTTTTGATTTTGGCTTCCAGATGCACTCCTGTGGTTTTCTTTATCTCCCTTCTCACGAGTCTATTTTTCTGGTCATTAGTTTTCTGACCCTCTTTAATTTCATTCACTTCCCTGTTGATCACATCCAGTCTCGTGGCTTTAGAATCTCTCAGTGCTGATGATTGAAACACCCAACTCAGACTTCCTTCTGAGCCCTAGATTTCTAGATACAATTGCCCACTGGACTTCTTTCCTTTATGCTTAATAGACATCTGGGAATTGTTATGCCTAAACTGAATTCCTGATCTCTCTTCCCTGAAACTTGCTTGAGTCAAAGCCACCCTCATCTCAGCTGAAGGCAATGCTGTTTTCTCATTTGCCCAGACCAGAATCTAGGGATCTCCCTCTCCTCCGATCTTTCACACTTAATATTCATTTCATTAGGTAATCTTGTAGATTTTTCCTTCAACTTAGATCCACTCTTTCACAGCTAATTTTCATTAAAACTGTACTTCCACAAAGTTTTCTGCAGGAAGGGAGGAACCACAAATTTTGGTGATCTTATCTCTTTGTACTGTTTCTGATGAGGGCGTTAAAGGAGGTGGGAGAGAGGGAAGAGCAGATCTCATTCAGAAACCAAGGAGCAAGCTGGACGGCCATGAATTTGCTTCACATTTGCCTGGCGGCTCCCCCTCCCTCCCTCTCTCCGAGTCTCAGCTGTAGGTGACACTGTGCTGGCCACACCGCACATCTCCACCTGCTCTGTCATCTCTGAATTTAGGTTGTACTTTTTGGTATCGGCCCCGGTGATCTTCTCTTTCTCTTTCTTGCCTTTGCACCTCTGTGCTCACTCACTTCCTGACAAAATAAAACTAATTTTCATTCTGAAACTGTATTTAACCCTCTTCACTGCTGCCAGTAATTCAGAACCAATAATTCCCCAGACTGCTTATACTCAAGGAACTTTATTAAATTTCCAAATTACTATAATGATTTTCTTTGCGAAAGCTGAAAGAAACTTTCTCACCATGTTTCTGCATATGGAATTGGCACTTGATAGCATTCTCCACCATCTTTGCAAATTCTTAATCTCTCCATAGATCTATGGCAATCGCTATTCTCAGTATTTCCTGGCAGTGAATTTGGTAACCAAAAACTCCCTTCGTTGTGGAGGCCCAGGGAAATAAAAAATAGTCACTTTGCTGAATTGAAAAGATTGAAGTTTTGGACAGAATTGGATTAAGGGTTATATTTGAAAATTTGCTCTCTTTTAAATTATTGCCATCACAGTTATAGTAGCTCTGACTGAGATTTCAGTTCTATGAGGACATTTCTAAACTATGCATTTAAATAAACCACAAGTCATGGACATTAAGGTGTATTGTACACTACCTATCAGCATGTTACCTGAGCTGTGCTGTTTCTTCACACTTTATATTAATCCTGATTCTGGATTAGCTGGATATGTTTTGAATTTTTAAGAATTTAAATGTATATGCAAGACTGAAAACCAAAAATATTCAAAAATTCTAAAATTAATAGTTAATCCCATTTTGAAATATGTATAGAATTTCCATGCTCTTTGAAGTACAGAATCATTTAGAACAAAACAATGAGAGAAATAATAATTAGTATAAATATTAGTTGTATCATGCTCAGCAACTTTTAAATAAGTTTTCATAATTATTTTACTTAATTTTACAATAACCTTGGGAAGTATATTTGAAAGATTTTAAGACATTCCTTATTTTACCAGTGAGAAAATTAAAGCTAAATGATATAAATGACAAGCTTAAGTTCACCCAGGTGTAAATAGCAAAGACAGACACAAACATATCTGTTGTTAACTCAAAACTCAATGATATCACTACTACACAAAATTGACATTTTTATGAACCAAAATAAAACTTGGCATTAAATAAATAATAGTAATAACAAATTAGAATAAACGTTATAATAAAGATTCCTACTCCAAAGCTAGAAAATCCAGACATAAACATTAATCTTTTGGAAACACTGACTTCAAGATGTACTTGAACAGTTTTATTCCTATAGACTAAGCATGGAAGTATATAAACCAATATAAAAAAAAGAATGGACATAGTTTTTTTTTTTTTAAGATTGAAGAAAAGATGTGATCATGTTCCTATGGCCTTTGGAGGAAGAAGAGAAATTACTTTTTCCCCATGGCTAGCAAAACTGCTGAAAATGGATGAGTCGCCAATTTTGATAAGATCCATGACTGGTACCATAATTTGCAGTGATTCATCTGTGATTTTTTTTCCTTTCCAAAATAGGGTCTAAAACAAAACCAAAGCCGTAGGAAAAAGATAACAACTGGCATTTTTATCTCTCGTGTGTGTGTGTGTGTGTGTGTGTGTGTGTGTATGAAATGGAATGTATGATAGATTTAGAATACTTTTGATTCTGGCACAGTAAGCAATCTTAAAGATCATCTGGTCTACCCCCTCACAGCTTTTCCTCCAAATTCTAAGGTTGACAAAAACGAGGGTTTTTCAAGGAGGGTTCTTCAACTAGTTCATGGTGAATCTAGGACCAAAATCCAATTCCTGTTCTGCAACATTAATTATCCTTGAGATACAATATTCTCTCTACATGGTTTATTTTCAAAAATTAGAAAAAGTAGGAGTTGTTTCCCTTCATCACATGATGCTTGTTTCTTATTGTTTACTAAACATTATTATTCATTCTTCCTTACTCTAACTGGTACGTAATTTGGCCTTAGAGTTTATAGGTAAATGTATGGTTCCCAAACACTATAAATTGTTTCATAGCATGATGATTTATTCTTTTTCTTGTGCCTGCATTTCTTAGTAAGACTAAAATACCATCCTCAAGTGAACATAGGCTCCTCAGGGATTTAACCATATAGCGTGTGTATTTGTAGGCTGTATTTTAAAGAGCACCTTCTTTATTAAACTTACAGTTGAAATAAGTTCTGAATACTTGAGAATTTTTAAAAATAAATGTTCAAGTGAGAAAAACAATAGCACTATGTTGTTTTTCTGGCTAACTTTAGACACTATTTAGCCAAAGATATGGAGGATCTTTCTGACCTCTGGAGATTATTGTTAAGGTGAAATTTTTCAAATGAAGTTCTCTGTTGGGATTTCAAGTTACCTGTTTAATTGCTTTTTTGAGCAGGTTAGTATCTGCCTCTTGACCTGTATGCAGGTCAGGAAGCAACAGTTAGAACTGGATATGTAACAACAGACTGGTTCCAAATCGGGAAAGGAGTATGTCAAGGCTGTATATTGTCACCCTGCTTATTTAACTTATATGCAGAGTACATCATGAGAAATGCTGGGCTGGAGGAAGCACAAGCTGGAATCAAGATTGCCAGGAGAAATATAAATAACTTCAGATATGCAGATGACACCACCCTTATGGTAGAAAGTGAAGAGGAACTAAAAAGCCTCTTGATGAAAGTGAAAGAGGAGAGTGAAAAAGTTGGCTTAAAGCTCAACATTCAGAAAACTAAGATCATGTCATCTGGTCCCATCACCTCATGGGAAATAGATGGGGAGACAGTGGAAACAGTGTCAGACTTTATTTTTTTAGGCTCCAAAATCACTGCAGATGGTGTTGCAGCCATGAAATTAAAAGACTCTCACTCCTTGGAAGGAAAGTTATGACCAACCTAGATAGCATATTAAAAAGCAGAGACATTACTTTGCCAACAAAGGTCCGTCTAGTCAAGGCTATCGTTTTTCCAGTGGTCATGTGTGGATGTGAGAGTTGGACTGTGAAGAAAGCTGAGCGCAGAAGAATTGATGGTTTTGAACTGTGGTGTTGGAGAAGACTCTTGAGAGTCCCTTGGACTGCAAGGAGATCCAACCAGTCCATCCTGAAGGAGATCAGTCCTGGGTGTTCACTGGAAGGACTGATGCTGAAGCTGAAACCCCAATACTTTGGCCACCTGATGCAAAGAGTTGACTCATTGGAAAAGACCCTGATGCTGGGAGGGATTGGGGGCAGGAGGAGAAGGGGACAAAAGAGGATGAGATGGGTGGATGGCGTCACTGACTCAATGGACATGAATTTGAGTAAACTCCGGGAGTTGGTGATGGACAGGGAGGCCTGGCGTGCTGCGATTCATGGGGTTGCAGAGTTGGACATGACTGAGCGACTGAAGTGAACTGAACTGAACTGAGTATCTGTTTCCATCATGTTCAGGAAAATCATTTGAGATAGGGGCATGTCCCAGTCAGTGCTCAGGAACTGCAGACATTCTGAATTTGTGAGCACATGCTAGGCATTTGCCAAACACCTCAGCTCTTTGTAATAAGAAGGAACAGAAAGAAATGAGAAAATAACAGTGAAGGTAACTTACTTTTTTCTATTTTTCTTCTTATTTGGTTTGTGGCTTTTTAGAATGAAAGCTCTTTGTAGTCAGCTATCTTGCCTTTATAGACATTTCATTCAGTGCCAAGAACCCTTCAGAAGTTCAAAGGCCACCAATGGCAGTAATATAATAAAACTAGTAATTACTTCTCTATAACTTTGCAACAAAGCAAATCCCCAACTCCAAATTTCTACTGGTTAGAGCTTTGGACACAGGTTTGGAACTGTTATTTATTGACTCATTCAACTTAATCGACTCTCTCAAGTTTTAAAAAAATCTTTCTTTTCTGGCTCATGTGGAAAAGATTAGGAAACCTCTTATCGATGCTTATTCATAACTACCATATGTGCTGTTAAATTATTATGAGAAATTGAGCAGAGTATGAGTAGTGAATATTAATTTGCTGCCCCAAATCTCTTCATTTTTGGATGTCAGTGTTACCTTGACAAGCATGTCTTTTATTTTGGTGAAGGGTTGACAAAGTGAAATATAAGAGCAGAGAAAATAGAGATTGGTGAGTGGGATGCTTCTTCAGGTCAAACAAGATAAGAGAAAGATGCAAGCATGAAATAGAGTTTCCTAAATCAAACTCAGGAGGCTGTCACTGCCTGTTCACAACCAGGGTCTGCAGCCAGCCATGGCTTCAGCACTTCTAGAAATACATTTTGCCAAAGTGGTAACGTGAAAAATCAACACTTTGTAACATAAAACCCAGGGTGTTGGTGGGAGGCAGACATTGTGTATTGGATGTGAAAGTGAGCACGTACATCGGAACTTCTGGTCTACCAGGATTTGACCCAAGGCTAAGTCCTCCATCTCTGAGCAACAGGAACAATAGCGCTTCAGTCAGGATCTGGGCAAGATAAAAAGAGCCCACTCAAGGTTATTGAGAAGGATTTAGTAAAGGAACTCTTTATTGTGGTATGGGCAGGTCTAAGGAAACCAGTGAGGGATTAGCTACCTAAGAACTACCAATAATGGGAGCCATAGCCACCCTTTAGACCTTAAGGGACTCAGTGCAGGAAATGGTTAATGAGTCCAGAGAGAACTTGTAGAAAAAGTCTACATGAGAGGAACTGTGGCTGGTCCAAGAGGATACAACAAAATTTTGGTGACTCACCAAGTGTGAAGTCAAGGGACTCCAATTCCCCAGTGGTGCTTCCACTGGTCCATCTCAACTGAAAGCCAGAAGACAAGGGAATCAGTTGATGAAGCCCATACAAGTCAGCCTCCTGGGGCACAGACTAGGATCTGGGGACTGGAGGGGCAAAGGTGGTATGTCCAGACCAACTGAAGTCTGACCTGAAGGGGGTGGTGAGTGCCGTTGCAGGCAGAGTGCTTAGTCAACTCAGATCCTTCAAATTTCCAACCAATGACTAAGCTGTGGTCTTTAGGAATTGAGAGGACTGGATCATTTAATCTCTAAAGCCTTCAGTGACTCCTTTTCAGGTAAGATTTACCCACTCTAAGGATAGTGCTAAGTAAGCAGGCATGCTATACAGGAGATTTTAGGATTATATGTTCCATGCGTTTCCCTGCTACAGATGCTGGATTGTATAATGACAAAGGAAAAAAAAAAAAAGGCTGATGTTTGTGCTCAGATTTCCATACTCACCAATATTCTGTATTCTGCTTTACACTGATTATTTATGATAAATTTTAAGTAAAGCAGTGTACAGCACTGTTAAGAGTAAATTTTGCTTGTGTGCTTAAAGCATAGACAAAACTAACAAGCTAATAGTTTAAAATTATTACAATGTTGCTGAATAGATTTTGCTGCTCTGAAACTAAAGCTCAAAAATAAAAAATAAAACATACAAACTCTATTATTGGTAACGGGTTTTTTGCCAGATTAAAATCTAGCAAACAAAAAATAAAACTATATGATATATGGAATATAATAATGAAGGTGGGACAAGGAAATTGTGATGTAATGGCTCCCAAGGATATTCTTCAACAAATATTAAGGTACTTCTGATAGATTCACCAAATGTTTATAGTAACAGTTACCTTTCATTTACAATAATTAAATAAAATTTAAATTATTGACTTTCTTAGTTCACATCAACATTGACTCCCAGGTACCCAGGTGAGTTCCTATTGAAGACAGAAGTCACACATCCCTAAATCAGTAACAAATTCATGTCTGTTTTATCAAGTAAAATATGTACTAGAGGACCCAGTTCAGAACAGTCACTAATACAGAGATGATTAAGACAAAGCAGTGGCAGTACTTCAAGTGATCTTATAATTAGTAAGAACTAGAATGTTACACCTCTTATCTTTCAGGTTATACTGTAGAATTTTCTGAGGAGTCATCTGAGATTCCGTAAGACATCAAAGTTTGCCATTTGCAAAGAGTAGACTCTTGTCTACATTTCTAGAAACATCCAGACCTGTTTAAAGGAAAAGCAGGGTGAGCATGAGTTTGGGATACTACCAAGAGTCACAGTTTTTATATGGAGCTCTCCTAGATCACACCAGTGAGCCTGGTCAAAGGCAATCCTTGAAATGATGATGAAGGTAGTGCTGGTGGAAAATAGATGTCAGTGGCACTAGTAGATGAGAAGAATGATAGAGGAGCAGAAACTCAAAGGATCATCTCAGGCAACAAGTTGGGGAACCACATTAAGGATACGCATGAGCCGGGCAGAAAGACAGTCATTGGGAAAGAGACTGAGTGTCCATGTTTGTTTCCTCCTGATCTGCTGAAGACCCAACAGCTGATGCCTGCAGGTGGGCTAGCATAAGACTTTTAGGTTATCATGGGAACTGAGTAAGATAAAATTTTCATCATTGTGCTTAAAAGCAAACCAAGCAGAAGCTGATATACTGATGCCAGTCCCCTAAATTAATGTACTGTCCTGAACCCACAGGCTGAATTCTCTCTTGCTCCTTCCATGTGCTTAATGAAGTCCTACTCATCCTTATCTCTCTTGACAAGGCCTTCATTTTGGGCCACTTTCCTTGTTTCTCAAAAAAGCCTCTACCTGGTAACATACTGTCTTAGCATCTCACACTACTTCACACGTGTTATTATTTCCTCCTTCACTACCTCTCTAGTTGGCATCTGGCAGGAGTGGAGATAAACACTGAGAAGGTTTTTATGTGTCAACTTGGCTAGGCCATGGTACCAAGATATTTTGTCAAACACGTCTGGATGTTTCTGTAAAGGTATTTTTAGGCAGGATTAACATTTAAATCAGTAGATTTTGAGCAAAGAAGATTACCTTCCATACTGTGGATAGGCCTCATCCAATCAGTTGAAGGTCTTAAGGAAACAGACAGGGGACTCTGCCAACAAGCTGCCTTTGAACTGGAATTGCACCATCAGTGTTTCTCTGGGTTTCCAGTCTGCCAGCTTACCCTGCAAATTTTGACCTTGACAACCTCTACAATCGCACGAGTCAACTCCCTAAAATGAATCTCTCTCTCGATAGATTTATGTCTACATATACTCACGTCTATAGCCTTTTGTTTCTGTGTTAAAGACTGAATACAAACACAATTGTTCACATTCCTCCAGGTTTAACTGGAAGCCTCACTTAACCTTCCTTTATCATGATAAAAATGTCAATTCTCCTTCAATTTATTGTATTTGCATGTATTCATGGATTCCATTTTCTTATATATAAGAGGTGGCATATTTCATGTTTTGTACCTCTTTTTAACCTCAAAATATGCCCTGAAGATCACTGCATCTCAATGTGTGGTGAATTTTCTTTCTTTTTTTTTTTTTTTAATAACTGCCTAGTATTCCATTGTGTGGCCATCTCCCAAAAATGGACATTTGAACTGCTTATAACTTTTCCATGTTTTAAAAATTTCTGCAAGGAATGACTGTACATAGTCTATTTTTTGGGTTAGTTTAATTTAGGCATATATATTTAAAAGAGGAGTAATGTTTGGAAAGATAACGTAATTTTTCTAGTTATTAAAATAATTTCCTTCACTGGTCTCTTAATGTTTTATATTCCCATCAGTTAGATTAGAAATTGCCTATTTCCATACAGTTTTGACAGCAGAGCACCTATTGAGCTGTGATTTTTGCCAAATCTGGTAGGTAAAAGAGCCTCATGAAGGGTTATGTCTACTTCCTTGATTAGTTGTAATGTTGAGCGTTATTTCATGTGTTAAAGAAACTATTTTTTTGCCTTAACTTGTGAGCTCCTTGCTCATACGTTTTCCTCATTTATCTACTAGGTTACTCCTTTTACCCCTCAGATTTTAGGAGTCCTTTGTAGAGTAGAGATGTTGGTCTTTCATGATACAAAATTTTTTTAGTGGTTTTGTCTTTTATATTTGCTGGTTCTGCCTTTAATTTTTTAATGTTATAACATTTTTCTACCTTTCGTTGCTTTTAGATTCTGAGTCATACTTAGGAAGAATTTCCCCATGCTCAAATTATAAAATTCTCTTTCAGTATCTATATGGTTTCAATGTTTATATTTAGCACTCTGGTAGTCTAAATGTATCCATGATGTTTGTATGAGGTATACAGCTAATTTCATACTTGCTTATTTTCAAAATGACTAGTCAGTTAACCCAGAGCTATTTATTAAAAATTCCATCTTTCCTGCACTGATGTCTATTGCTATATTTGTAAAGCACTTCCTTCCTGCCATCATTTGAGCCTTTTCCTTTATTGGTCGCTGAATCTATTAATATTTATGCAACATCCACTATACTGTTTTAACTCTTAAAGACTTTGTAAATATTTATTTCTAGGTTTTAATATCTGTGAGGGCTCGTAGCCCTATATTTCTCCTTTATTATGTCAAAGAAATATCCATTGATTTTTATTTCAGTGAATATTTTATCAAGATTATTGAACTTTGTCCAGTGCCTTTTCACATCTATATGATGGTATTCATGTAATGTTCCCTTAACTCTATTCATGTGATGGATTATCTTACAGATTTCCTAATATCCAATAGTCCTTGTACTCCTGTGGTGATTCTGATTTAGTCATAATCTATAATTGTCTTAAAAAATCTTATTTTATAATAGTGTAAGAAAAATGTGAAAAACTACATAAACTCTATACTCTAAATTCAGCATCTCTGATTGTTAAGATTCGGCACATTTATTGCATCATTTTCTGTCTCTCTCTACACACGTGTGCAGTGTAAGCACACACACATCACACATACACAAACTCCATGCACAGAGTTATGTATAGCCTTACATACCCAACCACACATACACATATATATGCATTTTTTTCTGAATCATTTCATGGAGTTACATTATACTCCTTTACTCACAAATACTTCAGTGCATATTTCTCAAGAATAAGAATATTCTCTTACATAATCTTATTGCTGTTATCAAATTAAGGAAGAATAACATTCATATGATAATACTGTAGCATTTTTCTTCAAATATTTAGCGCAGTTCACTCGTGAAGGAATTTGGGCCTTGTGGGAAAATTTTAAACTACAAATACGGTCATTTTAATGATTTATTCAGAGTATCAATTTCTTCTTGAATCAATTTCAGAAGTCTCTACTTCTGGAAGAATTTGTCCATTCTAGATTACCATCCTATTGTTTACAGCATACATTAATAATCCTTTTTATTCCTGTAAGGTCGGTAGTGATGCCCCTCTTCTTTTCCTGTTTTTAGTGATTTTAATCATCTCTTTCTCTTGGACAGTTTAGCTAGAGGTCTGTTAATTATGTCGATCTTGTCAAAAACTAATTTTTTATTTCACTCATTTTCTCAATTACTTTTCTATTATTTAGTTCATTTTTTTCTGCTCTAATCTTTATTTCCTGTCTTCCACTTGCTTTAGGTTTAGTTTTCTTCTTTCTAGTGTCTAAAAGTGGAAGATTACATTGTTTATTTGAATCTCTCTTCTCTTTTAATATGGTATTTTCAGCTCTCAATTTCTCTCTATGTGCTGTATAGCTGCATTCCATAACTTTTATTATATTTTATCTTAGTTCTCATTCTTTCAGAATATTTTTAAAATTTCTTTGTGATTTCTTTCCTGACCCATTTTTTAGGAGTTGGTGTTTCCCTTTCCACACATTTGTGAATTTCCCAAATTTTCTATGATTGATTAACTTACGTTATTCACTTCAGTGTGCTTGGGGAATACACTTATATGATTTAAATAATTTTTAATTTATTGAAGCTTGTTTTATGGCTTAGAATATGGTCTATCTTGGAGAATGTTCCATGTGTGAGAAGAATACAATTTAGCTACTATTGTGTTAAGTGACTTATTGATGTTTGATAGATATTTGATTTATAGTATTGAAGGCTTCTACTTTTTTATTGGTTTTTTTGACAGGCCAGTTATCTCTCCACTATTGAGCGTTAAGTACTGAAGTCTGCAGCTACTATTGTTAAATTGTCTATTTCTCCTGTCAATTCTACCAGCTTTTGCTTCATGCACTTTTGAGGCTCTATTTTTAAGTGCCTATATGCTTAAAATTGTTGTATATTCCTAATGATTGATTCTTTTATTATTATAAAATGTCTTTCTTTATAATAAGTTTTTTTATGTTAAAGTCTTTTTCATCTGATTATTAGTGTAGCCACCAGTTTACTTAAGGTTCCTGTTTGCGTGACATTCTTTGTCAGTTGATAGTCATAAGTGAGACTGATCTAAGAATTTTCTTTTATTGGGCAACCCTCACCACCTTTGGTGTCAGTGTTATACTTGATTTTTAAAAATAGAAATTTTTCTTTTTTTTTCACGTTTTGAAAAATTATGAATGCATTTTGAAATAATCATGAAAACTAGATAGTGTACTTGAACACTAGATGAATCCGGAGAAATATGGTTAATTTTGTATTATGGCTACATAAGAAAATATTTCAGTTTTAAGTGATACATATTGCATTATTAGAGACAAAATGACACAATACGTGTGATTGCCTTACTTAAGCAAGGGAAAAAAAATCTCAAACTTGATCATTATTAAATCTGGGTGTTGGCTACATGGGGAGTTGTTGTGTTTTTTCTATTTTTTGTGTATTTAAATTTTTTAATAATATAAGATATACCTCGGTTCCAACTCAGATTTATTTGAATTTTTAAGGATTAAGCCAAGAAATATGTATCTTTAAAAGCCTGACAAGAAACTAAGAATATTATTTAAACCCAAGAGAAAAGAGGGGGTGGGAGACATTTTCAGATAAGAGGTTTAATAAAAATTCTGGATATGGAAAGCACGTGAAGGCATGGGAACTGAGAGAGTGGAGGAAGGCACAAGCTAGCATTTTTGCAGAGAGAAACACAGAAAAGGGGGAGATGATGTGCACGACAGGCTCAGATGCATCAAGACAGTGACAAGAGTGTGTTGTGGGGCTAAAACCAGAAGGAAATTGAAAGAATGGCTGTACTTTGAAGAGGTGACCTCCCTACTTCCCACTGGAGTCTGCTTTGGATAGGATATTGGAAATTTATCTCTTTAGAAATTCAATATTCCAGATAAAAGACATTGGCATTTGGACTACTTCTGAATGTCTAGAACTGTATCATTCACTCCCAGAAATGCGAAAGTTGCTATAAGAGGAACTTACCTTTAGGAGAGCTCATGTTGACCTGCCTCAAACAATAACAAATGAAACAACTATAGGTGTGTTCAACTTGCCAAGAGCTCTTTGGTTTGCTTCCATTGTGGTTATCTATCCACACAAATGTCACCTTCTCAGAGAAGGTTACCTAGAACTTTCCCTGTGCATTTCTCTTTTCAACTTTATGGAAGTATGATTGACACATAACACTGTATAAATTCAAGATGTACAATGTGATCATGTGATACCTGTATATATCATAAAATGCTTATCACAATAAGATTAGTGAACGCGTCCTTTTCCTTACAGAATTGCTATTTCTTTATTGTTGCTGTTATGAGTGAGAACATTAAAGCTCTACCATCACAACGACTTTCAAATATTCAATATAGTGTGTTGTTAACTATGGTTCTCATGCTGTATATTAGGTTCCCAGAACGTATTCATCTTATAAGTGAAAGTGCGTTCCCTTTGAAAATATCTCCCCATTTCCCCCACCCCCAGCCCCTGGCAACCACCTCTCTACTTTCTATGAGTAGAATTTTCTACTGAAATTTTCTACCGAAGTTTCTATTCCTTCTTTGTTTTTAGATTCCACAGGTAAGCGAACCCTGCTACACTCTGACACAGCACCCCAATATCTGATGGCCAAATCTCGGGAGCACGGTCGCTGTGCGCCCAGTGTCTGTCTTGTCTGCACCCTATGCTGGGCTCAGCCGCTGCAGTCGTGTCTGACTCTGTGACCCCGTGGACTGTAGCCGGTCAGGCTCCTCTGTCCATGGGATGCTCCAGGGAAGAGTCCTGGGGTGGGTTGCTGTGCCCTCCTGCAGGGGATCTTCCCGACCCAGGATTGAACTTGCATTTCTTACGTGTCCTGCGTTGGCAGGCAGGTTCTTTACCACTGGCTCCACCTGGGAAGCCCATTCACTACACATTAAGAGCGCAGTTTCCTAGACTCTCCTGCTATTAAGGACAACCCACGGCACGCGAGTACAAGTAACGTGTGCTGCTCTGAGATCTCCCACGTGAGGTCTTTCCCCCATTCACATGGCTGGAACGGCGTCAAGCACCAAGGGAACTTGGTGGTCTAAGAAAGAAAGACACCCCTGTCCCTTGCTTGCTGCTTAGAAGGATGCCGTCAGCCTGTGGGGAATGCCTCGCTCAGGCCTTCGATGAGTGAGGAGCAAAGTGGCATCACATCGAGCCACTGAGATTTGGGGGTTTATTCTCTCAGGGAAGCTGAACTTCACTCTAGGCAGTACACCATTCTTTCCTGCTTCCTTAACTAGCCCAACAAAGAAAAACACAAGCCCGCTCACACTGACAAGGATTCAGGGACAAGCGATAGCTTCTCTTTTACTCTCTGTTCCCTTGTAGGCAAGCCACTGACTATTCTCCGCACTGCAGGGAAAGCAGAGGAATGGTCCAAAGGACCACAAAATGCTCATTTCCACTAAGCAGCGGATAATAACAACAATAACAGTAATACCATTAATGGCAATAATAATAAACATTAATCTCTCCTCAGCAAGCCCTCAGTGGTGTTCAGTGGCCCGAGGGCCATTATGACTCAGGTGTGACTAGGACCCACTGTGGGAATTTTCTAAGGCAAAGAGGGGGACTCAAACCCCCGGGCCCGGCGCACAATGGAACATAACCTCCTCCCCTCTGCTGCTTTTCACAAGAAGCCGAAGGGGATCTGTCAGGGCAAAAGCTTTCCACAGAGCCTCCCAGAATGAGAGCTCCTGGTGCCGAACGCTTTTACTGGAGGGCACCAGGCAGGCATAATGAAGTCAGTAATTTCTCCTGCCTGCAGCTTTGAATTAGGCCACGTGGTAGAACCTTTTCGGCTGATGCAAAAAATACCACTGAATTTCAGAAACATGGTTACGCCTTATTAAATTATTTGAAACCTCTGGAGTTGCATCTCTTTTATGGCTCCAAATTGGCATACCTGTTAACTTAGAGTGTTCAAATTTCTCTGAAATATTATTGTATTTAAGACAGAGTGCCATCCCCAAACTGCACATGAATTACAGAACATCAGAGAAAGGGAGAGCCACTCACCGGTTCTCGGCTTAAAAACCTTCACCACAATTAGTAGTTAGTAGCTTTCAGAAACATTTGCTGGATAAGTAACCATGGTCAAATCGCATAATTTGGCCCCCACGCCCTCCTTCTCTCTTTTCTTTTATTCCAGGGTTTTGAGTGCTGGTCTAAGAGCTATAATTTCATCTTTAGGCATATTTCTTCAGGCATTCTTAATGAGGCATTTGATTTGTCCAGTCCTGCCTTCCTGAATTCAGCCTTTTAGGGATTTGGGGTTGGGAGAGTGTGGGAAAAAGGGAACATGGAATACCACCACACTGCTGAAAAGATACAATCTAAGAATTGGAAGAGATTGTGAATTATCTTTTTTTTCTCCCTTAGGCAGGGCTATATCTAAAAGGATTCTAGACAGATAATTTTCCATTCTCAAATATTTATTGCATGCCTGTTGTGTGCCGTGCATATCCTAGGCATGAGAGATTTGAAAATGAATTTGTCTTATTTTTTAAAAGCTTTAGAAAATGTGGAAATATTAGCAGCTATGATCGTCTTTCTATGAACTCAAAGTAAGAGGAACTAAATATTCTACTTCTATCATTTAGCAACTTTGGACATAAAAACAAGAAAGAAGAGGGAAAGTGTTTCTAAACACTGGGGTTTTGCCCATCTTGTTCATTTAGTTCTGACAGTCTTAAATCTGTTGTTGATAAATGTTTACCCTGTAAATAAAAGAGTTACAGGGGAAAAGTTACTTGGATAATTCTCTAACAATTGAAATAAAATAGTTATGCTGCAATAAAAAACATATTTCTGGAAACCTTAAGTATTTCCATACTGGGAGTATGACTTTTTGTTTTATCACGTGACTGTGTGTGTATGGGATCATCAGTGGGTTACATTGTTCAAGTTTTTCTCTAACTGGAACCTGGGAATTCACTGTGTCAGAGAAGTAATGCTGCAAGTGGTGGGTAATTCCCAATCTCCTCCATAAAGTTGTGCAATACAGCTTTTCAATGAATTATGTGGAATTTTTGTTGTTGTTGTTAAATGCATATATTTTTGTAATGAAAACAAGTCAGAAGCCATGTTGTTTTACTTGGCTGTTATTGAGAAAAGCGGGTTTAATTAGAAAGGGCATGAGAATATAGGCGCGTAGATAGCTTTGGCAGGAATTTGGAGATGGATTTTTCGATTCTGCCATGGGCATGAATAAATTAGAGCATTTGTTTCCTGTTTCTTTTGGGAAGGGATGAGTGGGGAGAGGTTTAGTCCTTCTGAAGGTATTTTATTTTCCTTTTCCGAATCTTGATATAATGGGGAAAAAACCACACATTTATTCATAAGGTAATTTGGGAAGTTTACCGAGGAAATGAATGGCAGGAGAATGACGAACAGAAAGGAGATCTTTCTGAGAACAGAAAGTGATTGGAGTTTTAGGAGATCAAGCATTTAAGGGAGACTGTGGAGGAAGTAAGAACCAATGACGGAAAAGGAGACGAGAGAGGCTGGAGGCCCCGCGTTTGAACACCGTGCCTCCAAAGGGAGAGAAGACGGCTGCGCAGAACCAAAGCCACCGGAAGGAGAGGAAATCTCACTGGAAGTGATCCCACTGGAAGTGATCCCTTTAGTGCCGCTCAGGCCGACTCCGCAGGAGGCTATGGCCGGCAGGCGCCAAGCAAGACAACCTGTTTGAGAAATGAACCGTGTCTGACTAACTTGGAGATAAGCTCACCGGGGAAGAGGAGAGATGTTTTGGTTTTTATTTGAGGGTTGGTAGATTTTATTGTCCCGAATACTGGCTTCCTTTGGGGGGGGGCGGTGAGGGGGAACGTTAGGAGGCCTTTCCTCTGTTAAGCGAGGGACTGAGGATTCTTTGCTCCGAAGCTGGAGGTTTAGAATGTTGAGGGAGCAGAGGCGAGGTCTAACTGTGGGAAGAGTTACATTTCCTGAACCTGGGAGGTTGGAGGCAGCAGGGAAGCCCTTTTGCTTTGAGTCCAGGCAACTGGGCCAAGGTTGGGGGACCTCGGTTGGTGGGACTGTGTGAATGCCGGCAGAACACGAAGTGGAGGTGATGCAGCTGGGAGCTGCAGGTTCTCCAGGCACACGTCCACAAGGGGGTGGCCGCTGGGAGATCCAGCCTTCCTGCTCTCAAGAGGTCCATGGAGATTCAGACAGTGAGCATCTTACCTGACGCTTGAGAGCTGGAGGTCCCCTCCGGTGTCCCTAGGTGGCCAGAGCAAGTTTCCTGTAAGATTTCAATTGAGGGGGAATCTGCTCTCCAAAAGAATGAAGGTATGATTTCTTGGAACAAGTGATGTGTGGGTATTGTGCTACATTTAATGTAAATTAGGAAAAGAAAAAAAAAAAAGACTGTTGGAGTGTCCTCACATGCTTGTTTTTATACTTTTACTACATATGCAGCCAACCATAAAAATACATAGAATTGTTGTGAATGTTTTAGACTTTTATATAAATTAGAATTTTATATAAATGGTATCATACGGCTGAGAGGGACGGGATGAGGGAGCTGAGCTGTATGTTGTGTTGTTTATTTTTTTAAAAAAAAGATCTGAAGCAAATATAGTAAAATGCTAACATTTGTTAAATCTGGATGGTGATCATACAGATGTCTCCTAAATTTTTATTCCTGTACTTTTCTGTATGTTTGAAACATTTGGTTATTTTTAAGAAATAAAGGGGAAAAACACAGAAAACAAAGACAAAAGCCAGCATGTGTCTGGACTCCAAGTGTCCTGTAATGTTTAATACTGGTTTTACTTGAGATGTTTGCAAATTAGTTTGTGGCAACTCTTGAGGTATTTTAACAGCTTGAGCTGAAGCCTTGCCTCTTTGCTGACATACTGACATTGGAAAACGAACATGTCCCGTATAGAACTCTTGAGCTTTTCCCACTGTGTCTGGTTTCCAGGTCTCCATTTTAACAAAAGTTATCATACACTTGATTACTTTCTTTAGAAACCTAGCAGTTTTCCAGGTTTCTTTTTTATCCCCTGACTTCCCATATTCAAGTCATTGATTCTTTCTGCAAATATACGCATGAGATCCAGACATTTATCTCCAGCTCTGCCGTCACCACCTTATTTAGGGTTATTTTCTCTCCCTGGAATACCTCCACAGCCTCCCAGCTGGTCTCTCTCATCCGACTCCTCCCAAACCAACTCCTCGAGGTAGCAGCAAAAGTGATTTTCTTAAGTAATGGAAATTGGATCATTTTATTCCCCTGCCTAAAAGCTTGCAATGGCTTTCTCAAATACAAACCTTTACCCCCAGTCTACACGGCTCTGTGTGAACTGACTCTAATTCTCATCTCCAGCCCCCTCCATACTCCTCATTTATGCTCAGGCTGTAACTAGCTACAGGACCACACCAAGCTCCTTTCTGCCCTAGGCATCTTTGCACCTGTTCTTTCCTTCTTTTCATAGCCAGATCATTTTTTCTTTAAGTCTCAGCTTAAGTCTCTCACTGACCAAAGTAGATCCTCACTCTTGCATTCTTTATTAACTTTCATGTTCATTTCTTTCATAGAACTTTCTGCAACTTCCAGTTATTTTACTGGATTGATTAACTGATTGACGGCTACTTGTCATTAGTTTTTGGCTGCCTAGGATCTAACTTCCTTTCATGTATTTGGAAACGCTCCCATCTAGAGAATCGAAGGCTTATCTCCAGTCAGAAGTTGAAAATGGCCAGTGCTTACTTTCTGAGCTCTTGGCACCTTGGACACATGACCTAGATTGTGCCATTCAGATGACTCTGACTCAGAAACTAGTGAAGTGATGAAAGAGGGACCTTATCACTTCCTTTCGATGAGAGTGGTGGCAGCAGCAGCAGTGGCTAAATTTGTTTCCGGAAAGGACAGGGACCACAGTTGTAGTGAAACTATGTGCGATCCAGTTCCAGACAGAGCGGTGGACAGTGCAAGCCTGGGTGTGTCTGCTCAACAGTACAATCTGCAGTGTTGTCGCTGAAACTGTGGTGTCATTTGAGGCCTTGTTCCTCATCATGTAGCCTCCAAACCTGTATCCCCAACCCTCTTTGATTCTATGAGTTACCCAAACAAAAGCTGTTTTAGCAAGTATCTTTTCTGTTTCAGTTAACTCTGTTGATTTATGTTTGCTTGTGAAGATTGGGACAAGGGTGAGGCAAATGAGGCATAAGGGAAACAATATTTTAGAAGGGTCACGACAGAGTCAGGAAATGCCCACCCTCTCTTCAAGAGGGAAACTTGCATGTACTTGCATGTCTTCAAGAGGGAAACTTCCTTAACTTATGTGCCCTAGACACCTTGCACGCTTCACTCTGTCCCAGCCCTGTGCTTGCAATGGTAAGAAGATATTAAATTCAACTTTTCTTGAGGCCTGAAGTTTCTGAAAATAAGTGATGAATGGCCCATCTCATGAATATAGGAGGTGGAATATTTCTGCAGCTCTAGCTAAGAGGGAGAAGCTTGTTTTTCCAGAATTAACCCCTCATCCTCTTTCAGTCTGTGTAAGAGGCAAAGAATAAACTAGGAATTGGAGAGTTTGGGAGGGACAATCTTTTCACAGAGTTAGCAAGGAGCTGTGTTCTCCTTCTCCCCTGGGACAAACTCCCCCCTCATGTCAAAGTGAGTGGAGTCGGAGGCAATGTCTTGCAACTCAGCACATCTGCTATAATTATGGAAGGATACAGGGACCAGCATCTTGAGTGTTGTCCAAAGGTGACAGTCTGTGGTTTGATTGATTCCCTCGAATGGCAGAGGAGACCAGGAAGTCTGGGAATGGCCAGAACTTCCAGAATTTAACGGGACAGTTGATAAGTGAGTCTCCTGTTCAGAGAGTTAGACCTGATTAACGGGAGCTGGCCTGAATACTCTGCCCAAGAGAGCATCGTAGAGGAGCTAAGCAATTCAAATTAAGATATTAACTGCCAGCAACCAGAGGCTGGTGGAGGGGATCATACACAACCAGATGATGGGGTCTTGATGCTATCAAGGGCAATGCAGATGACTGGCAATGGGAGGTCTTTAAAATCCCATAAAAATTGGAATCCAGAGGGTGTTTCTATGAGATTCCAGCTATTGCACTTGAATATAACTTTTTCTGTTCTCAACCTCCTTATAATAGCTCCTTCCTCACCATTGGGCTTGGCCATGAGAGGCTTGAACTATTAGAGGGTTCATAACTTCCATGCTACCACAATGTCCCAACAATGACCTCCCCTCCTAACACATTGGCTTTAACGATATTTTTTTTTTTCATTTGTCTCTGCAGGCAAGGACAACAAAACAAAAGTGATCAAATGAGATGACATCAAACTGCAGTGCTTTTGCACAGTGAAACAGAAAGTCAGCCTACTGAATAGGAGAGAATAGTTGTAAATGATATACCTGATAAGGAGCTAATATCAAACATATGAGAAGATATAAAACTCAATATCAAAAAATCTGATTTTGAAATGGCCAGAGGAAGTAATCAGACGTTTTTCCAAGAAGATGCACAAATGGCCCACTAATGTGTGAAAAGATGCTCGACATCAGTAATCATCATGAAAGTGCAAATCAAAACCACAAGGTATCACCTCACACCTAACAGAAGGGCTGCTATTAAAAAAAAACAGCTCACAGAGGTTGGCAAGGATGTGGATAAAAGGTTTATGGACATTTTTTGTATTTTCATTTGTTTATGGAAATATAAATTGGTGCAGCCACTATGGAAAAAAATTATGGATGTTCCTCAAAGAAATAAACATGGAACTATTATATGATCCAGCATTTCCACTTCTGTGTATTTAGCCAAAGAAAACAAAAACAGAAATCTGAAAATTTATGTGCACCACTTTGTTCATTGTACCACTTTTTATAATAGCCAAGATATGGAAACAACCTCAATGTACATCAATAGATGAATGGCTAAGAAATATTTGGTATGTATGCACAACAGAATAGTACTGCATCATACAAAAAGAAAGAAATCTTGCCACTTGCAATAGCATAGATGGATCTAAAGAGTACTATGCTAATTAAAATAAGCCACACAAAAAAGACAAATATGGTATGATTTTATTTATACATAGAATCTAAAATTCAAAACAAAGCAGAAACAGACTTATAGATACACAGAAACTGGCAGAGAAGAGGGAGTGGGGAGTTGGGAAAAATAGATGAAGGGGATTAAGATGTACAAACTTCTAGTCATGAAATAAATTACAGGGATGTAATATACAACATAAAGAATATTGTCAATAATGCTGTAACAATGTTATATATTGACAGATAGTTAGTAGACATCATGGCAATCACTTGTCATGTATTTGAATATCAAAGCCCTATCTTGTACCCCTGAAAGTAACGTAACATTAAAAGTCAGTTATGCTTCAATTGAGAAAAAAGAAAGAAAACTTTTCACAGAAGTTCCCCCTAAGATTTTAGACATGCTTTATCAGATATGTCACATGATATTTACAAGCCAATCACTGGCAAGGGGAATGGAATTACCCACTTGACCAAGACGAATAGAATAGTTTCTCAGAGGTCAGCCACAGTAATTACTATAAAAGACAAGGCAGGGACAATGGACAGGGGAGGAAGAAAGGGAAAACAAACTAGAATTAGACTTCTTGCTTTGCAAACCCACTCTTTACAAATAATTTCTACACTTCAGAGATCTCAGTTGGGTGTCTAGAATCCAGAAAATCTCAGTTGGGAAATTAAACTTCCAAAACTTTTAGCAGAGGTAATGAAATTTCTGGGATTGTTATCTTAATTTCTCTTTCTGATAGATTGCTATCAGTGTCTGGAAATGGAATAGATTTCTGTATTTTAATTTTGTATCCTGTAGCTTTACTAAATTCTTTTATTAGTTACAAGTTTTTTACTGGCATCTTTAGGATTTCCTATATGTAATATTAGGTAATCTGCAAACAGTAACAGTTTCACTTCTTCTTTTCCAATTTGGATGCCTTTTATATCTTTTTCTTGCTTAGTTACTGTGGCTAGGACTTCCAATACATATTGAATAAAAGTGGTGAGATGGACATTTTTCTCTTATTCTTGATCTTAGAGGAAATGTTTTTTGCTGTTGATTATGATTTTCACCATTGATTATAATTTTGGCTGAGGATTTGTCATAAATGGCCTTTATTATGTTGAATATGAAGTATATTTCCTCTATACCCAGTTTTTATCATAAGAAAATGCTGACCTTTGTCAAGATAATAATTTTATAGAATAATTTTTCTGCATCTTTTGAGATGATCATATGGTTTTTATCTTTCATTTTGCTAATGTGGTATAATGTACTCATTGATTTGTGGATATTAAATCATCTTTGCATCCTTGAAATAAATCCCACTTGGTCATGGTGTATAATTCATTTAATGTATTGTTGAATTTTGTTTGCTAATATTCTCTTGACAATTTTTCATGAATGTTCATCAGCTATATTGACTATAATTTTCTTTCTTTTTCTTTTTTTGTAATAGATTTGGCTAATCTTCATATCAGTGTAATGCTGGCATTGTGAAATAAATTTGGAAATGTTCCTTCCTCTTTAATATTTTGAAATAGTTTGAGAAAGATAGTTAATATATTTTTCTTTAAATATTTGGTAGGATTCACCTGTGATGCCATCTAGTACTGGACTTTTGTTTGTTGGGAGTTTTTTGATTACTGATTGAATTTTCTTACTAGTTCAAATTTTCTATTTATTCCTGATTCAGTGTAAGAAGATTTTATATTTCTAAGAATTTATTTCTTCTTTGTTCTCCAATTTGTTGGCATATAGTTTATTGCTTAAGAAATCCCCTATGAAAACAAAACAAAACAAAAGAAATCCCCTATGATCCTTTGTATTTCTGTGGTGGTGTTATAACTTCTCTTTCATTTCTGATTGTACTTATTTATAACTTCTCTCTTTGTCTTGAGTATGGCTAAAGGTTTATCAATTTTATTTACCATTTAAAGAAAAGAGCTCTTAGTTTCATCTTCTTTTATTATACTTCTTAGTCTCTATTTCATTTATTTCCACTTTGATATTTGTTACTTACTTCCTTCTACTAACTGCATTTTGTTTGGTCGTGTTTTCCTAGTTCCCTTAGGTGTAAGATTAGATTGCTTATTTGAGGTTTTTCTTATTTCCTGAGGTAGGCCTGAATTGCTATAAACTTCCCTTTTAGAACTGCCTTTGCTGATATCCATAGATTTTGGCATATTGTCTTTCCATTTTCATTTGTCTCAAATTAGGTACTTTTCAAATTTTCTTTTTAATTTCTTCATTGGCCCATTGGCTATTTACTAGCATGCTGTTTAGACTCCACATGTTTGTGTTTTCCCATTTTTTTTCTTATATTTATTTCTAGTTTTGCACCACAGAGGTTGGAAAAGATACATATGATCTCAATCATACATACTTAATTTATGAACATTTACTTTGTGGCCTAACATATAATCTATCCTGGAAATTGTTACATGAGCACTTGAAAAAATGTGTATACTACTCTTTGGGGGTGGAATGTTCTATATATATCTATTAAATATATACCAGATGGCTGATATATAATGCCATTTAAGGCCAATATTTCCTTATTAATTTTCTGTCCAAATGATTTACCCATTGATGCAAATGGGATGTTAAAATCCTCTACTATTACTATATTATTGTCAGTTTTACCCTTTCTGTCTGTTAACATTTGCTTCATGTCTATAGGTGTTCCTATGTTGGCTACATGTATATTTCTAAGATTTATAAATATTATATTTTCTTGTTGGATTTACTGCTTTTATCATTATGTAATGTCCTTCTTTGTTTCTTGTTGGAGTCTTTTTTAAAAAGTCTAGTTTGTCTGATATAAGCATTGCTCCTCCAATTTTCTTTTTTCCATTTGCTTGGAATATCTCTATTCATCTTCTCATTTTCAGTCTGTATGTGTCTTTATATCTGAAGTGAGTCTCTTGTGGGAAGCATATCAATGGGTCTTTTTAGTGTGTTCATTCAGTCGCTGTATGTCTTTTGATGGAAATATTTAATCCATTTATACTTAAAGTAATTATTAATAGATATGCACTTACTGCCATTTTGTTCATTGTTTTCTGGTTATTTTTTGTTCTATTCTGTTCCCTTTTTCATCTCTTACTCTCTTTCCTTGTGATTTGAAAACTTTCTGTAGTGTTATGTCTGTATTCTTTTCCCTTTATTTATTTTTTTTGTGTGTGTATATATTATCAATTTTTGGTTTGTGGTTACCAGTAAGTTTTTATATAGCAACCTGTATGTGTGTGTGTGTGTGTGTGTATACATATGTATATATATATATATATCAGTCTATTTTAGGTTGGTTGTTGCTTAACTTTGAGCATGTTCTAAAAGCACTACATTTTAACTCTCTTCCACACACTTTCAATGTTTTAGTTTTATTTTTTACATTAAAAAAAATTTGTTCATCCCACAACTTAACTGTATTCATAGGTAATTTTACTACCTTTGTCTTTTAACCTTCATACTAGCTATAAAGGTGGTTGATCCACTGCCTTTACTACATATATGCCTTTATTGGTGAATTTTTCTGTTTTGTAGTTTTTGTATTTCTAGTTATGGCTTTTTCTTTTCTATTTAAAGAAGTCCCTTTAACATTTCTTTTAAAACCTGTTTAGTGATGATAAACTCATATAGCTTTTGCTTAACTGTGAAAGTCTTTATCCTGTCCTTCAATTCTAAGTGAGAGCCTTGCTAGATAGAGTACACTTGGTTGTAGTAAGGTTTTTTCCTTTTAGCTTTTTAAATATTTCATGCCAGTTATTTCTGTAATTTTTTTCTGCTGAACAATCAACTGATAGTATTATTAGGACTTCCCTATATTTATTTGCTTTTAAGATTCACTCTTTATCTTTAAACATTTTAATTTTAATGTGTCTTGTGAGGATCTCTTTGGGTTCATCTTGTTTTGATGTCTCTGTGGATATCTTGGATATCACTGGAGAAAAACTTGGATATCTGTTTCTACCACAAGGCTAGGGAAGTTTTCAACCGTTATTTATTCAAAGAGGACTTTCCACTCCTTTCTTTCTTCACCTTCTGGTACCCCTAAAATGCAGATGTTACTATGCTTGATTGTCCCAGAGATACTTTATAAGGTCATCATTTTTTTTTGTTTGTTTCTTGTTTCCTTTAGCTCTCTGACTGGGTAATTTCCACCAGCGTGTCTTCCAGATTGCTGACCTGGTCTTATGTATCATCAAATCTGTTGCTGATTCCACCCAGTGTATTTTTTCATTTCTCTTATTGCATTCTTCAACTACAATCGATTCTCTTTTATATATTCTATCTCTTTGTGAATTTCTCACTGTCCTACTCCATTATTCTGTGGAGTTTGGTGACCCTGTTTATGAGCAATGTATTAGGTAGGTTAGCCACATCTCCTGAATCCTGAAGACGTGCTCTATGTGGAAGACGTCTTCTGCTGCCCAGGAGTTCAGTCTCCCTTGCTCACCAGAGCCTGGTGCTCTAGAAGCAGCCCCTATGTCGGTTATGTGTGACCTTCTGTTGTGTATGGGCGGTGATTGCTGCAGGCATGCTACTGTGTGGGGCTGACCCCCAGTGTGGCAGACTGTAAGGCTGAGCCTCGACTGTTGCAGTGGCTCTGCTTCGTGAGGCTGTTTTCTCACGTAGGGTCTCCTCTGAGGGGTACCGCGACTGCCCAAGGGCAGCTGTCAGGTTTGCTGGGTAGGGAGATCCTGCGACCTGGTTCTGGTGAGGACTGAGGGCGCCTGTCGACTCAGGCGGGTTGAGAGGTCTCTTTGGAGAAACACTAGCTGGGGCAGCTCTGCAGATGAACCTAATCTGGGGCGGGAAATGCTATCAAGGGGAGCATCAGAAATGACTCCCAGCAGTTCCAGGGCTTCCCTCATAGCTCAGTTGGTGCAGAATCTGCCTGCGATGCAGGAGACCCCAGTTCCAGTCCTGGGATGGGAAGATCTGCTGGAGAAGGGATAGGCTACCCACTCCAGTATTCTTGGGCCTCTCTTATAGCTCAGCTGGTAAAGAATCTGCCTGCAGTGTGGGAGATCTGGGTTCCATACCTGGATTGGGAAGATCCCCTGCAGAAGGGAAAGGCAACTCACTCCAGTATTCTGGCCTGGGGAATTCCATGGACTATATAGTCCATGGGGTCACAAAGAGTCAGACACAACTGAGTGACTTCCACTTAACTTCACTTCCGTGCCAGGGGAGGTAGGTAGGAGATGAAGAAAAAGGCCTGGCACCCACCAGCACTTCTGTACCTAAAGTTCCCCACCCGTTAAGTACATTCCCTAAAATTTGTGAATAAATCTCCTTCCCAGATGATGCAGGCACTTTTCAAACTGCTGCCTCTGTGCAGAGTGAGTGAGATTCTGTGTACGCTCTTTAAGAGTCTCAGTTTCCTGTAGGTTTTTCAGCTCTTCTGGACATCAGTCCTACTGGTTTTCAGAGACAAATGCTGTGGAGTCTCATCTCCTCAGTGCAGGTCCCCTTACCTGGGGAACGGAGTGATGTTAATAGCCCTTACTCCTCAGGGAAGACGTCCATAGCTGTGATATCCCTCCTGTCTGTGAATTGCTGCACCAAGGGTATGGGTACTGGCCAGACTGCATCTCCTCCTCTCTTACCTGTCTCGTTGTGTTTTCTTCTTTTTATCCTTTATTGTAGAAGGTCTTTTCTGTTAGTGTTCAGCTCATTCTCAGAGGTGATCACTCTCTGCGTGCTGTGCTGTGCTGTTCTTCGTCGCTCGGTCGTGTCTGACTTTGCGACCCCACGGACTGCAGCCCTCCAGGCTCCTCTGTCCATGGGATTCTCCAGGCCAGAATACTGGAGTGGGTAGCCTTTCCCTTCTCCAGGGGATATTCCCAACCCAGGGATGGAACCCAGGTCTCCCTCATTGCAGGTGGATTCTTTACCAGCTGAGCCACAAGGGAAGCCCAAGAATACTGGAGTGGGTAGCCTATCCCTTCTCCAGAAAATCTTCCCAACCGAGGAATCGCATCAGGGTCTCCTGCGTTGCAGACAGATTCTTGACCAGTTGAGCTACCAGGGAAGCCCAATTACTCTATATATAGTTGTAATTTTCCTCTGTCTGTGGGAGGAGGTGACCCCAGGATCTTTTCAATCCACTATCCTGTCTCGTGGTTCGATGAAAGGTTTTTTACTCCAAAAAGAAGACATAAGAACATTTCCTTCTTTTTTTTTTTGATGTCGTTGTATCTGGTGTTATGCCTAGAATTACTGAATCAATTCTCCTATTAAAAAAAGGATGAAGCAAATACAGAGAAAGACTAAGCCAAGAGAATTGCTTCAAAGCAGATATGGAGCTTATTTTACTCTCGAACATTTATTATGCCAACTAATAAATCCCTACACTATTTATAACAGTTTGGATTAGAGTTTCTTGGTTGCAGTCCAAAGAATCCTATCTGATACACCTTTACTCCTTTATTTACTTCACTTATTTTTCCCAAAAAAGGTGAATGAGTGGGGATGTAAGCCATACAGTGAACAGACTGTATTCACTGAATACAAGTGAATTCAAGAAAGGATCTTGCTAAGGACCCAAGGAGAAAGCCACAAGTTTGAGAGAATGGAGTAAGAAAAACAGAACCAGAAATAGCAAATACGTCTGAAAACCAAAGATGTTGAGTAAGAAAGAGAGTAGAGGAAGGGGCTTCCAGGCAGCACTAGTGGTAAAGATGTAAGAGACATGAAAGACAGAGGTGTGATCCCGGCATCTGGGAGATCCCCTGGAGGAGGGCACAGCAACTCACTCCAGTATTCTTGCCTGGAGAGTCCCGAGGACAGAAGGACTTGGCGGGCGACCATCCATTGGGTCGCACAGAGTCGGACAGACTGAAGCAACTTAGCAGGCTTGCAGAATGGAGAAAGCCAGAGCAGAAGCAGGTGAAGAGGGTAGTACAGGATGAAATCTGTGAGTGCCTGTGTCCTACTGGGATGCTTGTTTACCGAAAGCACGAGGTATCTTCAATCAACAAAGGCTTTGAACTGATGTGAAGTATTGACTCATTGGAAAAGACACTGATGCTGGGAAAGATTGAAGGCAGGAGGAGAAGGGGACAACAGAGGATGAGATGCTTGGATGGCATCACTGACTTGATGAACATGAGTTTGAGCAAGCTCTGAGAGTTGGCGATGGACAGGGAAGCCTGGCATGCTGGAGACCATGGGCTTGCAAAGAGTCAGACACGACTGAGCAACTGAACTAAACTGATGGGAGGAAAGAGAGATAGGAGGTGGAATAACCTTTTAAGGAGATACTCTGATGATAGAGATGAAAGATGAAGAGTTTCTGTAAAAGAACAGTGTAAGTTGAGAGGATATTGCAGTGGCATCAACAGGTTTGGGCATGCAGCTTGTGACGGAGTTCTAGCCAATGGAATATGGGTGGAAGTGAGAAAAACCACCAAAAGTCTTGATCTTTTAACTATTTCAAGTGACCTGCAAGTCTTTTCATCCCATCTGTATCAGAACTGGACAGTGTATCTGGCAGTGTAGCCACCAATGGAAGGATACTTTTGTCCCAAGACGCTCAGGAGAGCCACTTGACTGTCTCTGGACTCTGATGCTGACTGTTTGTTCTATCTGTTATATTAGCATGGTCTAACCAAAACTAACTTACACACTTCTTTTTTTAGAGAAGTGCATAAATTTGTTTTGAGATGTGATGAATTGATGGTAACTACTAGGCATGTACAACAATATATAGAGGTCAGGAATAGAGTCACCACTTTCTTATTCATCCACACAATAATTTCATATGAAATGATTTGTATTCAGAATTCAAAGGGTCCAAGAGCCCTTATTTTTTCCACATTGAACAAAAAAATCTGCAGCTAAAGGTAGTTCCCAAATTTGAGTTCTTTCATCATTTGTCTAAATAAACTTTCCCACCACTGCACTCAAGACCAAAACGTTACTCCATGGATGGAAGGATGGAAAAGTTATTCCATCCTTCTAAAGCACTTTGGGGTTGAAGGACACAAGAGCAGAAGAAATCTATTTTGTGTGATGTGGAGGTCACCAATGAGGACTAAGAGCTTCTAAAACCTCTCTATCAGAAGAGATTAAATTGGCATCTGCGCAGAGCTCTGTATCATCAGGCAAGCCTCCTTCTTTAGGGATAAAAGCCTATCCAATCAGATATGTGTTAACTTTTCTGACTAAGAATAAAGAGCTTCTGAAAAGGAGATTTAAAAGGGAAGAGTTTATTAAGGTATCACACAAGCTGACCTCTCTGCCCCTACCCCTAATAGGAGCAACCTTCTACAAATCAAGCCATAGGATCAAGGGCTTTTCCAGGGCTCATAATAATAACAATAACAAACATTTATCAAGAACTTCCTAGACCCCAAACCTCTGGCCTTATAATTATTCTCTTATGTCTCACAATTGCCTTCTGAGTTAGATTATAATAATAGTTCCATTTTGCAGATGAACATAGACACTAAGTGATTTGCTGAAGGTCGCAGTATGTAGGATGCCCATAAACTAAAACACAGGTAATTTGATTTCAGATTCCAAGTTCTTAATTACTATATTCTCCTACTTCAAGAACTTAATACTTTACTAAAAAAAGTTAAGGTCTCTGAATTTATTGCATGTTATGTTCTCACAGGAAGTATTTTTCTTTCTTTGTGATATGTAAAATAATAATAGTGTATCTTACTAATATTGCATCTTAGATTCCATAAATATAATACAATGCTAACTAGCCTCTACTGGCTGTTCAGGCAAAGGACAGGCTCAGTAAGAGCTAAGTATTAGGGAAGATGCTTCCCAACTTTCTCACAGAGCAGAGCGCCTTATGCAAGCAAAAATCTGACATAGAGCTCTAATATGAAGAGCAGAGAGGTATCAGTACTTTATGTCCAAATACATAGCATGTATTTATCATATGGTTAATCAGTGAGACTACTTAGTTAGCAGGATGGAGGTCTCCAGTAGCTTGAATTTTCTTTTAAACATTTTTTCCTTAATAAGTGTTTTTTAAAATATTTGAAGGTATAATTTAAGTTGTTATGCTCAAATCAAATATGCAGGACATCAGGACACACTTTTGTGAATCTGTGGCTGGAAAACCATTCTTTAAGAGTGGTTAAAATCCCTCCATGACAGTTGCTTTCCTCAGGTCAAAAGATCACTCGTTTCTCTTTTGTCCTGGACATCATAACACTAAAAGTTATTTGGAAAGACTTAACTATCCAAGGAACAGCCTTGTAGAATTATAGAGCTTGAGGGAGGCAGTAGAAATAGTATCTTCAAGTTCTCTGACGTGGCCAATATCACTCTTCCCATCACCAGGCATTTTTAGTAGCTTCACAGTATTTCTGGTGCCAACTTTCCAGGTTTGAGTACCCACTCCATACCTTACTACGTGAGCCAGGAGAAGCTATTTTACTTTTCCTAGCTTGGGATTTCACCTGTAAGTTGACATCGAAATATCTGTGGTTATTTTTCAAAATCACTTTGAGAAATAAATGAGATAATGTAAATAAATTATTACCCATGATGTTTATAGTAAGCAATTAATAAATTTTAATGTTATAGTTATTATGGTGTCTCTATAAGGGTGAAATGACCAGACTAGGGTCTGGGGCCAGAAAGATGCCTAAGTGATGGTCCCTGCTATCCAGGAGGTCTTGTCTATTTGAGGAGACTGGAAATGAAAATGAAAGATTAACAGCAGTGAAAGTCAACATAAAGTAAGACCCAAATGCAGGACAAAGACAAGGGTGCTAAAGATCACAGGAGTAAGAGCACCCTGTTTTCAAATGACATTAAGCAAGCTTCTAGAGCTCAGGACAATATAAACATGTGTGACAGGAGCTGTAATCTAGGGGCCTGTGGGATCTATCTGGGCCACTGGTGGTTGACACTGGCCTGCAATGTTTAGGAAGATTTGAGTGAACTTTTTAATATCAGGATCAGTCGTGTCCAACTCTTTGTGACCCCATGGACTGTAGCCTCTGTTCATGGAATGCTCCAGGCAAGAATACTGCTGAGTGTGAGTGTGTAAGCATTCCCTTCTCCAGGGGATCTTCCCAACCCAGGGATTGAACCTGAGTCTCCCACACTGCAGGCAGATTCTTTACCAGCTGAGCCACCAGGGAAGCCACAAATGTTAGGATATTTCATTTACAAATCTGAATTTCAATAGACCAGTGGCTCCTGCCAAGTATAGAGACCTCACCTCTCTCTGGCAGAAATGTATGGTGAGGAGAAACAGCCCGGCGCACAGAAATCAAAGATAAAACATATTCAGATGGTTGCCCTGAGCTCTTTCCAGCCATGTGCAGAGAACAGTAGCAGGGCCCCCAGCCTTCCTACTAGCTGGGTCACGTATGGTGCGTGTGCCTTCAGAGGGAAGAGACCTGGCTGCCTTCAGCAGGCAGTGCTGAGATCCTTGAGTCTTGAGGGGAACTCACAAGGGACCCCCCTCTCTTTGCTCAGAGCCATGTGTGAGAAGGTAGAAACTTCAGCCTTTGAGGGGCGGCTCGGGGCTGTTCAGCACACCCAAGCATCAGATCAGATCACTGTACTGAATAATTTAAAAAATTTGAATGAAGTATAGATTTAACTTTGGGGGATAAACTACCACCCCGCCATATGTGTGTGACTTCTCCACTTCTTACTGCAATTTCCATTTTTTTTTTAAATAGAAATTTGCAACCCTCTGTGTTTATCTAATGTCTGTTCAGAACAGTCTGAGACCCTGTTACTGTTGCAAAATGTATGCACGTTCAGATGAATCTTCAACCCAATGAAGAAAATGAAGCTCACAAAGTTTTGTTTAAAAATAAAATTTTTTAAAATCTAAAAACTCTGCATTTCTAGAGCTTTTTTTTTTTCTTTCCCTTTTAACCAAGAGATCTTACATACTGGATCTCCTTATCTAGCCATCCTGTCTTTCTAGATTAACTGTCAATTGGGGGACGTGGTAGCTGCCATTTGTAAGGATTTTGAGCAGGTTCTCTCCACACATGTATCAGAACTGCCCGTGTGCCTTTGTTTCTACCGCTTCTTTGCGGAAGTCAGGAGCATCACTACGTGTTTACCATGCAAACAAAAGTGTTTTAAACTTGGTTTGCTTTACTCACATACAATATCTGTCTCCTATAGTCCCAGTGACCCTCTATCGTGAATAATTTATAAAGACCTGGATGCAAAATGATACTTAAATAATGCTTACATTGGAAGAAAATGTGCAAGGACATAAGTGACACGGGAGAAAAAATATCACATGTTGCAGGGAAGAAAAGAAGGGATTGGTATTACCAGGTAGGATTTCACAGGGTAGATGGGTTTTGAAGAAAATATGAATTCCTGCACTAGGAGGACAATATTTGGACAGGCAAATATGTAAACCATACAATGTAAATAGTTGTCTAGAGACCATTGATAGATTGCATCCTGTCTCTCCTCTGCTTAATAGCTTTCAATAGCTTCCCATTGCCTTCAACACAAAATCCATATTCTTTAGACTGATTGCCATGGGAGATCCTTTATGTTGTGGCCCCTGGGCACCTTCCAGCTTGCTTTGTGCAGAACAAATCTCCCATGTTGGCCCCAGTGGGGTAGCCATGCTCAGTAAGTTTACTGTTTCCCCAAAGCACCAGTCTTGCATTTTAAACTTACTGTTTGTTCAGACTTACCCCTTGCTCCTCCCCACTGTCCCCTCTTCTAAGAACTCTTCTCTGACATGGCCTTCCTCCAAGGCTGACTTTGAGGCTCCTTCTCTGGGCTCACTCCACACAGAGCAGAACTCCACCTTCACATCGATTCTCCTGGATTTGTTATGGTCTTATCATCCATTTTGGAGAATGGCAACCCACTCCAGTATTCTTGCCTGGAAAATCCCATGGACTGAGGATCCTGGTAGGCTACAGTCCATGGGGCCGCAAAGAGTCGGACACGACTGAGCAACTTCCAGTCCAGTCCATCATCCATTTACCTACCTAATAATAGAACTTATTACCCCTGAGAGAGTCACTTTTAAGAACCAGCAGAGTGCATAGAATATTCTTTCTCATGCAACTCAGCTGACAGCCAGGGCTTCCCTGGCACTCAGAAATTTAAGTCAACTTAACATGAATTTTTCTGAAAGTCAGAGCCTTGGCCACAATTCTGGCAAATTCTTGGCAACTGACTTCCCCGGTGCATCTGTTCATGCACATTCCAGCTGTCACACACGTGTCTTCTCCTCCACCCAGTGTTGTCCTGGAGGCAACACTCAGCCCCTGCACCACTTTCCATGAAATATATTGAGAAATTAGCTTTGTGTGGTTGAATTAACTTATTGAACAATTGAGGAGACAAATATTCTGCCCACATCTAATTCTCTATAACTCCCAAGTCTTCTTCAAGCACCCAGGGTGCATCCCCAAGTAAATATTATTGTCTTCCTAAGAGTAAGGTGCCAGCTATTAATGCAGTGGCATTTTGCATCATAAATTCAGGTTGACCCTAAGTCTCTCTCTTTGTGTATTTCTACCTATTTTTCTTACTCCTACTTTATGGAGAGATCCCAAATGAGCTTTATATCCTACAAGATAGATTTTCAAATCTTTCATATCTTCCTGATCATTTATAGGTCAAATATCTACCGTGTCTTTCTCCAGGATTGGGGACTCTGAGAAGTAATTTTTTTTCAATGAGACAAAAAAAAAAAGTTCACAGATTTTCATAGCAATACTACTGAGAGTTTTTATGTGCAAACCTTTCTTCAAGGTTACCCTAAATTAATCCTGTGAAATCTAAGCTTTCTCTTGCCTTCAGGTGGATGAACACTTTGGGGACAAGTAAAATGGATTATTTCACCTGACTTATTTACACAAAGTGAAGAAAAAAATGGGTCACAGCCTTTTTATTTAAGCTGATCAACTTAATTATAACTCTTTGGATGCAAGCATTTGCAGTGTTTTCTGTGGTTTGGGTGTAATTTCCTGCCAGAGGGGGACGTGGGGGTGGGGGGGGCGGGGAGGGGTTGCTGCGTTGGCACCAAACCCTCCGGTCCAGCTGCTCTCTGCTGGGTGTCAGTGACCTTACTCAACAGCACCCAGACAGTCAAGGTCCCTGTAATGAGAAAACCGAATTACAGGTACGTAATTTTCACAGTTTTCTGCCAGGATCTTCAAGCTGGTGACAAATTGATATACTACTGTCTGTACGGAAGGCTAGCTTTCAGAAAACAGGCCACTCTCAGTTGAAATACTATACCTGAAGGCTTGCACAGCTTCAAACCTCTGAGATATATTTTTTTAAAAAATCCTTCACCCAGTCTCACCCAGTAGAATATTGAACTGTAAAGCTCAGAAAGCCTTCTCAGGACAACAAAATGGGAGAAAAATCTTTAGGCATTGGGAACCAGGAGATCATGGGAAAGCAGCTAACAATGGGAAAAGGATGATTTGAGGTCCCAAATTGTGGTTTTTATTCACTCCCTTGCCTAATTTTTAGCATGTTAACAGGTAATAATTCCCTTATAACTATATACGTTTCTCAAAGGTAATTTCCTAAAACCATAATCAAAAAGTGACTGGTTCCAAATAGGAAAAGGAGTATGTCAAGGCTGTATATTGTCAACCTGCTTATTTAACTTATATGCAGAGTACATCATGAGAAACGCTGGGCTGGAGGAAGCACAAACTGGAATCAAGATTGCCGGGAGAAACATCAATAACTTCAGATATGCAGATGACACCACCCTTATGGCAGAAAGTGAAGAGGAACTAAAGAGCCTCTTGATGAAAGTGAAAGAGGAGAGTGAAAAAGCTGGCTTAAAGCTCAACATTCAGAAAACTATCATGGCATCCGGTCCCATCCCTTCATGGCAAATAGATGGAGAAACAGTGGAAACAGTGGCTGATTTTATTTTTGGGGGCTCCAAAATCACTGCAGATGATGACTTCAGCCATGAAATTAAAAGGCGCTTACTCCTTGGAAGGAAAGTTATGACCAACCTAGACAGCATATTAAAAAGCAGAGACTTTGCCAACAAAGGTCTGTCTAGTCAAGGCTATGGTTTTTGCAGTGGTCATGCATGGATGTGAGAGTTGGACTATAAAGAAGGCTGAGCACCGAAGAGTTGATGCTTTTGAACTGTGGTGTTGGAGAAGACTCTTGAGAGTCCCTTGGACTGCAAGGAGATCCAATGAGTCCATCCTAAAGGAAATCAACCTTGAGTGTTTATTGGAAGGACTGATATTGAAGCTGAAACTCCAATACTTTGGCTGTCTGATGTGAAGTATTGACTCATTGGAAAAGACCCTGATGCTGGTAAAGATTGAAGGCAGGAGGAGAAGGGAATGACAGAGGATGAGATGGTTGGATGGCATCACTGACTCAATGGACATGAGTTTGAGTAAGCTCCAGGTGTTGGTGATGGACAGGGAGGCCTGGCGTGCTGTGGTCCATGGGATAGCGAAGAGTCGGACATGACTGATCGACTGAACTGAACTGAACTGAATCATAATAGTAATAGAAATTGACAGTAAAGAAAATCTACCCTGATCATTCATTGGAAGGACCGATGCTGAAGCTGAAACTCCAATACTCTAGCCACCTGATGTGAAGAGCAGACTCATTGTAAAAGACCCTGATGTTGGGAAAGATTGAAGGCAAAAGGAGAAGGGGGTGTCAGAAGATGTGATGGTTAAATAGCATCATCAACTCAATGAGCATGAATTTGGACAAAGGCTAGGAGATAGTGAAGGATGAGGGGGAGCCTGGTATGTTATAATCCATGGGTTGCAAAGAGTCAGACATGATTTAGTGAATGAGTGACAACAACAATAGTAATAGAAATAATGTGCATTAAGATTTTCCTATATGTTGAGTCCAATTATAAGTATTGCTTATGTATTCACTCATTTGTCCCTTACAGCAACTGCATGAGGTAAAGGTTATTGCTGTCCCCACTTTGCAGGTGAGGACACTGAGGCACAGGGAGGGTGCGATTTGTCTGAGGTTGTACAGCCAGAGAAAGGCAAGGCCAGTGGTCAACCCAAGTAACCTGTCCCTGGAACTCATGCTCGGTCACCAACTGGGTCTTTGTAAAGCATGGTATGTTTCCCCTTAGGAGCAAAGACATCATTGGTTGGTATATTCCCAACCAAGAGCTTAGCCTTGGATAAAAATAAATGGTAAACCTAAAGTCAAAAAAGTGAAGATATACCTAAGTGAATCTTTTCTCAGTAGAAATATCCAGTGGTCAAGGTGAGGTCCCAGTCAGTGGGTCCCACATGCTGGCCTGCAGAAACGGGCCCTAACCTCAGAGCTTGGGTTCAAGGCCAAGCATGAGAGTCTATTGCTAAGTTTCCTCCAGGTGATTCTAACGTTAGGAAATCACTGTTTAATTTTCAGATACTTAACAAGCATTTCCTATTTGATAGGTAAACGGAGGTTAAAAAGAAATGCAGTCATCACTTCAAGTGTTCAAAAATGTAGGTCTGTGTGAGGTGGGGGGAGGTAGGGAAGTAAACAACTGTAATATAATACAACAAACATGTCTCACTAAGTAAAGGGAGTGATAATTCCAAGAGAGGAAGCGGGGCAGGGATAATCAAAATGCTTGGCAGAGGAGATGACATTTAGGCTGTTATCTGAAAAGATGAGGATGAGATACTCAGGAAAGGAAGGTTGGAGGAAAAAGGGTAAGGAGGCATTTTTCTGGACACAAGGACATCTATTCGGTCAACAACCATGACAACTTATTGCATATTTTCCATGTGCTAGGAATTGATTCTCCTGGAGGAGGGCATGGCAGCCCACTCCAGCATTCTCACCTGGAGAATGCCATGGGCAGAGGAGCCTGGCTGGCTACAGTCCATGGGGTCACAGAGTCAGACACGACTGAGCGACTGAGCACAGAACAGCGCAAGAACTGATTCATGTTCTGCACAAAGAATGTGCACAGAAGAATGCAGAAGTGGAAGTGTGTGGCCTGCTCAGGGAATTTAGAGCAGCCAGTTTTGTCGGGAGGGACCCCTGCAAAAGGACGGCGTGGTGAAGGAGGTCCCAGCTTCTACCAAGATGGAAATTAGCACGTGAGCTCCTTGTTAGGGTTGCCCTGAGATCAGAAAGTGTGAGACACAAGGGGAGGAAGGTAAATCTGTGCAGAGACAGAACCTGGACCAGGAGCCTCAGCCAACCCTACAGGGAGCTCTGGATCATTATGCAGAGAGCAGAAAAGGAAACCTAAAAATGGTGACTGCTTCCCCTGTAAGCGGACAACATAGTGTGTGGGACTCCTCTTTGCTGCCGTCACAAGAAGGAGAATGGGAAAGAGCAATGATGTTGTTTCAGATGCTTGCGAGCCTCTGAAGGTATTCTCCTCCCTGACCCCACCCACCCCTTCTAACTCATAGCCCAGGGCCTTGCTCTGAGGGACAGTGCCGCCATCCAGGGTTCCTTGTCAGCTGAAAGGGGGGCCGCAGACAGTCCTCATCCCTGCCTCAAAACCGGCATTCGTTGTTCAGTTGTGAAGCCAGGGAAGAGAGCCGTTTATTTGGATGTCTCCTTGTTTATTTGACTTTGGCTGCGCTGGGTCTTCCTTGCTGCATGCAGGATTTCTCTGGTTGCAGAGCGCAGGCTTCTTAGCATGGGGCTTCCCATCTTCTGGAGCGCGGGCTTCTCATTGTGGGGCTTCCCTTGTTGCGGAGCACTGGCTTCTCACCGTGGGGCTCCTCTGGTTGCGGAGCATCGGCTTTAGGGTACCTGGGCTTCAGTAGTTGTGGCACACTGGCTTAGCTTCCCCATGGCATGTGGCATCTTCCCAGAACAGGGATCAAACCAATGTCCCCTGCATTGTGAAACGGATTCTAAACCACTGGAGCAGCCCCTGAAGAGAGCCATTTCATGTGATTAAGTGACAGTCTGAGGCTCACATTATGGAGAATAAGAAGCAGAGCCACTCCAAATGAATTACCTATTCATAACTAGAACATTCTTTAATGCCAATATTAACAAACATTACATAGGGTTTGGCAAAAGCCCTTTTATCTGAATGTACTCACTATGCCCTTAATGTCTTAAGAGACAGGTGGCAAAAACATTAGTTCCATTTTGCAGAAGGACAAATTGAGGTAGGCAATGTGAAGTATGTCCACTGGCCTGATTTCTTCAGGCTGACAGGATGAGCTGCCTTCCTCACGACACTAGTGGCTCCTCCTCGCAGTCTAGGATGGTGCTCACTTGTGTGTGTGCATGCCAGTCTGCACCATCAGGTGGTAAATCAGTTGAGAGCAGGAGATTTGTGCCCCAGTCACCTTTCCAATCCCTGATACACTTCCTGTGGTTTGTGCAAGTATCCAGTGCTCATTTGGTGAGATGACCAGGGGAAGGGAATGAGTGAACTTTATAAAACAGCGGTTGATATAACTAGACGTAGCATGTGCCTGGGTTGTCTGCCTCCCAGATGAGTGCTCATCTCTAGATTCCTTTCTGATTCAAAGTACGGTCTCAAGGCCAGCAATAATGCAAAGATGGGTCCCCTAACACCAACTAAGTCAGAGGCTGCATTGTCCCAAGATCCCCAGGTCATTCTCATGAACATGAGTGCATGAGGAACACAGCCTTAGACAAGAAGTCCTCACTTTCAAAAGTATGGAGTCGTTTACCTTGAATAAATGTACATCCATTGGCCTTCATTCTCCGTGCTTATCTGTATGGTTCAACCGTGACCCAAGGGCAATAGACCAGGCTCACATGTGATAGCACCTAAGGAAACTGACACGCAGCAAACCAGCTGTGGAAATGAATGTTTCATTAAAACAATGCTAAAATAACAACCATAGTACTGAGAGACAACATTGACTGAGACTCTATATGGCAGGTACTGCCCTAAGGGCTTTATTATATTTATCACACTTACTGTATGTCTAGCACTTCTCTAATATGTATACATATATTATTTATTTGTATACTCAAAAATCTCATTGATTATATTTTTCCCTTTGCTTCTCAAGTGAGACTTTACACACACACACACGGGTCAAGTTCTACTGTTGTTTCCACATCACAGGTGAGGGTGAGGACACTGTGTCCCAGATTCTCTGGCTAGAATGTGGCGGGCCCTGGACTCACAGTCTGGCTCCTGAGCCCCTACTCTTAACCATCAGCTGAAACAGATTGAGGATGACTTGGTCTCTATGTGTATTCTTTCCTCTGTCCCTGACATCTACACCAGGGAAAGAGCTTTGGCAAGACAGTCCTCAAATGCAGAAGAAGGGGAGGGGAGGACAAGTTCGGAGATGCAATGGGTTCTCTCTGCTTGGAATATCTGGACCGGGGTGTCAGCCCTCTGGTACCAACCCCCCACAATTTGAGCACCATCTTATTTCCTTAGGGTCTCCCTGGTGGTTCAGCTGGTAAAGAATCCCCCCTGCAATGCAGGAAACCTGGGATTGATCCCTGGGTTGCAAAGAGCCCCTGGAGAAGGGAAAGGTTACCCACTCCAGTATTCCGGCCTGGAGAATCCCATGGACTCTATAGTCCATGCGGTCACAAAGAGTCGGACACGACTGAGTGACTTTCACTTTATTTCCTTAGGGCTTCCCTCGTGGCTCAGCTGATAAAGAACCTGCCGGCCAATGCAAGAGAGACACTTTGGATCCCTGGGTGCGGACGATCCTCTTCAGAGGAAATGGCAACCCGCTCCGGTGTTCTCGCCTGGAAAACTCCATGGACAGAGGAGCTTGGTGGGCCCCAGTCATGGGGCCGCCGGGTCAGACATGACCAGTGCACAGGCAGGCACACGTGCGTGCTCATTTCCTTGAATTCCGATCAGTAGTTTAGCACTTCCATGCTGTCGTCTGGCATTTCCGCCTCCCCCTTGACCCCTCGTCCTTATGTATCTATATGAAACTAATAAAGACTTGAACAGGAAATATAAAATCACCATGAAACTAAACTAAACCTGCAGCAAGACCTCAGAGGGCTCCATGCAATCAGAGCTGTGTGAAGCTATTTTCTGGGAGCCGTAAACCTAATAGCTTGCTCGGTGCGAGGCACAGCTGCAAGGCTCCGGGGACAGATATGCCCCTTGTCGGAAAACAGAAGGGCTTGTAAAATTATTTTCACAAATTTTTTCCCTTAATATTTTCCCAGCTACCTCGGGCGCTCCTTCCCCTCTGCCCTACTTAGCTAAACAACTAGAGTCTGGGAGGAGCCGTGATGAAGGAAGAGTGAGATTTCCCCACTTATTACTACTGATAAATAGCAAATTATTCTGACATCTTTTCTATTCAGTTTTTGAATAAATCACTTAAAAATTTTTTTAATGTAAGGACTTCCTTTCTTTTACATTTTTTCCGGGTGCACGTGTGTTTTGGGAGGGAGTCATCCTAAGTTTGAAGTTTGCCGCAGGAATATTCTCTTGCTTCCAAGAACATGGCTTACACCCAAGGCCGCCTTGCTTCTGCTTGTTCTGCTGTTGCCCACTCTTCATCTAACACAGACGTGGATTTCCCCCAGCTCTTCTCTCCTGTCTGCGCTCACAGAAGCCCTTTCTCTGGTGAACCTGCATCCCTGCACAGTTCTCTGTGCTTCCAGAGACGTCTCTTGATGTACATTTCTCAGCCTGTGGTCCTGGTCAGAGGGATTGGATGCTCTTTTTCTTGGCCTGGTGTCTCTGCTCACTTAGGCACTAAGGCTTTGGAATCAGCCACAGCCAGGTTCCAATCTTGCCTCAGTGATTACTACATCTATAATATAACTTTGAATGGATTACTTCCTCTCTCTCACACTCAGTCTCCTCAATTAAAAAAATGTGTTTAATAATACGCACCGTTTGAGTGTTGTGAGGATCAGTGTGGGAATGCATGAAAAATGTATGGTGAATTGTAAGGCCCTCCACATATGTTACTTCTGTAAATATGCACCATTTTTATGGAGAGGGTCTTAGGAACAGTGATCACCTGTGAGTGTGAGAATAACTTAGAGGACCAATCTCATAGAGGAAAAATATATTGCGAATGATTTTAAAATATATGTGAAATTTTTTAGGCTCCTCATTTTTCTGACCCAGAAATTCTTCTATATTTATGAAATTTTTCTAAAAATTTTCCAGGCAACTCTGTTAATAGACTTGTCCACTCTCTGTTAAGCTAGAAGCCACATACATCTATAGTCATTCTTCAGTTCAGTTCAGTAGCTTAGTCATGTCTGACTCTTGGCAACTCCATGAACTTCAGCACGCCAGGCCTCCCTGTCCATCACCAACTCCTGGAGTCCACCCAAACCCATGTCCATGGAGTCGGTGATGCCATCCAACCATCTCATCCTCTGTCCCCTTCTCCTCCTGCCTTCAATCTTTCCCAACATCAGGGTCTTTTCAAATGAGTCAGCTCTTCACATCAGGTGGCCAAAGTACTGGAGTTTCAGCTTCAGCATCAATCCTTCCAATGAACACCCAGGCCTGATCTCCTTTAGGGTGGATTGGTTGGATCTCCTTGCAGTCCAAGGGGCTCTCAAGAGTCTTCTCCAACAGCACAGTTCAAAAGCATCAATTTTTCGGTGCTCAGCTTTCTTCACAGTCCAACTCTCACATGCATACATGACCACTGGAAAAACCCTAGCCTTGACTAGACGGACCTTTGTTGGCAAAGTAATGTCTCTGCCTTTTAATATGCTGTCTAGGTTGGTCATAACTTTCCTTCCAAGGAGTAAGCATCTTTTAATTTCATGACTGTAGTCACCATCTGCAGTGATTTTGGAGCCCAGAAAAATAAAGTCTGACACTGTTTCCACTGTTTCCCCATCTATTTGCCACAAAGTGATGGGACCAGATGCCATGATCTTAGTTTTCTGAATGTTAAGCTTTAAGCCAACTTTTTCACTCTCATCTTTCACTTTCATAAAGAGGTTCTTTAGTTCTTCTTCACTTTCTGCCATAAGGGTGGTGTCATCTACATATCTGAGGTTACTGATATTTCTACCGGCAACCTTGACATTCTTACATCTGTCTAAACTTTGAATACCAGACTAATAATAATAATAATGATGACATGCAGCATTTTAAAAAGTATCTACCATGTGGCCAGTCTCTGTCCACATATTAGCTCACTGAGTCTGCACATAACCCTTTAAGGAAGGAGCAATCAACATCCTGTTTTACAGATAAAGAGAGGAGAGGACAAAATCATGCCCAGGGTCATAGACACGATGGCCTGGAATACACTCATGGTTCTTATGACTCAGGAGTCCTTGCTTTTAACTACCCTGAGATGCAACCTTCCAAACTCTAGGGTTACTGTGAAGAGCAAAGAAATGATAACTATTGATTCCCCACCTAGCTCTGCGAGAATGTATAGTAAATGTAATTTCCCCTCCCTGGGTACATTCAGGTTTATGAGCACTGTCTCCTTCCTCTTGGGTCACACCTAAACTCAGAGTTACTGCACTCTGTTGCCTCTGCAACTCTATATGCATGTGAGAGTTGGACCATAAAGAAAGCTGAGTGCCGAAGAATTGATGCTCTTGAACTGCGGTGTTGGAGAAGACTCTTGAGAGTCCCTTGGACACTGAGGAGATCCAACCAGTCCATCCTAAAGGAGATCAGTCCTGAGTGTTCATTGGAAGGACTGATGCTGAAGCTGAAACTCCAGTACTTTGGCCACCTGCTGTGAAGAGCTGACTCATTGAAAAAGACCCTGATGCTGGGAAAGTTTGAGGGTGGGAGGAGAAGGGGACGGCAGAGGATGAGATGGCTGGATGGCATCACCGACTGAATGGACATGAGTTTGAGTAAACTCTGGGTGCTGGACAGGAAGGCCTGGCATGCTGCGATTCATGGGGTCGCAAAGAGTCGGACATGACTGAGCGACTGAACTGAACTGAACTGAACTTGATTATCATTCAGGGGTGCCGAGGGTGGGGGCAAAATGTGCAGTTGCCAAGCCATAGCTGCAAGCTAAATGCAGCCCACTGCTGTTGTTTTTTTAATTAATTTATTTATTTTAATTGGAGGATAATTATTTTAAAATACTGTGATGATTCTTGCCATACATTTGCATGAATCAGCCATGGTGCACATGTGTCCCCCATCCTGAACCCCCCTCCCACCTCCCTCCCCACCCCATCCCTCTGGGTTGTCCCAGAGCACCGGCTTTGAGTGCCCTGCTTCATGCATCAAACTTGCACTGGTCTCTATTTCACATATGGTAATATACATGTTTCAGTGCTACTCTCTCAAATCATCCCACCCTCGCCTTCTCCCACAGAGTCCAAAAGTCTGTTCTTTACATCTGTGTCTCTTTTACTGCCTTGCATATAGGATCATTGTTACCATCTTTCTAAATTCCATATATATGCGTTAATATGCAGTATTTGTGTTTCTCTTTCTGACTTACTTCACCCTGTATAATAGGCTCCAGTTTCATCCACCTCATTAGAACTGATTCAAATGGGTTCATCTTTATATCTGAGTAATATTCCATTGTGTACTTGTTTTATATATAAAGTTTTATTGGAACACACCCTATTTACATTGCTTTTGACTGCTTTCCTGCTATGATGGCAGCCTTGAGTGGTTGATTGCCACAGGGACTGCAAGGCCTGCAGAGCTAGAAACATTTACTCATCTCTAGTCTTCTACACGGAGAAGGCAATGGCACCCCACTCCAGTACCCTTGCCTGGAAAATCCCATGGATGGAGGAGCCTGGTAGGCTGCAGTCCATGGGGTCGCTAAGAGTCAGACACGACTGAAGGACTTCACTTTCACTTTTCACTTCCATGCATTGGAGAAGGAAATGGCAACCCACTCCAGTGTTCTTGCCTGGAGAATCCCAGGGACGGGGGAGCCTGGTGGGCTGCCGTCTATGGGGTCGCACAGAGTCAGACACGACTGAAGCGACTTAGCAGCAGCAGTCTTTATCAAAAAAAGCTCTCTGGTCCCTGGCTTAGGGAATTATAGGAGCAGAAACTTCCAAGGCAGCCACTTGGAGGTGACTCTGCCATATATATACTTTGTGAACTTCAGAAAATTTCCTTCTGATCCTTAGTTTTTGCCTCGAAACAGAGAAAGAATGCTCTAACTCCCTTGTAAATGTGTGATCAGGTAATCCAGGGTAAGATGCAAGCAGAATACCTGACACTTAGCAATTATTGAATAAGTAGAAATTATTTTTAATGAAGCAAACTAGAAAAAAATCATTAATTAGTTGGTTAGTTTGTATTTGAATCTTAATAAAAGTAGAAAAAATATAAAATTAAATTCATTTTTGAGTAGAAAACAAAGAAAAACTTTAGGCCTATAATCCTTCAACAGGAAATACAAGTTTTCAAAGTAATAAAATTGTGTTATTCTTTAAAAGTAACTTCAATTTTAAAATGTATTTGTACACTTAATATCTTTAGGCTTGAGCAGAGCCCATTAATAAACATTCATATCTTAATTCTTTAAAAGTTTGCAAATCTTATTCAAAGCTTTTATTTATTTCAAGCACAATCTACTTTTGACATTTTTTCCCCCTACTATGGACATTAAAGTTTGAACTTCGTGTTAATAAATAACAAGAACTACCATTCATTTCCCAATGTTTACATATATATTCACTGCTATATATTATTGTATATACATGAGATACATGTATTCTGTATTAACTGAAATGTGGTGGTTTAGTCACTGAGTCCTATCTGATGCTTGTGACCCCTTGGTCCATGGGATTCTCCAGGCAAGAATACTGGAGTGGGTTGCCATTTCCTTCTCCAGGGGATCTTCCCAACTGAGGAATTGAATCTGGGTTTCCTGCATTGCAGGCAGATTCTATACCAATTGAGCTACAAGGGAAGCCCCATTAACTAAAATGGGGAGGGTTAAAGGTATATAACTAAGGTTTCCATTCTATCTGTATTCGCCTTGAAGTTGAAAACAACATTTTTTATTATTATTCATGATTTTGTGGTTTGGCTGGGCTCAGCTGAGCAGTTTTCTGTCACGTAGCACAGGTAAGGTTGCTTATTAAGCTGCACTCAGCTGGAAGATCTGCTGGTGGCTGAGACTCCAGGACAGGCTCTCCCTTGCCAGGGTGTACCTCTATGTGGTCTCCCATCAAGCAGTAGTGAGCCAGGCCACAGCAGTTTCCAAGGCCACAGGCTTCCAAGATGGGACGTTCCGAGAAGACAAGACTCAGCATGCAAGCACTTATCAACCTTCTTCTCACACCAAGCTTACTAAGCTCCTATTAGTTAATGCAACTCACGTGTTCAACCATACAGTCATGTGTAAGGAGTGTGAATATACCAGGGCATGAATACTAGGAGGTTTGTCCACTGGAGACACCAGTGTACTAATCAGTCACTACCAATAACTTCTGAATAATGATAATTTAGTGGATCTGGAACACACATTGATTGTCTAGACTGCCTAGATTTTTGTGGGTACTGGAGAAGGGCAATGACATTTATTTCAACATGTGTTTGGAATCAATCAGAAAAGACAAATTTGTTTCTGAATGTTTGTTTAAGGACCTAGTTTGAATAATTAAAGCACAAAAGGAAGAGCTTCTATTTCTCCTATGTCCTCCTTTAGGGAGTTTGAGCACCAAATGCAGGACAGATGTTTTGGATTAGCTTACCATCCCACACTAGGACAGCCTGAGTTTGGAGGGTGGTTGTATAATACACAGATTATGCCAGATTTTTCTGAGATGAGTCAAAAGCCAAGCTCAGATAATAAGATATCAAGGTGGCATTTGGCTGGTATTGTTGACACAGCTAAAAAAATTGAAATGCCTCTCACCCAAACTTCTTAGTAATAAGCTGGGTCATAAATACAATTTAATGCTACAGTGATGGCTGATTTTTAATCCGCGGCCAAAATCTCTGATTCTTTATCACTTGTGCTGAATATTTGAGGAGATTTACACATGTTTTCTTTCAAATGATACTGGAATCAATTTAGATTATATGGTAGTCAATGTAATAAAAATAAGAAGATAGCATTGTCTTCTGGAAAGAATTAATTTATTTGAATGTGTTAGATACCATTATAGTCTTCTGGAAATCTGTTTCAAGCTTCAGTAAGAATTTCTTTGGGGTTCTTGAGGGGATCTGCTTAGATATCCTTGAGTAAGAACTGCCTTCCTCTCTCTGAAACATCATCCTCTCTGAATAAATACAGAACTTCAGGAATGAATGCCTGTCACCCCAAGCAGCTGAAGACACCCTAGTGATCACTAGTCCCCAGAGGGACTAAAGGGTTTCTGTATCAGTCTCACTTCTGTGCAGTCTTGACCCAGCCTCTGAAGTAACGAACAGTCCCTAGAACTTAAAATATCATTCAGTTTGCACATAGTCTAACAATAAATGCAAGTGGGTGTTTAATAAATGATTTATTTTGAGGGACAATGATGGTGCCGTTACTGTGTTGGTGAAGACAGAGAAGAAATTGTGAAGACCAGGGGATAGACTTCATTCATTCACTCACTCAAGGGACATTTCTGAGTACCCACTGTGTATCCATCCTGGGCATGTTGAAGAATTTTCCCTTCTTACAGAGTTACAGGGAAGGGTTTTTCTTGAATAGGAAGAGAGATTGCAACGAGGGGAGCAGAAAATTTCTATGAATCCCCTGAACTGTTTCCATAATTTCTTAAGCAGTGTTATTTTTCCATAGTTTTTGCTAGATTCTAGCAAAAGAAAGAAGACCTCAAAATGTTAAAGCTAGTAGAGAATTATGAATGGCTGAGATCATGACTCATGGTCCTAAACCTCATTTTCTAGCCTAACTCTTTCATTTCTCAAGTGAGAAAAGCCAGATCCAGAAAGCTGACATGAGTACTTTGTTCAAAAATCACTCATCGGGTTGCTGATAGAGCTCCATTTAAACATCAGTAGGTTGCACTGCCTTTTGGGTGGTTTCACTAGAAATGATGACTGTTGATTATCCAAATGTCCTATTGATATAAGCATCCCAAAACACAGAAAGGAATTGCATTTCCAGCCATGAAGATGTGTTATCCTAGCAGGAAATAAAACGTTTTGCCTGGTTTCCTAGATAAAGAACATTCTTGGCTAAGAGCCCCGACAAATCTGGGAAGAATGGTTTCAGTGAACTGATGGTGCAGGTAAGAAATTCTGCCCGCTGACCTCTATGGAATGGCAGCTGGGAAAGTGTTGTGCTTTCCCCTTTCTAAGTTTCTCTTTCTTGGTGCAGTGCATCAGATTTTGTTGATTAGAAAATGATCCACAATATTAGTATACTTGGACACCGAGTGTGTTAGGTCAGAGAACTCAGGAGAATTCTGGAGGACATCAGGAGGAAGAGACAAGACCTAGATGGGAGGAGTCCAGCTCAATCACATTCTGTGGGCCACATGAGTAAGACCAGTAAGAGACAAGTCTCTATCAAATGGAGAAGAGTATCTAGTAGTGACTGAACTGCCATAACCCACTTCCAGCTACATAATTACAGGGCTCCTCTTTCTATGATTGATGTTATAAAGGAAAAAAGAACCTCACAAAAATGAAGTAAGTTATAGTTATGGGTGGTGCAGTGGACTAACTCTACCATGAATTACTGTTTGGGGAAGAATTTGGGAGAGTGTTTGCAGCTGACAGTCAGCAGATCCACTTGAGTTATAATGAAAGAGGTTGTATTAAGTCTGCATATGTCAGAACTTCTTGGATACTATATACCTTCTCATTGACTACTCACACAATCATGGAGAGTGTCAGAATTAACTGTGCATCCCTGTGACCACTCCTTCTTACCCGGTGATCATTGCAAGGTGGGCAGATGAGCCAGAGGAAGAATTTGTGGTGTTGCTGCTCATTTGAAGACTTTTAAAGACAGGCTTCATTCATTTGTGTGGATGTCCATTCAATCCATGGTCTGAACGTCCACCTCCACTGGGTAGATTCTTCTCTGGTCCTGTGGGTAGCCCAAGAGGAAAAGAGGAGCTCAAGCCCAGGTTCTGTCCATGACCGTGAGATCACAGCAAGTTCAATGGTTACAGCCACTTTTCTGTGTGTGTGTGTGTTTTTTTAAATCACATAGAAAGAAATATTTTTAAAAAGCTGTATTTGTTAATGCTCTGAGAACCTGGCTACAATATTGCCTTGTAGGTGTAAAATAGGAATGCTCTTGGCACTGCCTGCTTTTACTTTTACCAACACCAGGATTTTTTTTGGACAAGTTGAACCCAGGAGACATCTTTTATGGGAAAAGAAAGTGAAGCCATTACTGCATTCCTTGGACCTGATGGTTCAAGGAAATTTACACCAGGAGGACTCCTATAGGATGGTTTAATTAGCCCCAAGGTAAAGCAGTGGCAGAAAAATTGGGGTCAAAGTAGTACTTTACTGGGTATTAGGTCATCATGTTTGTCTGACAAAACAAGACTCCCCAGGAAGAAAACTCTGACTGCCCCACGTCTGAGTGACGCTTAGGTAAACGCCAACTCCACTCATCTGTTCCACCGACGAAGACAGACTTCCTAAAACACGTCTGATTCCGACCCTCCTTTGCCTGAAACTCTTTGACGAATCAATGTTACCTTCAAAAGAGCCCAGATGTCTTAGAGTGAAATTCCAAGACTCTACCTTACCCTAATCTGCTCTTTACTAGCTTTCTCTCATCTTCTGCAGACCCCTGTCTCCAGCCATAATTGATAATGTCTCTTTCTCTGAAATTTCTGCCTTGCTCACACCTCATTCTCATCTCTCCAACTGGGATGTCTGATAATTCTCTACAGTCACTCAAAGATGTCCTTCTTTTTGTCCTAGCTAGGCTTTTCCCAAGTTAAAAAAAAAATCTGTCCTCTTCTCTGATTCCTCTGTCCCCCTGTAAATGCCCTATTTTGGTAGATTTCTCTTTCTACTAGTGTTCGAACTTTGCAGGGATCATGCCTTACGTGGCTGTATCCTAAGCATTTGGTATGGTTTCTAGAATAGTGAGTCCTCACTAAGGTATGATGAAACAGTAACTGGAAGGCTACTGCAGACTTCAGTAGCACTCCCATTGACAGTGTTTCAAATGTCTCACCCCTTGATTGAGAAGGAGATGCACAGTCAAAACTCTCTTTTCATGCAGTGATGCATAGAGAATCTCTTTTAATATAACAGTGATAATTCCACAGAACCAACTCCTTTACAGAAAAGAGACTAATGACACCTCCCACCATTTAAAAAGCCTCATCAAAGTCTGACCAATGCCAAAAGCATACTCAATTTATGGGCTCATGGGGACCCAAGGTCTAGTACTGCAGGTTTTATATTGAAAGGCAGCAGAGAGCAGGGGCTGAAATCATGGATTGAGGGGAGATCCCAGCTTTGTCACCTACTAGTTGTGTGACCTTGGACAAGTTACATGAACTCTTTCTGCTCTAATTCCCCTACATATAAAAATATGAGGATAATGATTGAACCTACCTCACAGATATCATGAGACAAGCAAGAAATCTGTTAGTGTCAAGAGCATGACCAGTGCCTGGCTATGAAGCAACATGAAGTAATGGCCAAAGGCGCCAATCTTAAATAGACAGTTCTGGCTCTGAGTTTTTGTTCCCCACTGACTAGCAGTGAGATCTTGGGCAAGTTGTTCATTGTCCCTAAACCTTAGTTTCCCTTCTCTGTAACCTGGAGCTAATAATTACACATTTTTTTTTTTACCTTCACCTATTAAGTGAACTATCTCCCTAAAGCATTTATCATAGTAAATGTTCAACAAATGCTGACTTTTATTGCTATTACATAAGATAGGCTCTCAGCAAATGCACGCATACATGCTTAGTTGCTCCAGTCGTGACCAACTCTTTGTGACCCCGTGGACTGTAGCCTGTCAACTCCTCTGTCCATGGAATTCTCCAGGCAAGAATACTGGAGTGGGTGGCCATGCCCTCCTCCAGGGGATCTTCCCAACCCAGGGATCGAACCTGGCTCTCCTGCATTGCAGGTAGATTCTTTACCAGCTCAACCACCTGGGGAATCCTCTCTCAACAAATATTTGGGGCTAAATCTTAATTAGATTAATAATATAAACTCTTTCGGTAGCTCCACCTTTTCTCCCCATTCTTACTGGTATAAATTAAGAATTGAAAAGAGGGGCCTTTAGCCTCAGCACATGTGCTATGGATCTAGAATCACGAAATGTTACACTTGTAGCACCCAAGGTTATCGTACATTTTAACTGCTTTATTTTAGAACAGTGGTTCTCAACTGAGGGTGAATGTGCCTTCGCCCCTTTCCCTAGGGGACATCTGGCCAAGTCTGGAGACCATGGCAAGTGCGGGGGAGAAGGGTGCTACCGCATCAAGGGCTCAGAGGCCAGGAATGCTGGTCAACACCCTCAGAATACAGGGATGTCTCCCAGGACTAGGGATTACCTGTCCTCAAAAGTCAATAGAGAGGAGGTTGAGAAGCTCTTTTGAATTTAAGGCAGTTGAAGCTAAGAGAGGCTAAATGACTTGCCTGTCATTAGAGGGTTGATGACATTATTTCTGATTTCATTTGATCTACTGTGGAATTTTCCAGTAGTCATGTATGGATGTGAAAGTTGGACTATAAAGAAGGCTGAGTGCTGAAGAACTGATGCTTTTAAACTGTGGTGTTGGAGAAGACTCTTGAGAGTCCTTTGGACTGCCAGGAGATCCAACTAGTCCATCCTAAAGCAGATCAGTCCTGGGTGTTCATTGGAAGGACTGATGTTGAAGCTGAAACTCCAATACTTTGGCCACCTGATTCGAAGAGCTGACTCATTGGGAAAGACCCTGATGCTGGGAAAGATTGAAGGTGGGAGGAGAAGGGGACAACAGAGGATGAGATGGTTGGATAGCATCACTGACTCAATCGACATGAGTTTGAGTAAACTCTGGGAGTTAGTGATGGACAGGGAGGCCTGGTGTGCTGCAGTCCATGGGGTTGCAAAGAGCCGGACATGACTGAGTGACTGAACTGAACTGTGGAATACCTAAACAAACCAAGAAGGCAGAAGAAAGCCCAGCACTGGGATTCCTTTGTCATCCTTCCAAACCCCTGTACTGTAATATGAGAGTACAGAGCTCTTATTTTTATCACACACCCCGTTGCCTCCCATGCACCCAACACACACGGGCACACAGTACCATCCCTAGAAAAATAAAGCCAAGTTAGCCTTGTTCAAGCAAAGATGAATTTTCCTCCTGATCACATCTGTTTCAAACCAACCAATTTCATTACCACTGTGAGCCCCAACAGAAGTGGGATGAAAAGGTGATCAAAGACACAGATCTCCGTGGCTCTCGGACAAGAACTGGGCCAAGGTGATCACGTCAAATAATCATGGCTTTGTGGTGAGCAGGGGCCACAAGCAACTGCAGAAATCCTGTGACTATGAGAATGAAGAATAAGAATAGCAAAGGGGGTAAGAGTTGATGTACATGCCGCACAAATTCACAGGAAGTAGACTTCATCAGTTCTAGTATCTGTGGTTTTCTTGAGTTCTCTTCAGATCTTATTCTGGGAAAAGAAAGTTATCAGGTCAGTCGTGGTAATGTACTCTGTTTTGTTTTGTTTCTGCTCTGTTCTCCGCAGGCAGAATGAGGAGATGTGAGCCCTCACATCAGACAGGGCCCAGAGATGAAAAGAGACCCTGAGAAGGAATCCATGAATTCATGCGAGAGGCGCGTAGAAGGAGGGGGAGGAAGGGAAGGAGAGGCAGCGTCCTGGGATGTGAAAAGCATGACTGAAAATAGCCTGTTCTCTAATATCACTAATGAAACCACGGTGATGTCACTTCTGATCACGCTGTCGTTCGAGGTGCTGATCTTGCGATAGGAAGCTTCCCTTTGCGCATTCACAGCAGTGACAGTGGAAAAGACCTTCAGGTTCACAGTGAGTAGGTGGAACTCATCAAGAAAAATAACTTCACCACAACAACAACAAATGATGGGAGAGGCAGAAACTTCTCTGGGAGGGCAGAGGGAAAAAAGCAAAGTCTAAGTGTTATGACACATGTGAAAGAGGAGTCATTTATTTAGTAGGAAGTAACCCATTCACACAAATCTAGCTTTGTGGTCCCTCAGAAGTACGTAAATACTACCAATCTGTCCACCACAGGTTCTCATCAAAATTTCTCGGGAAATGCCTCATTAAAGAATCTTTAAAGAGTAGTATGACTGCACACGAGTCGAACAATTTCAGAAAGACAGTCAATGCTATCTACTGTAATATTAATTTCCTTCCCTTCCACGGGGACCACATTTTGCCAAATTTAGTATGAGTTTTGAATTAAGGCCAACCATGAACCCTCTGAACCACACTCTTCTCTGCAAGAGAAAGCTGTTTCCTGTTTCTAAGAGGAAGGCCTTACATGGTCTGAGGAAAACTTTTCTTTGGCATTAAATAGTTCTTCCCAGATGTCTTTACTGGATACTCGATGGGATGATTCTAGCTCATAAAACTTTACCAAAAATTACTGGTGAGAACCGGTTGAGGATTTTTCAATTGTAGACTTTGAAAAATAATTTAAAAAAAAAAACAGATGCTCTCAGATCCACTCACCTTAATTGTTTGTTCATTTCTCTCTTATGCTGTATGTAGCCCTCAGGCTATTGAACCTGTGTACCTTCCACGAAGAGAGAGTCAGTGGTCATGCTGAGGCTTTAATTAAACATTTCATCAGGAAGATCCGCAGGTGACATGTTTTGAGTTACCGGGTTCGCTGCCCGCCACCCACTGAAGCTGACCTCCGTGAGCCGCTGGCCTGCTGAAGACTACGTCTCAGTTCTGGGTCAGGGTGCTTCTCCAGGCTGGAGCTCCTGGTCCACCCAACTCACAGGCCTCCACATGAGCCTGTTAGAAAAGTGTGTCTGTGCCCAGTCCCGGCTTACTCAATCAGAACCTCTTGGCAAGTGGCATTCTGAATTTTACATTTTAACCTATTTCTTAAATGACTCTTATCTGTTCAGGAGTAAAGGTTAAAGATTTACAGGCAAGAAAGTCAATCATGCATCTCACACGCATGGAAGGGGAGAGAAGTAGGATTAAGGTAGCATAAGGAGACGTTGTGAAGAACAGGACTTTTTTATGAAGAAGAAAAAATGATACCGCCAAACCATGTGTGTGTGTGCATGTGTTTGTGCGTGTAACTGATTTCTTCATTTCATCCTATATCTGGGCTCTTCTTACTCCCTGATTATTTTATTTTTCCATTTAGTCTGTTTTTACATCTCTGCCAGAAGAGGAGAAGGGGAAAAATTTAGGAATTTAATATGCTCTTAAAAGTAATTTAGCATTTTTAAAATGTATCTATCTTGACCTTTATAAGGTTGTTATAAAGGTATTATCCAGTTTGTGTTTTATATAGTGTTACATGTTGGTTAACAGAATAGTAGCTAGAATTATTTTTTAGACCTCAGTTAATATTATTTGCCCTATTAAATGCATGTGGTTATTTACTTACATAATTATTTATTAGTTACTTAAGAAAGAGCACATAGAAAGCACAGGCCACTTGTTAAGTGTATGAGAAGAAACGTGAATTTTAAAAGTATGCCCCGTGCTAAACCTTCATTGTCCTTCAATGGTTTTAACATACCTACTATTTTCCACGCCATAAAGGAACCGCAGGAATTTTTTCAACATTTCAGTATCTTGAATCTTGTGAACACTGCTTCTAATAAAATAAGGAAAAAGTTCATTGTTACCAAATTCTAGACACAATAGCGATCCTGAATCTGCTCTCAACTGGATTTCCAACATGAGGGAGAAATAATGGTCTCTTGACCATTCTGTATACAATTCCCTGACTTTGAGGCCCGTATTTAACTTCCAGCCTGTGAGGATTAAAACCTGAAATTATGTTGTTATTTTAGCTTGGAATTCTTAGTCTTCTCATAATCATCGTTAGTGAGACTCTCGCTTTGTTCAGAGAGTTACTGTTACAATCAGCAGTAATGATAGCTATTACTATTAACAATGCGGGCAGACAGTGAGGTGTGGACTGCCTCTGACGCTGGGGGTGCGCGTGGCCGGCCCGCGGGGCCCGAGCGCTGAAGACGGCCCTGCTGCCCGCCGTGTGGTCACAGCCACAGGGACCCGGGGGGCTGTGGCGAAGGGGTCAGCGGCGTCAGCCAGCCGGGGAGCTTGGGGACTGGTCCTCTGCTGACTTGAGAAAAGATCTTGAATGTGAATATTCACTAAGAGGTGAAAAACCACACTAGATTCAAAGTGTTCTTAGAAATATAAGATTGCATGGCTTATATGGTTACAATGGGAAAGCAGTCAGCTTTCAGAGAGAGACTATTTCCTTTCCCATGTTAGGGAAGTTTCTGAATATAATCTCTTCAAATATTTTCTAAGACCCATTCTCTGTCTATTCTTCTTTTGGGACCCCTACAATTCAAATATTGGTGCCTTTAATGTTGTCCAAGGGGAGAAGCAGGTGGGGTGAATTGGGAGATTGGGATTGACATATATACATAAGCTGCTATGTTTAAACATAAACTACTGTTATGTTTAAAACAGTAGGTAACTCATGAGGACCTACTGTATGCTACTGTACACGGTACACCGTATACTGCAGGGAACTCTACTAGCTGCTCTGTGGTGACCCAGGAGGAAGGAAATCCAGAAAAGAGGGGACGTGTGTACATGTAACTGACTCGCTTTGCTATGCGGCAGAAACTAACACAACACTGTAAGCAACTATACACCAATATGATTTTTTTTTAAGATAGCATATTTATTTATTTATTATTATTATTATTTTTTTATTAGTTGGAGGCTAATTACTTCACAACATTTCAGTGGGTTTTGTCATACATTGATATGAATCAGCCATAGATTTACACGTATTCCCCATCCCGATCCCTCCTCCTACCTCCCTCTCCACCCCATTTCTCTGGGTCTTCCCAGTGCACCAGGCCCGAGCACTTGTCTCATGCATCCCACCTGGGCTGGTGATCTGTTTCAACATAGATAGTATACATGCTGTTCTTTTGAAACATCCCACCCTCACCTTCTCCCACACAGTTCAAAAGTCTGTTCTGTATTTCTGTGTCTCTTTTTCTGTTTTGCATATAGGGTTATCGTTACCATCTTTCTAAATTCCATATATATGTGTTAGTATGCTGTAATGTTCTTTATCTTTCTGGCTTACTTCACTCTGTATAATGGGCTCCAGTTTCATCCATCTCATTAGGACTGATTCAAATGAATTCTTTTTAACGGCTGAGTAATATTCCATGGTGTATATGTACCACAGCTTCCTTATCCATTCATCTGCTGATGGGCATCTAGGTTGCTTCCATGTCCTGGCTATTATAAACAGTGCTGCGATGAACATTGGGGTGCACGTGTCTCTTTCAGATCTGGTTTCCTCAGTGTGTATGCCCAGAAGTGGGATTGCTGGGTCATATGGAAGTTCTATTTCCAGTTTTTTAAGAAATCTCCACACTGTTTTCCATAGTGGCTGTACTAGTTTGCATTCCCACCAACAGTGTAAGAGGGTTCCCTTTTCTCCACACCCTCTCCAGCATTTATTGCTTGTAGACTTTTGGATAGCAGCCATCCTGACTGGCGTGTAATGGTACCTCATTGTGGTTTTGATTTGCATTTCTCTGATAATGAGTGATGTTGAGCATCTTTTCATGTGTTTGTTAGCCATCTGTATGTCTTCTTTGGAGAAATGTCTGTTTAGTTCTTTGGCCCATTTTTTGATTGGGTCATTTATTTTTCTGGAATTGAGCTGCAAGAGTTGCTTGTATATTTTTGAGATTAATCCTTTGTCTGTTTCTTCATTTGCTATTATTTTCTCCCAATCTGACGGCTGTCTTTTCACCTTACTTATAGTTTCCTTTGTAGTGCAAAAGCTTTTAAGTTTCATTAGGTCCCATTTGTTTAGTTTTGCTTTTATTTCCAATATTCTGGGAGGTGGGTCATAGAGGATCTTGCTGTGATTTATGTCGGAGAGTATTTTGCCTATGTTCTCCTCTAGGAGTTTTATAGTTTCTGGTCTTACATTTAGATCTTTAATCCATTTTGAGTTTATTTTTGTGTATGGTGTCAGAAAGTGTTCTAGTTTCATTCTTTTACAAGCGGTTGACCAGTTTTTCCAGCACCACTTGTTGAAGAGGTTGTCTTTTTTCCATTGTATATCCTTGCCTCCTTTGTCAAAGATAAGGTTTAAATAAGTAACGAGAGAATGAGTTTGAGTCAGTTTGAGCTGAAGCAAAGACCGCTGAGCATCCTCCCGGCTTGCTTTCAGGCTCATCTCCCCTCAGGGACCCTGGTCCTCAGTCCTCACCTCTGCAGACGCACACTTCCCTTTGCCCCTCGGGGTTCCCCTGTTCCAGCCTGACCCCCGAAGCTCCTCAGACGGCAGTGAGGCCCTCGGCTCCCCCGGGGCCTGGCACTCACAGGGCTGGTGAGGGCAGAGCCGCTGCCTGTGGAGGGGTGTGTGTGTTTGCAGGGGGTCCCTCCTGGGAGATGGTTAGCACAGGATGGGGAGTCAGAATGCAAAACCAGACTCTGGGCACTTAACTGGAGCTCTGGTGGTCTGTCTTTAAGCATCAAAACTTTCAAACTTTTTTTGGGGTTTGTCCCTTCTCTTTGGGCTGCCCTGGTGGCTCAGCTGGTAAAGAATCCGCCTGCAATACTGGAGACCTGGGTTCGATCCCTGGGTTGGGAAGATCCCCTGGAGAAGGGAAAGGCTGCCCACTCCAGCATTCTGGCCTGGAGAACTCCATGGACTGCAGAGTTCATGGTCACAAAGAGTCGGACACGACTGACCGACTTTCACTTCCCTGGGACATCTGACCGTAAAGGAGCCTTATCCCAAGCAGTGTTTGCTGCTAACCTCCTCACCCCCACTCGCAAATGGTCCCCATCATATGCATATTTTAGCAAAGTTATTGTACATGACTCCAGACTGTTTTCTTAAGAAAAATGAATACTTGTGTTATTTCTCAAGAAGCACCTGACATAATCATTACCAAAAAAAATCACAGTGGCGTACAATGAAAGCTAAGATTTTTAAAAACTCATAACAAAACGGATTTTAGGTCTAGGCTCCTATGGGGTTATTATAAGCAACAGTGAGTAATAATGATTACAAAAATGAGGAAAAATACATTGACAGTGTTATTTGAAAACAATTGTGTTAAGAGGCTTTTTACACACATTTTACACAGTGTGGATATCCAAAATGGATTTTAGATGATATTAAGAGGATTGTTTTTCAAGGTATTAAATGCGCTAAGAGCAAGAACGAAAGATGTGTTGAATGGGCCAGTGGACAGAATCCAGCCCAGGGACCTGATGTAGCTACAGGCAGATGGCAGGGAAACTCTACAACAGTCTTTGCCTCTCTGGGCTTATGGAAGTTCAAACATCTCTAAGTACTAAGTAATTTCCTTCTACTCATTTCCAACCTAAATATTTCATTTTTTCCTCTCTCGCAGTTTCTTGCTACATGTGTGGATTTCTGATATTGGAGGTGAGTTACACCTGATTGTTGTGATCAGACCCACACCAAGTGTGGGCAACGCAGTTCCTCTTTTCGGGGGCCGAGTGACATCGCCCTGCCTCTGCCTCCCTCCCACTTCAAACCAGTTCCTCATCTTGTCTTCCGGATTTTAGAGAACCAGACCCTCCTCTTCTTGGTCAGCCAGGCTTAAAACCACAGCCTGCTGTGACTTCACCATGAGGCCACGTGTCACACCCGACACATCACTAGATTCTGAAGGCCCGTGTGCACTTAGTACACGCGTGAACCCCCGGGGTCTTGTCCCAACGCAGATTTCCTCTCTGTCAATCTGGGCTGGGGCCTGAGGCCATGCATCCTTTACAAGGTCCTCAGTGACGCCCATGTGGGTGCTTCCTGGGCCACAGTATGAAGAGCAAGGAATTTGCTTTTGTAGTCAGGGAAGAGGAGAGATTTGTGCTGATACAATCCTCCTTTCTGGTCTTTTGCAGAGAAATCCCAGCCCAGTCAGGACTGAAATGATCGTCCTGAGCATAGCATGCTTCAAGTTAGCTTTTGTTTTTAAAGGAATAAAACGAGGAATGTCATGAGACAGAAACCCAGGACGACTGGGCAGCCCATGACGCGTCTCTGTCTGCCCTCCCCTCTCTGATAGCGCCCGCAGGCTTTACCAACATGCTGGCGTCTCGTGGTAGGCCTGTGCTGTCATCACTCATGGTCTATTCCTTCAACCGATGTGTTTTTGAGGGTCCGCTATGCATGAGACACTAAAGTACACTCAGAATAAAGGAAACAATACAATTTCCCACCACCAACAGCTTGCACTCTTACACAGGAAAGAGCCAGCTAAGCAAGGCAATGCACATTTCTGTGCCCAGAATGTTCTTCTCACGGTTATGAATTCTTTTTTCTCACCTCAAAACCCTCATTGTCACTCAAGCACTTTAGACTGGAGTGTACACCACTAAATTATTTATAATTCTCTACTACAAGTCATGACTGTAATCCTTAGAAATGTTCTGCTCTCAATGATCCAATTTTTATATATTTTCAAAGGTTGCATTATAAAAACTGTTCTAAAGAGAGGGGCTATGATTTTTGAGTCTGGATTGTCTTAAGATTTACAAGGACTGAAAATTCAAAAATAAGTAGGACTGAATATACAGTACAAAACTTTAAAAATCACTAAGGAAATGTTGTAGATAAATGTAGTAAGTACAATAAATCCTGGTAATAATGTGAATTCGAATGTAACATGATGGCTGATGGCTCTATCTTCATCACGGTCTCTGTTCTCAAATGGAGCCTCCTGGAGGAGTAAAAGCAGGTGTAGGGGAGACTAGGTTTTGGACGGCAGGGGGAACAGTCAGGCAGCTCCCTCTTGGCAAGGGCAGGGGCAGAGCACAAGGCCCAGGGACCCTCAATTCTTCCCAACCCATTTTTTTTCCCTTAGAAGGATGTATTTACTACTCAGAAGATTCCTGGATATTTCGGATAGCCAGAAGATCCAGAAGCCTCCCCACTCATGCTCAATCTATTTCTAGATAGTGATAGTAATAACTAGAACCAGAACTGGGGCGATTTGGGATCATGCAGATCAGGAACTGTAGACGGCAGCAGAAATGCCCAGATGCCCGCCTGATTTTGCATGCCACCATGATGCTCCCCGGCGTCTTACACACTTGGAGTTGCCTCTGATGGATTCCAATGTGCTTTTTACCTCTACTGATGGCATTTCTCTTTCTATCTCATCAGTACAAAGCTCACTCATTTGATCTTACTTTTTGTTTATTTCACGATAAAGCCCAGAGCCATCCAAACAAAAGTAGCTTGATCACTACTAATTCCTGATGAAGACAACCCAATATATCAGTAGCAGAGACATCACTTTACCAACAAAGGTCCGTCTAGTCAAAGCTATGATTTTTCCAGTGGTCATGTATGGATGTGACAGTTGAACTATAAAGAAGGCTGAGCACTGAAGAATTGATGCTTTTGAACTGTGGTATTGGAGAAGACTCTTGAGAGTCCCTTAGACAGCAAAGAAATCCAACTAGCCCATCCTAAAGGAAATCAGTCCTGAATGTTCATTGGAAGAACTGATGCTGAAGCTGAAACTCCAGTACTTTGGCCACCTGATGCAAAGAACTGACTCATTGGAAAAGACTCTGAGGCTGGGAAAGGTTGAAGGCAGGAGGAGAAGGGGATGACAGAGGATGAGATGGTTGGATGACATCACCAACTCAATGGACATGAGTTTGAACAAGCTCCAGGAGTTGGTGATGGACAGGGAGGCCTGGCGTGCTGCAGTCCTTGGGGTCGCAAAGAGTTGGACATGACTGAGTGATTGAGCTGAACTGAATTGAATCTGCTAATGCACCTCACTAGCCCACCATACATCATAGTAAAATATAAAACAGAGTGTTATACCAGGCATCACCCTAAGTGTCCTACAGGAGCTTACTTACTTAATCCTTGAAGTAGCCTTATGAGCCCTTTACTACCCTCATTCCCATACACAGATGTAGCATGTAAGGTTCAGAGAGGTTAAGTAATTTGTCCAAGGTCACACAGCTGGTAACCGTCAGAGCTAAGATGCAAGCCTAGACAGTCTGACTTTGGAGTTCAGACTCTGTACTGCCTGTCAGTCATGAAGACTCTTGTATGCTATGTAGGGTTGTGTTTAGTTATTATTATAGCGGCAACATGGAGTCATTGTTAGATTTTCAGAGAGATGTGGTCAGATTTAATACTTAAAAAGACAGAGAGGGGCTGGAAGATGCAAGATTGATACAGAATTTAGAATCGACAGGGATTGCTGGTAAACTAAAATGGCAGGAAGCTGAAATCAGTTCCTTTTTATTTGGAACAAAAACTGTGACTCTATTCTTTACTGTGTAGTAGCTGAGGATGAAATCTCTGGATTTCCTGGGCAATCGTTTTGACTTTGCTAACTTTTTGTGGTTAACAGCCTAGGCCCTTGAATCCAACAGGCCATGGCACAAATTCCTAACAATAACAGCAAACGTTTTATGGAGTGTTACAGAGCCTCCAAGGTAGTGTTTACATGGATTGTGGCTTTTAATTGTCATAATAAACCTGAGGGAAAACTACTCCTCTCACCTTTTCAGATAAGAAAAACCTGAGTTCTCAGAATGGCTAAAAAAATGTGTCCAGAGTTATACTACTAAGATGTGGAACAGAGATTTTAAAAAAGCAGGTTATCGAATTAAGCAGCTGTTGTGTAGCCCACTGAACATATTTCCAGTTCTGACACTCAATGGTGGTCAGACTTTGGCATTCTATTAACTGTGTCTTAACTTCTGTCTTCCTAATCCAAAAATGACATTGTAGCATAACCTCCTTCCTGTCCATGGGATGACAGAAAATAAACAATGAATGGAAACCTATAACATGTGCTCAGAAAATTAAAATCTTAACTAATAAAAATATTCTTAATATTTTACTCCTTCAATAGGGAGGTGACACCAGAGAAGCAGAGATGCTGGGCTTCGCAAACTAGATACTAGAGATGGAATCAGGATGCCTTGCTGATGGATTGAAAATGACAGACAGCTGAAACTAATGCTCTTTGTTCCTCTGAATGAAAACCATGACTCCCTTCTTTCTTAAATGTATAACTGAATTTCTTTTCAGATGTACATTTTACCTTGCTTGTGATTCCAAATATACAAGAAGTGCTTTTCAAATCTTTCTCATGAAGCTTGTGATGTGTGTTTACTTTGAGTACAATAACCTCCCTTTTCAGTCATTTCCTAAATAAATTCTGGAATAGTTGCATGTTAGAGCTTTGATATTTTACTCATAATAAAAGAGAATCCCTAAAGCTTAATGCATTAAGAACTAAGGTGTAATAACCCTGTGTTTTTGGTTGATGGTCAGACTTCCTCATTTCTTCCTGGATTAAGAGTTCATATAAACAAAAACACTGTGTTTTCTGAGTCTGTGGTTTTATTTCCACAACAACTGTAAACACATTTCAGTGTAACAATGTCAGAAAACCATTGTCAGTTTTTAGTATTAATTGCTGCTATTCCTGTTAGTAACAATGATGGCAGTAGTATTCATGCGATTAGTAGTATTTGCTTCATTATTAATCAGATGGTAGCATTCCTGACCACTCTTTAAAAGAGAGAAAAGACTGAAGACTCCAAGCAGTTGAGTGAACTGCTCACAATCACGAAAGAAGACACTAGCATAACTAGGTTACAGAATGATGAACAGAAGCCTGACTCCTGTTCTCTGTGTATTAAACAATGAATTCTAATAAAAGAACTCTTAATCATTGGTTGCATAATAGCATCCGCAACAATACCGTTAATTGCAAAACAACCTCCTCATGTTGGCACAGAGCTGTTCATCCTAATGGCAAGGTTTATTCCATCTCTCTTTTAGCTTTAAGTTCCCATCACTCATTTCCTCATTCATTTGTGGAGCAGGTGGTTCCCAAGCCTATGTGCTGTTTCAGACACTGTGCTGAGTACTGGGAACCAGAAACGAGTCAAGTCACTGTCCCTCATACAAGGGAGCCAGAGCCTTCAGTATGTGTTACACAGAATGCATTTCTCAGTTTCCATTTCCATGTATTGGTAACTCCTTAGAAATAGCCCCAAGTACTTATGACAACTGACCCTCTTCATTCATTTATTTATTTGGTTATTCAGTAATATTTATGGAAAGCTTATTATTTGCTATGGGGATAAACTGATGCATAAGACAAATATAGCTCCTCTCTCATGTACCTTAAATTTTCTAGTAGAAGAGACAGATTTAAAAAAAAAACAAGTTAATTATCAATTATGATAAACACTATGAAAGAGACAAATAGGAGAGATGTTATAATCGGGGGATGGATTTTAGATAGGATGGCTAGTTAAGGCCCCTTAGTGGGGACATTTAATCTAAAATTTGAAAGATGAAAAGGATTTATCTATGTAAAGGATGTAAAAATCATTTCAGTAAAATAGTGGAGCATGGGGACCTTGAGGCAGAAAACAGCTAGGATTTTTCTAAGCAGAAAAGAGACCTGATCTGATTTGGACAGTAATTTTGGCTGACATACTGGAATAGATTGGAGTGTCAAGAATGAAAGCTGGGAAACTTTTTCTTGGTTAGAAGATGGCTGTGATAATCTGGACAAGGGATGATGGTGGATGATGGTTAGGGTGTTGGCAGTTGAGATGGATAGGAGCAGAAAGACGCAGAGAGTTGCTGGAGGTGGTGTCAATAGCACATGTTGGTGAGTTGAAAAAGACAAGGTGAAATTAGTAAGTTGGAATGTTTTCCAACTTTTCATCTGGTATAACTGGATGATCATTGTTATCACTGACTGAGATAGGAAGTCTTGGGGGTTGAGAGGCAGATTTTGGGGGAAAAGAAAGCAGAAATTGAATACAAAGGAAGAAAACATCTAAAAGCATCCCTCATATTTATAATTTAGGAGTTATATATATATATACACACACACACCCCCACAGAGAAATGGGAAGAGTATGTTGAAAGAATATGTTGACCTCATTCTAAAAGTAAGATGCACAACAGCAAAAATATCTCTAGTACACTGGAATAGCATCATCACAGAATATTTTGTTTGAAAGAGTATTAATATGAAATACTCCTCTTTTGCTTAAATCTCCTCTGCTACATCCCTATCAAGGGATCACATAGCTTCTGAACAAGCATAGTTACAAAGGATCTAAAGTAAGAGTAATAACGAATTCTTATGAGACACTTGAAATATGTCAGACACTCTTGTAAGGAGATCTATGTGTCAAACAATTCTAATACTCATTAGGATTCTGTTCAGTTGAATCTTGAGGGCCCCCCAAAACATGGCACCTAAAGAGCATACTGGCAGGAGAAGCATGCAGGGCTTCAGCAATTTCCTGTTCTCATCCTGGCTCATTCACCCTCCTGATGTTGTAGGTGTTTTTTCTTTTTTTTCTCATTGTTCAATAACAAGATGGATGAGATGGCCTTTGAATTCCTTTCTAGCTCTAAACTTCTACAATTCCAGAGTTTGTATCTTTACTTTTAAATGAACAAAGGATTATGCACAAACTATGGGAGAATGAAACTGGGAAAGGACTAAGACAATCCAACCTTACATTTCCTACATGCAAATTTTATTTTCAAGCTTTATAACAATAAATGGAATCCTTGCTCTTTTTAAAGGACAGAAATGCCTTTCATTTCTGAACTATTTTGCGATTTCTGTACCAAAATTCAGGTTGAATACATTCTTTACTGTCTTCCGCCACCCCCACCCCCACCCCCAGGGACCCATCTGATGACTACTTTCCTGAGTTCTAAGTATCTCTCTGCAGACAAGAGTATATATTGCATGCCTTTCTCAAGTGTCATGTCCTAATTGAAAGTCATTCCAGGAGAACTGCTGGTGGAGAAGGGATAAGATAGAAGCTCGCCAAGACACCGCAGAGTGAAGACAAGACAAACAGGTGCCCCTCCCCTTCCCCGCCCTCCCTCACTACTTCTTCAAGAACAGAGGAGACCTGTGATAAGGAAAGCCCACCCAGGCGGCCTGGGGTGCAGGGATTTAACGTGGGGGCCACAGACATGTGCCGCGATTTGTGTCACTGACGATCAGTCTGGAAAGTGATGCAACAGTAACTCCATCCAGAACGCTCTCTTCCCCACGTGTGCTAGTGGTGAGCACAATTACGTGATGTACCTCCCACCTCAGTTCTCATTGGCTGAGAGCCAGGGTGAGGCTGAGGCTGCAGGTGGTGCTCCGCGTCGTGGCTCGGTGGAGGGGAACTGCAGGCAGAGCGCGGTGTGTTTCCCTTTTCCACTTTACTGCCGGGGTGTGCAAGCCTCAACTCCGATTAGCAGATCAGCTCAGGTGTCCCGTAACACTCAAGCCTTTAGTCCAAATAGCCCTCGCTTATTTACGATTGTTTTGTAAGGATGCTAATTACCCCTTAACTGGTGTGATGTGCTCAGTCTGGATGTCTCTTCTTAGGAGCCTATGAGTTTATGTTTCCGCAATTTGTGCAGCATGTTCTCCAGGAGGCAGATGTATCCAACCCTGTGTTAGTTCATGCCAGTTGTGTTACAGCTATTATTACAAAACAGATTTTAATTAAAAATTCTATAAACTTTGAAATATTAGTGCTGAAAGAAATAGAGGCATGTCTGTGGGAACAAAGTTGTACGTTCTGGAATTATTTAATATGTTAAATTGCTAAAAATCATGATATAGAATTAGGCCTGGGAGGGGCATGTGGAAAAGCTAGCGTTGGGAAATCAGTTCTCCAGAAGGATTCCACATTCTGATTGTTGTAAAAATGTCTCTAAATTCTTCCTTCATTTTAAGGAAAACAAAACTTGACATTTCAGACAGTGCTGAATTATGAGTATGACCACATATTCCAAGAAAAGACTTTCGTTCTGCATCCAGCTACTGGTGCATGGATGTATATCTTTACATTCAAGGTAAAATAGAATTATTTAGGTATATATCTTCTATTTACGATTTCTTACATTATCTGATTTTTTTTCAGTGAATCAACTATTATTACAGATAATAGAATATATACTATAACAATCAATTCATGAGTAGGAGGGGTAGAAATCTAAAAATATATAGGAAGGAATAAAAATTAATACACCATACTTAAAAGGTCCCATGTCAATATTTCAATGTGGCCAAATTAACTTGATAATCAAGTGGTGGGATGGATGTACAGGACACATGTTCACTTACCTTGGGAGTACTTTAGAGGAGTCTTCCTCTAGTGATCACAGTGCATGGATGATGACAAGGCAGGCTCACTCTGACTTCACACACTATGATAATCTCTAGGCCTCTTGTGTTGCTGCAAAAGGCACTATCCTTTATATGCAAAATCTAAAAAGAAATGATACAAATGAGCTTATTTACAAAACAGAAACAGACTCACAGGCTTGGAGAACAAACTTATAGTTATGGGGAAGGATGAAGGGAAGAGACAGGGAGTTTGGGATGGATGTGTCCACAGGGCTGTGCGTAAAATGGATCACTGACAAGGACTCACTGTAAGCACAGGGGGTCTGCTCAAAGTCATGTGGCAGACAGGATGGGAGGGGAGTTTGGGGGAGAATGGATACATGTTTGTGTGTGGCTGAGGCCCTTTGCTGGCCACTTGAAACTATCATAACATTGTTAACCTGCTATAGCATAAAGTTTTTAAAAAATAAGACAGACTCAGAGCTGCAAGCTCAGGTGTCTTTGGAAACTGATTTTAGCCGGTTGCTATGGTAACGGAAAGATTCTGGAGTCTGGAGTTAGCCAGACATAGGTTTCATGGCCCAACTTCATCTCTGGTCAGAGTGTGATATTGGACAAGTCACGTAACCTTTTGTAGCCTTGGTTTTCTCACCTGTAAACCAGGACTAATAATTCCACTCTCACAGACCTGCAAAGAGAATTAAGCCCAAAAATCTATCCACAAGGCAGCGTAGCGGTCTTCAGACACTCAAGAGCAGTTTTCCTTCTCTTTCCTGTTTTTCTCAAATGCAAAAATTAGCATTTTGGGTTGTTGGTTAAATATACAAACATCCAGGTGATCACCCCATCACTTCCTCTGTTGTTTTAGCATGAGAGTTTTTATTTGGTTATTCTCTATATATAAACATTACATTAAAGAAGCATTACATCAGTTCTTGGCCCTTGAGCACATAACAATACGTAAAATTCATAATTTCCCAGTGACATAAAGATGACTCTCTTTTTAAAATTTTATTGAAGCGTAGTTGATTTACAATGTCGTGTTAATTTTTTCTGGGCTGCAGTGATTCAGTTATGCATATATATATATATATATTCTGTATTGTATTCTTTTCAGTAATGGTTTATCACAGGAAATGGGATATACTTCCCTGTGCTATGCAGTAGGACCTTATTGTTTACACATTATAGATAATAGTTTGCTTCTGCTAGTTCCAAACTCCCAATCCTTCCCTCCTCTACCCCACCTCCCTGCCCTTGATCAAGCACAAGGCTGTTGTTCTCTATGCCTGTGTGTCTGTTTCTGTTTTTGTTCATTTGTTTTGTGTTTTAGACTTCACATACAAATGGTATCATGTGGGGTTTGTCTTTCTTTTTCTGACTCAATCTGCTTCGTATGACAGTCTCTGGGTTCATGCTTGCTGCTGCGAGTGGCATTATTTAATTCTATTTTCAAGGGTGAGCAGTATTCCATTGTGTGTGTATACACCACATATTCTCTATCCATTCATCTATCAATGGACATTAAGATTATTTCCATGTCTTATCTGCTGTAAATAGTGCTGCTAAAATGGAGCAGGACCCTAGGGTCCTCCCCCACCCCTCTGCCCCTCTTCCTCAGCCTGTCTTTTTGCCTGTGGAAATTTAGCCAAAGAGTAAGTTTAATCAGAGAAGTGAAAAAATGCAGATACAAAGGAAAACAGTCCAGCAAGACTAAATAATAATCATTTAGCCATTAAGCATAGTCGAGGACATTTAGTTCCTTCTCAAAGGCCATAGATAAAATTCTAAGCTGTAACCTATGAGCTGTCTTTCAGGTACTGAAACATGTGGAAGAAGTTACTACCTAATGACGAAACTGTAGCCATGACCATGTGTGTGTGTAAGCTGCCATAATTCTGAGAGCTGGCCTCGTGAAAATGGGGAAAAATCGACCATGAAACTGAAGATTAATTGCACTTGAAACAGTCAAGGTGACACTGGTCCGACCACTGGGTGACCAATTTCGAGATGACTGTCAGACTGTGCTGTTTCTACACGGATTCCGCCCCCCACACCTATAAAAGCTCTAGCCCGCTGACTGTCAGTGGGGGGATCGCCTTTGGACAGGCAGCCACCCTCCTCCCTGGTCTCCAGCATCCTCCTTAATGGCTGTGAGCAGTGGGCAGCCGGACCCCACTTTCAGTTACACTGCTATGAACATAGGGGTGCATGTATCTTTTATCCGATATATGCCCTGGATCATATGGCAGCTCCACTCTTAATTTTTTGAAGAACCTGCACGTTGCTTTCCACAGTGGCTACACCAACTTGCATTCCTACCCAAGGCGGGAGGGTTCCTTCCCTTTGCCTCACACTCCCTCTAGCATTTGTTATTTGTAGGCCTCTTCACGGTGGCTGTTCTGACTGGCATCAGAGAGATATCTCTTGACAGCTCTTGTTTTCATTTTTGTATTTGGGAAAAAAAACAGTTTATTGTTAACATAAAAGACCCAGTTTAAAAGTTTTTTCTCTGACAAATTACACATTAGAAAATGCACCTATTTAAGGGACAATATAACCTTCAAACATAAAAATTAAGGACAGGGGTTGCTTTTAATTCGCTCACATAATATTGCAGACACTCTCAGCTTATCAACTAGTTCAGACAAGAAATGACAAAGGCCTTCTGCTCCTATGATCTAAGCCTGCAGGGATCAGTGTGGCAAATTAAGACACAAGTTTCATTTGGGGGCTTAGGCTCAGCCTGTGTGTGTGTGTATGTGTGTGTGTGTGAAGTGGCTTCGTTTGTGTCTGACTCTTTGCGACCTCCATGGACTGTAGCCTGCCAGGCTCCTCTGTCCATGGGATTCTCCAGGCAGAAATACTGCAGTGGGTTGCCATCTCATCCTCCAGGGAATCTTCCCGGCCCAGGGACTGAACCCCAGTCTCTTATGTCTCCTGCATTGGCAGGCAGGTTCTTTACCACTCACGCCACCTTCAAAGCCAGGCTCAGCCTCGGTAGCCATAATTACTGAGCAATATTTCAATGTGTTGGTCTTTACATTTTTACACATGCCATACTCACCCACCACCTTCTTTCAAGTGACTTTGGAATTTCTGCTTAGGTGGAGAAACGCTGTTTCAAAAAGGCCCATGGACATCATTTCATGGGGCGCCCTGCTCTCTGGGCCATGGTAAATCTAGGCCAGTAGACTGCTTCTGGTCGTTGACAAATTCTACTGTTGCTTCCTTTTTTTCCTCCATGAAGTTTCAGATAAACAATTAACCTATTTCCAACACAGTGTTTGGTATTGATTTAATTTAGCATGTGTTATTCATCTGCATGCCTCACAACGGTTGCTTAATTGTCTAAATCTTCCCTGTGCAGAGTGCGCTGCCTATGGAATCTCTTTCCAGAGAACACTCTTAGCGGAGTGTGGCTTACTATTTCCATAACATCTGTCTTTTCTACTAAAGAGCAGATTAACAATTATGCTCCCTTTAAAGGTGTGTTTGCAGATGTGTGTGTTTGTGGGCGGTGTGCTTAGGGGAGGTTGGGCAAGATATCTCTTCTTGTCCGAGTCATTTTCTGGTGCACTAGTTTAGGCTTATCAGCAGGTCAGAGACTTCGCTTGCACCCACAATGCAGCCGGCAGGACTGCCCTTTTCTTGGGCCTGACTGTGTCATAGAGGGCCACCTTGTCGCCACTAAACGTGGTTGTCTGCAAGCGAGGCAGCATAGGCAAGCCCCCCTTGTGCTCCCACTCCCCATCTCACACACACACGCGCACACACATGCACACAAAGCTCCTTTCAATTGTGTTAAGCAGTAAAGCAGAAGGATTTCTTAAATTAGTGTTTTGTTTTGGCAATGGTTGCCGATGTGTTCATGTAATACAGTTTTAATCAAATCCCCAAAGCTGAAGACCTTTCAGCGTATCTTAGGCTGCACTGTGCACGGCTTATTCCACTTGAAGTGGCCACCGGGGAAGTACAATTAGCCGTTCCCATGGAGAGGTTTGTTACAGTAATAAATAATAACCAGCACAGGTAGCGATGGAATCAATTAAAGATATTTTTGACCGTCTAATGGTTTATGGGAACGCTAAATAATTGACAACAACAAGTTTGGGACTACACTTTCTGTCTGCACATCTTGCAACTAAACATTGGCCACACACTCAGGACACTGTCTGAGGTCACTACTTTCTCCTCCTTAAAACCCCCTTGCCAAAGGTATGATGGCAGGAAAGACAATCGCAGCCCTTACATAACCAGGCTGATTTTTAGAGGGTTAAAACTCTGCTGTAAATATTTGCTGCAGGCGGAAGTCTAACATATGAAGCAGGAGAACAAATTGTGTTATCAGTTTCAAAAACAATCTGTTTCACCATTCCTTTATTTATTTTTTTAACCAGTGTAAAACAGAACAATAGGAGTTGACTGGCTGAGAGGGCTTTGTGCTTTGTCTTTGGGTTCTAACAGCTTCGATGTTAAAATAGAAATTTGGCAAGTGGGACATTGGTAAAGTGCTCTACATGTTTTTGGCATCTTGACAGGGAAAAAAATCAAAATGGTCAGGCTACCTTGGTTTGAAATTGGTGTGTGTGTACTCACAGCCCACTCTATAAATAAAATCTCAGAAGGAAATAGGACGGATGGGTCTATTCTGTATATTCAGCGAGGAATTGATATGCCTCACACCACCTAAAGCAGGTCAGTGATCCATGAGCTTAGCAAGATTTACATGAAAAGACACAATGGTTCCTCCAAAATTCCTGGGTAAGTGACATATGGCCTCAGTGCCAATGTGGGTATCAATGGGAATTTGTCAGAATAAACAAGAGCTCAAGGTTAAATCACAATTATCATCATTTGATTATGAAAAGCATTCAAGATTATAATTGTAAAAATGCCCTCTGTAAATGGGTTTACCTTACTGCAGACTGCTTCACTCTTTCCTCTCTAAAGTCAACATAGGCAATGCAAGGGTAACAGAAAGAGCCAGGATCGTCTGCTGGGTCTTGAAATTTTCTAAACACATGTTAGTTACTCCTCTGGGAAAATGTAACTTTAATAGCACCTTTAAGTTTAACAGGGATTAGCAAACTACAGACCATAGGCCAAATCTGACCCTCTGCTTGCTTTTATTTGTAAAGTTTTATTGAAACAGTGACATTCATTCATTTACCTGTTGTCTGTGGTTGCTTTCATGGTATAATGGTAGAACTGAGTGGTCACAACAGAGATTGTACATGGAGCTTGCAAGGCTGAAAATATCTACTACTGGCCTTGTATAGGACGAAGCGGGCCAACCCCTGACTTACAGGAGCCCATAAACTGATGATTAAAACTTGACCTATTAATACTCACCATATTCTTTTGAGGAAAACCTTTCTCTTTCATCCCTCCCATCCCTACTTTTCAGACCCAAAAACTGAAAGGCAAGGACTCTGAGGATGATCAGGTGATCAAAGAGGATATCAGTGATTCCTGGTGCTTTTTTGGCCATAGCAAATGATCGAGAATGTCAGCAGTTATTGAACAGTGTGACCTGCCCAACAGAGAGATCCATCCTGTTGGAAGGATCAGACCCATTGTCTCAGCTGAGTAGCTGGGTCACTTGGAAGTTTATCAAGACAGCAGGGAATCTCCACAGGTGAGAGAGCAGGTCAAACCAGGCCAAAACTAAAAAGGAAAGAAGTTAAATTGGCCCTAGAATTCAGAATGAGTAAGAAACACACAGGCCAGAGCAAAAGGCTTCAAAGAAATTGCTTGAATGTGAGGGGAGTGTTTGGAATTTCTTTTCACTGCTGATGGCTCCTTGCTGGTCACCCTGTGGTTGCTGGCAGGTTTCTGCATTTCCACAGGAGCTCTAGTCGTAGAAAAGGGAGGACTGGTCCCTTCCTCCTTTGCCACATACAGGATGAGCTGCAGAGAGTCGGTGAAAAGTGATGAGAGGGTGAGACACAGACAGGTGGTCTTTGTTTGCTCTGAGCCAGGAAATCACCCAACTTTCAGCCACACGGTTTGAATACATTAACACCACCAGTGTTTTTGGTTTTGTTTTTTTTCCCCTTTGGTTTTTTCTTTCTTTTTTTTTTTTTTTTGTCTTTTGAGTGTTCGACTCAAAATGTAGAGTTGGTACATATTGTAGAATTATCTCATTAGACAATTTCTGCATCTTCTCTAACTAGGCAGTGATTAGTAAGTGTGAAAAGGGGTTAAGATTCCTCCACTTACAAGAGAAGGACTATCTTATTGGCACTGCTTCATTGTTATTGTGAAGGTTACTCAGTAAATAGGATAAAGAGCATCACATGAAAAGAAAGAAGAGAGTGACTTGGTCCTTACTTTCTTGAGATTCAAAGGCCAGCAGACACTTGATCTGGCTCCTCCAGCCGCTCTGCACTGCCTTGAGTCCCGAGCTCACCATCCCCTCTTCCCTTGCCCAGGTGAACTCCCTGTCTACCTCATCTTCCTCTGTGTGTCTCACTTACCCCTGGACCAGTCCTTCCCGGATGTCTGCTTTGACATCTCATACAGAGAAGGCTGGGTCTTCCTGTCATTCGATCCATCGTGCCCTGTGCTTCCCATTGTAGAGCCTTCTCTGTGTTCTTGTCATTTCTCTTCTAGACTGCAAGCTTTATGAGGGATTCTTCTTCACTGCTGGTTTCATCATGGCAATGTAATGCTTACTCAACTTTGAAGACTCGATTTTGAGTCTGGATCTCTAAAGACCAAAGAATTTGCAGAACTTGTTAAGCATTTGAGTTCCTCTCAGTTGGAGAATCTTTACAGTTCTACTGTAGGGTTGGTGAAAGTGATCGGACTAACATTTAGGGATCAACATCTTTGTGCAGGTATTGTACCTCAACTTCTAGAGCATTATCTCATTTAACCACCTCCACAAGCCTGTGTGGTTAGGGCACCTGTGATTGCACTGCCTCAGAGCAGGTTCAAAGATGTTACGTGTCGGCAACATTCAACAGCAGCAGGGTCATGCTGCCAGGAGATAAAGGAGCCGAAATCTGAATCCAAGCCCAACAATTTGTACAGCCCATCTTTTCTCACTGAGCCCTGCTACTGCTGGTAAAAGGCTTTTTCTGGATGGGAGTCAAAGAAAGTCAACATTTTTTCTTGTTTCTTTCTTTCTCTTCTTTCCTTCACTCCTTTTCTTTTTATGTCTTTGTGTCTTTTCTCCTGACAAAACCTGAGACCTGTCAAAAGTGCTCTGTCCTGTAACTGAGAAGTTGTTAACCTCTGCTTTCTGGGCTGAAAATAACATATTTACTTCTCATTTTTGCCACCCAAGACCATACATTTTCAATCCCCTAAAATGTTTGCAAACTCATAATTAGGTCTTGTGTAAACTTTTAAGGGTTTCATTTTCCTTTGAGAAAGGGGTGTTAAGATTTGGGTGAGGACTTTGGCACACTCTATCTTTACTTTTTTCAAATAACTTATTAAAAAGCAACAATACACGTAATTTTTAACGAAGCACAAGTAGGAATTTAGCTGTCCAAAGTCATCATCTCTACCCAGTGTTCTATAAAATTAGTAGAGGATTAGATAGAAATTGTTAATCAAGGATATCAAATGGGAAAAGCAAAATAGGTATTTGTTTTAAGTTGTTTTGCCTTTATTGTTATCTAAAAACTCGAGGTATGACTTGTTAAGGAACTCTTCTGAGACCCTTCCATAAACTATTATTTCATCTTTAAAAAAGCCTAAGGAAGGAAAAATTGCTGCAAATCAAGATAAATCTGAAGTTGAAATTATCTTTGAGTATAGCATTTAACTTTTGAGAACCGGTGCTACCCAGTCACTTGTATCTACTATTCTTCTGCTAATGTAGTGAAGATGATCTTCCTGAAGGATCGAGGCATGGGTTATGACCCTTCAGGGTGCTCAGTTTTAACCTGTATTTCCATATTCTTTCAGTCGCCTCTATGACATACAACTTGCATCAGCAGGTTAGCAGAGGCTGAGTAACCATCTGATTTTTAACGTCATTGATCAGCTAGGAGCCTTGCACTCCTGGTTCACCCTGGAGCCTGTTCCCTTGTCCAGGATTCTCCACTGGAGTCCACACCTGCCTCCTCAGCTTTATCTTGTGTGGTCCCCTACCATATTACTCCTAGGAACATGAACAGAGAGGAATTGCTCAAACAGATAGTCATCTTTTACGTTGTCTCACATTCTATTCTCTTTTGAACAAAATCAACTCTCTTTCTTCTCCTAGTTATTCTTTACCACCATGCTCAGACACTGTTTCACTTTAAGAAACTGGCCTCAGGTCTCACTCCACTTGAAACGAATCCCTCCTTCCTCTAAGCTCCTTCAGTCCCTCATCCACGTTTATTTTTTTGCGTAGCATGGGTCATACTATCCAGAAATTATTTGTTAAATGTCTTTCTATACAAAGGGAAAATTCCATGATCTTCCTTTATTCCCAGCATTTACCTTAGGAACTAGTATTTATCTTCTTTGGGAAGTCTTCCTACCCCAGCTATGCATAGACCTGAACTGATAGGTAGATAAAGGCTAAGTTATTTGGCTCCTAGGAGATCAGACACAAAGCTTGGCCCTTCTAACCTGCCAAGACAGTTTAAAATTTCAATAGTTTGTCATTTTCTTTATGAGAATTGCTTTTGTTAGTTCCTATAAAGTTAACTACTGGGCTAAGATTATTGGAGGTAATAATTAAGTGATAGAGTAAAGCTTAATTATTAATGGCTGAATTTCAATCAGATTCATTAATGTTTTAGAAGCATAAGCCAAAACTTATATTTAAAAAACTGATATAATCTCATATCTGCAAAAGCAACAAATATACACAAGTCCCTCCTTCTAATGAGTCACTTGGATGCAAAATCAACTGTAACTCAAGAAACCAAAAACACCCAGGGCTGAGCTTTGTCAGACTGGACCAACCTGTTCAACTTGTTGTGGACAAAGAAAGGCCTGGAGGTTTCAGGGTGCAGAAGTCATACCTCGGGTTAGTTGCAAGGAGCATCCTGTGTCTCCCCCTGCTGGTTGGTGGGATAACTAAATGCACCCACCCCCAGGAGTCAAAAAGGCATGGCCTCGCAGCTTCCCATCAGCCAGTCACCTGGGCTCTCTGAATTTTTAAGGAAAGCTGATCAAGAGTTCACGTCAGGATATTTTATTTCATCCTCAGCTCTCTAACTCTGGTTAATTAGCACTCTGCATTTCTTAACAATTCTAACTTCACATCCCATTGAAATAAACCATTAAGAAATCCACTTCTTGCATATTTTAATTCCAGGCTATAACTACATTTTGATTAGATTAAAATGGTTTTAAAAAGGTTGTGTTTGAAAATAATCTCAGTGTTACCACAAGGGATATCATTTCCTCTAGTCTTCAAAGGATTATTTAAATTCACCAGTAAATTTGGGGGGGGGGGAATATATATATATATATATACACACACATAAGTAATTCTTATAGACAGCAAAACAAGGTAAAGTGAATCCACAGAAAATGTAGGGGAAAAACATTATCCAAAATTTATTTATATTATCCTATTATCTTTATTTGGTGATTGTATATCTGACAGACTCAAATTTCAAAAGAATTTGAAAAGGCTTTTTACCATGAGTATTTATTTGAATGTTCTTGGCAAGACTTGAGCCAAGTCAAGAACCCACAAAAAAGATATTGTATAATAGATAGTTTGCAAACTAGAAAATGCTCTTATTTCAATGGTGACAGCTAAAAAGATCTCAAGCCTTGCCATTATCAGCTGGGAAACAAAAATAATACAACAAAAATAGGGGAAAGACAAAAATGGTAGAAGTGGGGATTCTTGTGTCTGAGATTAGATATGAGGGCCAACAATGAAACACCAAGAAGTCAATGCAATAGTGACCAAAAAAACTAAGGTCAGAAAAATGGAGGAGAGAAAAGAAATCAGGAGGAGAAGACCGGGTTTTGAAAGGTGCAAAGGGCACACAGCAGTGTACACCACCGTCTTTACAGTTACGATTGTAGAGTGTAGAACAATATTTTACGTTGGTGGTTAAACTGTGTTCAGTGTATCTTGTTTGCTAGGTTAGGGAGCAGTGTTATGCCTTTTAAGGAGAGTTTGATTAACAATAATACAAAATTTTAAATTTCCTAATTGACAAATATTTATTGAGTGCTGTATGGTATGTTAATTCCTTTAAAAATTCTAAATTATCGGTAGCTTAGTGCAAGGATTTATTTCTTGCTTGTGTCACACTCTGGTGCTGGTCACACTGGGACCCATGCCTCTTCTGTATCCAGGTGCTGCCATCTGTAACAAACGGCCTCCACGTTTGCTGAACAGGAAGAGAGATGGAGATCACCCTTGAAAGGTTTAATGGACCAGCCGAGAGGTGGCTTACAGCCCTTCTGCTCACATTCCATTCACCATAAATCAGTCACATGACTCTAATCTAACTGTCAGAGGTCCTGGAAAATACTGTCTTCCTACTAAATATTAATATGAATATTACAGCCACAACATTCTCTGAGGGTCTAGAAATTTATCAGTGGATGGAGGGTTGGGGAAACAGACAAAAGTCCTGCCTTTATGGCGGAAAACAAACAGTAAGTGAAACAGATAAAGGTATAGCATGTGGGGTGATAAGCGCAGAGTAGAAAACTGCAACACTCAGGTAAGGAGGGTCCGACGTGGGGCAGGACTGAATTACCACTTAAACAAGGCAGTCAGGGAAGGCTTCAAGGAGGAGACATTTGAGACAAGGTCTGAAGGAGGCAAGGCAGTCAGTGGCTATCTAGAGGAAGCGCATTCCAGGCAGAGGATACTGCGTATCCAGGAGTCCTGAGGCAGGAGCTGGAGGAAGCCAGTGTGGGGGGAGTGGACGGAGTGGAGTGAGCTGGTGATGGCGGGAGGGAGATCATCCGGAGAGGCGGTCTGGGAGGCAATGGGAAGGGCAGATGTACATGGCCAAAGGCAGAGTATGTCTACATAGGACTCTGGCTTTTTCTCCAGATGAGACTGGAAGCACTGGAGGGTGTTGAGGAGGGGACAGACACACAGGTATCTATTTTCTACTGGCATCACTCTAGTGGCTTAAGAATAGAATGCAGGGAACAAAAGTGAATGCAGGTAGGCTGACTGGGAGACCATCCTAATAATCCAGGTGAGATGGTTAGCGTGAAAGCGATAAGACTATATCCACTTATCCAACTGGAGTCCACCAGTGGAGTCCGCAAGATTTTCTGGTTGATCAGAGATACGGCAGAGAGAAGAAAGACCAGATGTAACTCCAAGATTTTGTGTCTTAGCAAGCAGAACAGTGGGGGCAGATTTTTAGAGGGGAAGTAATTTTCAACAAGTTGAATTTGAGATGGTTGTTAGCTCTTCAGGTAGCAATCTGAGATGGGTCCTTGGCTACAGTGAGTCTCGATTTCAGAGCAGAGGCTTGACTGGAGTTAGTTATCAGAGCCTCCGCAGATGAGAGAGCTTGGCGTGAGAGAAGTCCTCCAGGGCTGAACTTGAAGCAGGGGCACTCCAACATTCCAAGGCTGGAAGGATGGGGAGGACCTTCCTTCCAGAGGAGAAGGAAGGACGTGACTAAGAGTGGAGGGAAGATCCTCGGACATTTAGGGAAGGGAGGGCTTGGGAAGAAGGCAGGGAGCAAGGGGAACACCTGTCACTGATAGAATAAGTGAAAAAGAAACATCGGGCTTTGACCATTAGGTTTCCAACATAAAGGCCACTCAGGACCTTGACAAGGGTTTTCTTTTCACCAAGTGCTGAGAATGAAACTTGTCTAGAGAATGGAAGAGAACGAGAGGAGAAAAAGTGAGGCCTGTGAGTACAGACACTTCTTGCCGATAAAGAAAAGGGGAGGAAATGGTAGTGGTTGAGACAGTTTATCCTTTAGACATTTATATGCTGATGAGTAAAATTTGAGGGATGGGGAGGTGTTGCTTTAGGAGAGAGAAAACCACTAGAGCGATTTTTCGGAGGCAAAAGAGGATGCGATCAAGTGCCCAAGGGCAGAGACTGGCCTTTCCTGGCTGGGGGGATGCGCCTGCAGAGGGAGAAGGCGAAGGCGGCGGCGTCTGATGCAGGCACAGGGAGGTGACCGGTGCAGGGCTGAGAACGTGCGGCGCTTCTCATCCGATTCCCTCCATTTCCTCAAAAAATGAGGACGAGGACAAGGGAGGACTGGTTCAGCATTTGAGGGGAGGAAAAGAGGTAGGGAGCAGTCATCTGGGAAAGCGGGAGAGTGAGCGGACTGGGGAAACGCGGTGTGGCCATCCGGCCGCAGTAAATGCTCTCCGTGGAGGGGAAGCAGGGCTTTAATGCGAGGCCAGTCCGCGGCCCTGGGCTTATTTCCAGCTCCACTGAGTTCCACGTGGGCAGGTGAGGATAAACAAGAGTTGGATTCCAGCTGCGTTTTTCAAGTGAGTAAGCCAAAGAGAGAGAGGGGGCAGGGCAAAGCAAAGAGCCTGTGCCGGGCAGTGATGATAAAGACCAGCTGCGCAGGTTCTCCCGGGTGAGAGGCGAGCCGGGGTCAGACCACAGAGCGGATGGGGCCTGCCGAGGTGGCCGGAGGGTGCGGAGGACGGGCTGGAGTTTGGGGCTGGAGGACTCAAGCTATTCTGTGGACAACGGATAAGCAACCAGGTCCTATTCAATACCCTGTGATAAGCAGTAACGGAAAAGAATACTGAAAAGGATGTATATGTATGTGCAACTGGGTCACCCTGCTGTATACAGAAATGATCACAACACTGAAGATCAACTACACTTCAATAATATTTCAGCTACACTTCAATAATATTTCAGCTACACTTCATGGGCGTCATCCCCTGAGTGAACATGAGTCTCAGCAAACTCCGAGAGATAGTGAAGGACAGGGAAGCCTGGTGTGCTGCAGTTCATGGGGTCGCAAAGAGTCGGACTCGGCTGAGCAAGTGAACAGCAAATAGTTCAGTAAAATAAATTTTTAAAAAGTGAAGTGAGGGGGTAAAGAGTTAAGAGGTAGTTTCAAAGACAGTATCTACGGATTGTAGATGCCCTTGTTGAGTTGGAACATTAGAGGATGTAAACAAGAAAGATTGAAGATGGTGAGCAGAGAGAGGTGAATTAAGATGAGGCCCTAGGTTCTGCTAACTACAGGTCTAAAACATATGCAACTGCAAGAGGGGATGCTGAAATAATGTGGGGAAGAGTTCAAGAAAATAAGAAAATGGGGTTTGGAAATTGTCATCCAGTGACAAAGGGGTCAGAGCTGGAGAGAGCAAGGAGGTGCAGAGGGAAGGATTTGATGTGGTAAGAGAATTAAAGGCGATGATCACCTCTCAACCAGCCTCGGGGGTATGCAAGAGAAGGGTGAGGGGAAATGGTGTTCCCAAGAGAACCTGGTTTCACCCTGAAACACAAGATAAATGAGAAGAGATTGAAGATTTTCAGAATTTAATGGTATCCAACAGTGAGTTCTAAAGGGCAAAGTGGAAAGGATTCTGATGATCAAAAGAAGTGAAAGCTATATTGTCATACTGAGTGAAGTAAGTCAGATGGAGACACAAATATTGTATGATATCATTTATATGTGGAATCTAAAAAAATAGTGTTAATGAACTTAATGACAAAATAGGAAAAGTCCCAGATGTTTTCTATAAGCATATGGTTACTGAGAGGAAAGGCAGGAGAAGGATAAACTGAGAGTCTGGGACTGACATGCGCACGACTGTGTATAAAACAGATAACTAAGAAGAACCTTGGTGCAGCACAGAGAATTCTACTCTGTACTCTCTAATGATTTATACAGGAAAAGAACCTTGAAAAGAGTGGATATATGTGTCCAGTTCAGTTCAGTCACTCAGTCGTGTCTGACTCTTTGCAACCCCATGGACTGCAGCACGCCAAGGCCTCCCTGTCCATCACCAACTCCCGGAGTTTACTCAAACTCAGGTCCATTGAGTCGGTGATGCCATCCAACCATCTCATCCTCTGTCGTCCCCTTCTCCTCCTGCCTTCAATCTTTCCCAGCATCAGGGTCTTTTCCAATGAGTCAGTTCTTCACATCAGGTGGCCAAAGTATTAGAGTTTCAGGTTCAGCATCAGTCCTTCCAATGAATATTCAGGACTGATCTGCTTTAGGATGGACTGGTTGGATCTCCTGGCAGTTCAAGGGACTCTCAAGAGTCTTCTCCAACACCACAGTTCAAAAGCATCAATTCTTCCGTGCTCAGCCTTCTTTATAGTCCAACTCTCACATCCATGCATGACTACTGGAAAAACCATAGCTTTGACAAGATAGACCTTTGTTGGCAAAGTAATGTCTCTGCTTTTTAATATGCTGTCTAGGTTGGTCATAGCTTTTCTTCCAAGGAGCAAGCGTATTTTAATTTCATGGCTGCAGTCACCATCTGCAGTGATTTTGGAGCCCCCCAAAATAAAGTCAGCCACTGTTTCCACTGTTTCCTCATCTATTTGCCATAAAATAATGAGATCAGATGCCACGATCTTAGTTTTCTGAATGTTGAGTTTTAATCCAACTTTTTCACTCTCCTCTTTCACGTTTATCAAGAGACTTTTTTTTAGTTCTTCTTCGCTTTCTGCCATAAGGGTGGTGTCATCTACATATCTGAGGTTATTGATATTTTTCCCAGCAGTCTTGATTCCAGCTTGTGCTTCATCCAGCCCAGCATTTCTCATGATGTACTCTGCATATAATTTAAATAAGCAGGGTGACAATATATAGCCTTGACATACTCCTTTCCCAGTTGGGAACCAGTCTGTTGCTCCATGTCCAGTTCTAACTGTTGCTTCCTGACTTAAATACAGATTTCTCAGGAGGCAGGTCAGGTGGTTTGGTATTCCCATTTCTTGAAAAATTTTCCACAGTTTGTAGTGATCCACACAGTCAGAGGCTTTAGCATAGTCAGTAAAGCAGAAGTAGATGTTTTTCTGGAACTCTCTTGCTTTTTCCATAATTCTACAGATTTTGGCAATTTTATCTCTGGTTCCTCTGCCTTTTCTAAATCCAGCTTGAACATTTCAGTATGTGTGTATTTGTAACTGATTCACTTGGCTCTACAACTGAAAGTAATACAACATTGTAAATCAACTCTACTCCAAAAAACATTTGAAAAAAAAAAAAGAAAAGAAAAACAATTACACAGATCAATACAAGGATTAGAATATGGGATTAAGTTTTCCAACTGAAACATAGGCACTTAGCTAAATTTGAAATTGAGACAAACAGTGGTTACTTCTTTGTACTCAGCTCAGTCTTACCATTACCCTCTCCCCCAGCCTTGTCCTCTGAAAACCACTAATCTGTTCAGCACCATTGTTTTGAGAATGTTGTATAGATGAATTTATACAATATGCAGTGTTTTATGATTAGCACTTTTCACTATTAATAGTAAGAATAATGACCTTTAAGTTCATCCAGATTGCTGTATGCACCACTCAATTCTTTTTATTACTGAATAAGATTCCATTGCACGTATATGCCAGAGTTTATCCAACTATTTCTCGTGTAAGGACATTTAAGTTGTGTTACGGACTGAATGTTTATGTCCTCCAAAAATCATATGTTGAAACCTTAACATAAATAAATAATATGTTATTTATTTATTAAATAGTATTTGGAGGTGGCATCTTTGCCTTAGTTGAGGTCATGTGGATGATCATCTCCAGTTGCCTAAGACAAATTGTTTTTAGTATTTTACTATTACCAGTAAAGTTGTCATGAATATTTCACATACAGGATTGCCACTGTCTTCTTAAAGTTGGTTTTGCTAGAAGCTTCCTTGAAATCACAGGTTTGAAGTTTCTTATTGTGTTCTTTTGCCTAACTATAAATAAATCCATGATTATTAAAAATGTTGAAAAGGTTAATCTCTGGAAAAAACATTTAGACACATCCTATAGAATGAACACACACACACACACACACACACACACACACACACACACACACACCAATCTGAATGGCTCTTGTGCACATAATGGTGAGTGACTAAAGCCAGTCATGAGAGTTTGATTACTTTTATACAGACTCTAAACACACAAAGTTCACTGATACTTTCAGAAGTCTAAATAGCGGTTACCCTTTAGAAGAAGCTGTCAGTGGCTTTTCAGTGCCACTAACAGAGACATCACTTTGCCAACAAAGGTCCATCTCGTCAAAGCTATGGTCTTTCCAGTGGTCCTGTTATGGATGTGAGAGTTGGACTATAAAGAAAGCTGAGCACAGAAGAATTGATGCTTTTGAACTGTGGTGTTGGAGAAGACTCTTGAGAGTCCCTTGGACTGCAAGGAGATCCAACCAGTCCATCCTAAAAGAGATCAGTCCTGGGTGTTCATTGGAAGGACTTATGTTGAAGGTGAAACTCCAATACTGTGTCCACCTGATGTGAAGAACTGACTCATTTGAAAAGACCCTGATGCTGGGAAAGATTGAAGGCAGGAGGAGAAGAGGATGACAGAGGATGAGATGGCTGGATGGCATCACTGACTCGATGGACATGAGTTTGAGTAAGCTCCAGGAGATAGTGAAAGATAGGGAAGCCTGGAGTGCTGCAATCCATGGGGTTGCAAAGAGTCAGACACAACTTAGCAACTGAACAACAACAAACTTTCTGTTCCCTGATCTGGCTGATGGTTTCATTGGTCTGTGGGTGAAAATTTGTAGATCTGTAAGCTCATGAGAGATGCACGCACACAGACATCCCAATAAAGTCCAAAAAATGAACATTTGCCTGCAATTCAACAACTTCCCTGAAGTGTTCCCTTGTTTTGTTGCACATAGTAGGCTGGAATGCTTGATTCCATTTAAGGTCACAGTCATCAATAGCATGCTATTTTCCAGTGTGGTTTGAGAGAAAAGGGGAGAGCTGTGTTTCAACCGTGGTGACCTGACCAAACTCCCACTAATTTCCTTATAGTGGTATCATTGATTTCATCTGTAATTCTTTTTTTCCTATAATCGATCTCTCTGTCAAAACCCAACCTGAGAACAATGGAATGGGTAAGTGGATTTTTTATTTATAAAAAGGGCACCGTCTCAGAAGCGAAATCACAATTTAGTTGGGATAAATTGTCTTATAACTTCAATTTTTTTACATTAAAGCTATAATTGAGGGGCATTATATGCTGTTTATCACAGCAATGAAAATGTAGTCAGAATGAACTTCTCTAGGCTGTTAAACTGTCTCTTATTAGCATTGAAACTATACTCACAGCCCATTATCTTGGGCTATATTTTTTGGTATAAGGGAATTGCTATCAAAGTGTACTTAATCTGAAAGGAATTGGTTTATAATTGGAGTCTTTGTGAAAGAGGAGTTAAAATTATTTGGTATTGCTGTAAGGTAACAACGTACTTTTGGAATATCAAAGGAATGTGGCAGTGACCTTGGGAGGGCGTACTGATCATCATCACTTGATATCACATTATGCTCTGCATTTTTGCTCCTAATCAATCCGGTTGCAAAAGAGAGAAAATATTTATTTATCGATTCATCTAATAGACCTGTTTTTTTTCAAAGTCCATTGAGGTGTTTTCATAATGCTCTGTTACCAATGCTAGACATCATTTGTTTCTTCTTCACTAAGGAGTGTTAGAATCTGAGTAAGAATTGCTGTATTTGGAACATAGTAGGTGTTTCATAAATGTCAGTGAAATAATCAGGTCTCTAAGAGGTCTGAGTAAAGGAAAACAATATTTCTTCTAATAATAAACAGTATATATTTTTTCTATTGTTATGCCTTATTGCAGGCTTCCCTGGTGGCGCAGTGGTAAAGAACCTGCTTGCCAATGCAGGAGATGTGGGTTCGATCCTTGGGTCAGGAAGACCCGTTGGAGAAGGAAATGGCAACCTGCTGCAGTATTCTGGTCTCCCATGGACAAAGGAGACTGGCAGGTTACAGTCCACGGGTTCGCAAGAGTTGAATATAACTTAGCAACTAAACAACAAATGTCTTATTATAGTTATTATGGAGCTGATAAAGACTGCAAAGGTGGCAAAATAATGGATGTAGGATAATTTTACCATTTTTATATTGATAGGCTAGGCTAATTATTGCCAGGCATACCTGTCAAAATAAAAATAAATAAATAAACACTGTCACATAATCTAGATCAGAGTCCGGCCACCTCTTTTGGGAAGGACCAGATAAATATTTCTAGCTCTGGAAGCCTGGCATGCTGCAGTCCATGGTTCACAAAGAGTCGGACGAGACTTAGCGACTGAATAGCAGGCAGCAGAGTCCTTGTCACAGCTACCCAACTCTCCTGTTATAATTTGAAAGCCTCCACAGACTGCACAAAACTACATAGGTACAACTGTGTTCTAATAAAACTCTAAAAACATAGCTAGCTGAATTTGGCCTGTGGGCCTTAGTTTACAGACCCCAGCTAGAAGATTACCTGTCAACTTTGTGATTGTAAGTGGGAAAGCAAACCCACGCACTGAAGTCTCAAGTCTGTACGTGGTCATAAATTGGCATCCAAATGCAAAATATGGCTTTATTTGTTATAATGATATTTATTATATTACAGTATTATTAAATTGTAAGGTAATTGTAATGCAACAATTTATTTTAGCTGTAATAGGCTAATAGCACCTATTATTATCATCAGAAATAAATAGCACTCCATTCTTCTCTCTTTGGAGACACTGAAACACAAGCATCCCCTACTCCTAAGTAGAAACACAAAAAGCAAGCTAATTTAACTTCTAAACCAAGAATGGATTTTAAGTTTAGTTTCCATTTTGTTCCCTCTCCTCCCTTGATGTAATGTAGCACCATTTCCATGTGTGTGTTTGAAGTACTGACTGAAATGCACAGCTGTAGCTACAAGCCTTCTCCAAGTCACCGTTGCTTTCTCAAAGTCTTTAAATAAGGCAAACTGAGAGCCGGTTTGTCTCTGCTGATTTATGAGCAGCATGTGGCGTTGGCGAAGCAGAAGTTCCAACAGCATCTTGTCTCAGCTTCGAAGCACTGAGGAAGCCCGGGCAGAGGGACTTCCCACCAGCGGAGATGCTAGAGGCCCACGGCGGACCCAGGTCTAGAAAGGAGAGTGGGCTCAGAGATCAGTGACTCGGGCTCTCCTTGTGCCACCAGCCTGAGAACGGCGCAAATCACCCTATAGCCAACCCCTTGACCTGTCAATAGCCAGGCCCTTCATCTGCAGAGCTGAGACGACATTCCCTCTTTGTAGGGTAGACGCGAGCGATGCAGGTTATGGGACATGCAGGTGCTCAGCTCAGACAACCAGGAGCGCATGTCGCTCATGTGCTTGGCCAGCTCTTCGTTCAGGGGCTGCTGCTGCTTTTGCTGGTGGCCGGTACTGAGTAAACCACAGGTCCTGAGAAACAATCACTGCTGTATTTTCTCACCTCTCCGTTTGCATTCCTCTTCGAAATCTATGGGCTGACACCAAAATGCCGTGCCATGTCGTCCCTGCGTCTTTTAGACACACAGGCCGTCTAGGGCGCGACCTGCAGTGCCTTTCCCAATTCTTATATTTCCAGTACTTTTTTGACATTTAACACATTAGAACATGCTGCAGAATCCAAGTACTGCTTCTTCAAGGTAAAAATGTGTTTTCTCATATCTCAGTGTGTTGAATAACTTTTAGATGCAAAGTTAGCACAGCAAACATTGACATGATGCAAGCAGCTAGGTGCAAAGTACCTACAAATAAATAATAGAAGTTTTTATGCTACCAAAAAGGAGAGTTACACACTTAGTGGAAAGACAGCTTTGAGGCTTACAGATTTGTAATATTCTGCTATTGTCTTTGATTCCAGATATGCAATGGGTTAGAAGACACGTAATAGAGTTGTACTTATTCTGTATGTACTTTACTTACACAAATCTATCCATTTACTTTGGGGTCTATGGCTTTAAAAGCTTTCTGGAGGCTTTGAAGTTTGGCTATTTCAACTGGGACTTCAATTTATGGGGCTCTGCAAGGCCACGTGACTTTAGAGTCAGACCTTTTGGATCTGAGTCCTTAACTGAGCTTTTAGGGCAAATTGGATGATTTTTGGTTTTCTTCTTGGTCCAATTATTGTGCCACCCTTCATGGAAGAGTTTCTAATATTCCTGCAAGATGACAGCAGCCATACTCTCCGCCCTTGCCTTCTTCTTGGTGTGGTCCTTGGGAGAAGCTCCCTCGTGGGAGATGAGATCTTTTCCAAGGATGCTTCCTGACTTCAAGCACCATTGTTTTTTGGTAGACATTCATTCCCTCTCTTAATGAAAACACTACTTCTAAGATCTTTGGAAGCCTCCTCTTCCTTATTTTCAGCCTTAGAGTTTGATGAGATTGACCCTAGTTCAATTTCACTGGTGGATCTAGATTAGTTGAAGCAAATCAGTATATCCTATCTGCCAATCAGGGTGGATTGACTGAAGGACAATTAATCATCCCAATATCAACTTAGTGGAAGAGTCCGAGTCATGGATCCTTTCCTGGGACCATCAAAGAGCATGTGAAGACTTTGGCTTAAAGCTCTGACTTCTCTGTTGAACATGAAGGTAGATGCAAGTGTCCTTGGAGAGCCTCTGGCAGTCATTTTTGGAGTGAGATATAAAAATAACTGGGCTTTTGGTGGCATTTTAAAGCCATGGATTCAGCTTTGCTTAAAGTCAGGGTTATCTTTATATCATAAGTTGCATGAACCAGCCAGCTCATTTTAGAGCTGAAGCTATGTGAGTTGTACTTTTGTCATGAATTGAAAGAGTTCAAAGTGAAGTAGAAAGACTCTCCAGATATACATATATATCTGACTCTGAGGGTAGACATGGAACAAACAAACAGCTTTAGTTGCAAATCAAAGTTCAATACAAGATTAAGGGCTGCATCAATGCTGTCACCCCTCTATCCCCCCCCATCCAGTTTTCTAAGTTTCTTCTGTCTACTAAATTTTAATACTTTTTGGATGTTCAATATACATATTCAATCCTATTGACTCTTTTATTTCTGATAATATTAAGACAATTATTTAATATCTACCAGCCTAGACACTGCACTTACTGGGTGCTTTATAAGGATGCCTGATCTCTAACAACCCTGTTAAGTAAGCATGATTATACTCACTTTAAGAGGTTTAGGATAACTAAGTAACTTACTCAAGGTCACACACATGGAGTTCACGCCCAGGCATTTTGGTACAAGACTTTGTGCTCTAACATCTTCTTGATCTGATGATCAGTTTATTGGCTTGTTCTCAGCACATGAGGCAAATTGATGCATAGCCTTCCATGTGTATTAAATTCAACAAATATTTATTGAATGTCTAACATGAGCCAAACGCTTGTGATGGGTAGATACAACTGTCACCAAGTCAGACACAGATGCTTCTGCACTAGAGCGTACAGTCTAGCAGGGACACACATCAGGTAGACTCATTATCGATGCAGTGTGGTTAGAGCGCCAGCTCCATCACAGAAGCTGATAGAAGGCAGGGAGCAGTCACCTAATCCTTCTTGGAGCCCAGGGGGCGCTTCCAGGATAATGTGGAGCCTGTGCCAGGATTTGGTGGGAGGAAGGAAATGACAACCCACTCCAGTGTTCTTGCCTGGAGAATTCCAGGGACAGAGGAGCCTGGTGGGCTGCCGTCTATGGGGTCACACAGAGTCAGACACGACTGAAGTGACTTAGCAGCAGCAGCAGCAGCAGAAGCCAGATGATGGGTAAGTGAGAAGTATTTCAGAGAAAGGGGATAATGTGAACAAAATCCTGAAAAGAGCATGGTGGGTTCAGAGAACCAGGAGCTTTCTAAGTTACATAGAGAAAGTGGCCAGCAAAGAGGCAGGATAGAATCTTGGGAACCCAGTCCTAGAATTCAATCTTCATCTTCAGAACGGCGGCAAGGATGAAACATGCGGTCTAGGGTCTTGATCAGAACAGTTGTTTAGAAAATCACTTTGATTGTTTGGAAAACACATTAGAATTGGGTGTGACCGGAATCAGGAGACTATATAGGGGGCTAGGCAGTGACATGGTGAAAGATGAAGCGGTCTTAACTCAGAGGGTAGGAGTGGAGAGCAAGAGATGTGACCAGTGTGAGACTTTTCTAGAAAACAGAAGTGGCTCGGCTTGGTGACTGATTGGACCTGAGGACTGAGGAGGAAGTGACATTGAGTCATTCTTGGGTTATGTCTAGGGTACCTGGGCAGAGAGTGACCACATTCACTGAAATGAGGAACACAAGAGAAGAAGAGGTGTGGAGGGAAAAAGAGATGAAGTCATCCTTGACCATGGCAGTGGATTCTGAGCTTTGTGGTACCTTTCCTTTAAAATATATATATATATATATATATATATATATATATATGAGTATAGTTGATTTACAATGTTGTGTTAGTTTCAGGTGCACAACAAAGTGATTTAGTTATACATATATCTACTCTTTTTTAGATTCTTTTCCCATTTGGGTCTTTACAGAGTATTGAGTAGAGTTTTCTGTGCCACACAGTGGTTCTTATTCGTTATCTCTTGTAGATATAATAGTGTGCATATGTGTGCCCTTCTTGATTTAATTTTCTCCTTCTGATCAGTCCCTATGTAATGGCAACTGTACCACTATACTTGGTCAAATATTTGTCTAAGTTTTTCAGAAACCTAAAATATGAAGGAACTGCTAGCATCATCTCATACAAAATTCACCTCAGTGAGGAGGGAATCAGAAGCTCCTCCAGACCAGAAGCTCAGAATTCCCCAATTATACAGATTTTCCGTGAGACAGTTAATTAAATAAAAACAAACAAGTGGGTGGTATTTGAAACTTTTAAATGATTTTGGGAATAAGCAATAGATTTAATGTGAGTGTTAAAATAATGGTATGTTAGGAAAAAAAGGTATAAACCAACACTTCTACGCCAGTCATTTTCTTAGGCTTTTAAGCAAATTATCAACAAACCTTAATGAGGAACGCACATAGGAGAAATCCTTTGATGAGCCCAAATTAAAGGAGAAAAACAATGGACTTTTTGAAAACCAATTCCAGAGTTAGCCTTGCAAAAAATTAAGCTACTTTCAGTCCAACTTCAGCATTTCGTGCCCCACACTGGCCCTCCTCTTTCTACCCTCCCCAGTGGTCTCAGCTCTTAGCTGAAGGAAACAAATACATCTGTCTACAGCAAATAAATCCAGTAGTCTCCACAGCACAGACTGAGAAAAGTGAATATGAAAATTAATAAGAGGCATAGGATGCAAAGCTACTGGCCAGTGATGTTTCCTAAAGTCTTGTTGACAAAGGACTGTTGACAAATATTTTCTTGATTCCTCTGATCTGATTTTAACTCCTTTTCTTCAGCTTTCTGTTACATCATCAGATATACCATAGAGGATGAGAGCGGCACCCAATTAGTCATGACCTGTCATTCAATGAGCCCAGTTGAAACGTTGGAATCCTTCTCAACACAGCATTCCAGGAGGTCAGGCAGCTGGTAGAAACTGGCCAACACTGTGTACTGAGTTATCGGCTCCCGTTGTTTGTCCCTCCCTGTATCTATGCCCTTTGTCAAGGAATTTTGCCTTTCTTCCTATTTTCCCTTGTCTTGACCACGTGCTAAGTCACTTCAGACATGTCCAACTCTTTGCAATCCTTTGGACTGTAGCCCACCAGGCTCCTCGGTCCATGGGTTTCTCCAGACAAGAGTACTGGAATGAGTTGCTATTTCCTACTCCATGGGATCTTCCCGACCCAGGAATGGAACGCACATATCTTGTGTTTCCTGCACTGACAGGCATATTCTTCCCCACTAGTGGCACCTGGGAAGCCCCTCTCTTGACTGTAGGATGGGACACATGACTTGCTTTGGCCAGTGGGATCATATTAAACTGATACAAACGGAGGCTTCAGCATGCCTTTGTGATCATACTTCTTCCTCATTCTATTGACTGATGGGGACAAGGACCAAGTGGGAAGAGACTACAGGGGGAAATCATGGAAACCGGGAAGGGTTAAAAAACTGGAGTCAACATTAAAATTTGCCACTAACTTAATCACTGCTTTGTTTTTCTGCTAACAGTTAAAAGGAGAGTCAAGAGGGAATGTATTTGGAGTGAGGAAAGGTTGGTTCTTTATGCAGTTTATGGGAAGCATACTTCTCACGGCAAGTATACGGGGTGGTTTGCCACTCCCTCCTCCCGCAGATCACATTTTGTCAGAACTCTCCACTCTGACCCGTCGTCTTGGGTGTCTCTGCGCAGCACAGCTCATAGCTTGCTTAAGTTATGCCAGCCCCTTTGCCATGACAAGGTGGTGATCCCCGAAGGGGAAAAGTGGAAGCAGTGACAGATTCCCTCTTCTTGGCTCTAAAATCATTGCAGATGGTGACTGCAGCCTTGAAATTAGATGACACTTGCCTCTTGGCAGGACAGCTATGACAAACCTAGACAGTGCATTAAAAAGCAAAGACATCACTTTACCGACAAAGGTCTATATAGTCAAGGCTATTGCCTTTCCAGTGGGCATGTATGGATGTGAGAGCTGGACCATAAAGAAGGTTGAGCACCAAATAATTGATGCTTTCAAACTGTGGTGCTGGAGAATATTCTTGAGAGTCCCTTGGACAGCCAGGAGATCAAACCAGTCAATCATAAAGGAAATAAACCCTGAATACTCTTTGGAAGGACTGATGCTAAAGCTGAAGCTCCAATATGTTGACCACCTGGTGAGAATAGCCAACTTATTAGAAAAGACTCTGATGCTGGGAAAGATGGAGGGAAAAGGAGAAGAGGGCGACAGAAGATGAGATGGTTGGATGGCAATGGACATGAGTTTGAACAAACTCTGCGAAATGATGAAGGACTGGGATGCCTGGCATGCTGCAGTCCATTGGGTGGCAAAGATTTGGACGTGATTTGGTGACTGAACAACAGCAAGGTTGGTTTAAGTAAGATGGTCAAAGAGGGCTTCTCTGAGGAGTAATAAATAAAAGGTGAGAGGAAGCACATTTGCTTAGGGCTAGAGTAAGGTTGTTCGAGGCACAGGGGCCACTGCAGCACACACAGAACCTGTGCATAAACTAAAAAGGACCCCCATCTGTGAAGAGTTGAATCACAAGGGATGCCCTTCCACTGGGCTCTCTGGCTTGACCAGCAAATCTGGCTCTAGATTTCAGGTCCCTTTGGTTGTGTTCCAAATGGGACAGCATGCTATTGGAACTATCAGAAAGCTACCATGTCGTGCAAACATGATCAGGTGGGAGTCATTATTTATATCACAGAACCATCCACTATACCGTAAAGACGAATCCTGAGGGTACTAAGAACATCTGGGTTCGCTGTCCCCGCCTGAGTAGCATGCACTTGAAGTTAAAATGTTAAGAGTCACTGACCAATATTAATCACTGATATAATCCAAGAGCCTTGGGAAAAAAAATACCTGTTCATGAGAAAATGCAGTTTGAATTTTGAAGGTTCGCATGTGTTGATTTAAAAATACACCTGTAAGGTAAGACAAATCGTGACTCAGGCAAAGACAGAGAACTCGTGTTGTGATTCAAGCCCCAAGGAAGCAATGCGGCCCAAAGAAGGAGATGGGAGTTCCTCGCGGGGTTTTTGAGATCATGAGAGGCATCCCGTCATCTGGTAATTGGAAAATGTGGAAGAATCAATATTGTCAAAATGGCTATTCTACCCAAAGCAATCTATAGATTCAATGCAATCCCTATCAAGCTACCAACGGTATTTTTCACAGAACTAGACCAAAGAATTTCACAATTTGTATGGAAATACAAAAAACCTCGAATAGCCAAAGTAATCTTGAGAAAGAAGAATGGAACTGGAGGAATCAACCTGCCTGACTTCAGACTCTACTACAAAGCCACAGTCATCAAGACAGTGTGGTACTGGCACAAAGACAGAAATATAGACCAATGGAACAGAATAGAAAGCCCAGAGATAAATCCACGAACCTATGGACACCTTATCTTTGACAAAGGAGGCAAGGATATACAATGGAAAAAAGACAACCTCTTTAACAAGTGGTGCTGGGAAAACTGGTCAACCACTTGCAAAAGAATGAAACTAGAACACTTTCTAACACCATACACAAAAATAAACTCAAAATGGATTAAAGATCTAAATGTAAGAGCAGAAACTATAAAACTCCTAGAGGAGAACATAGGCAAAACACTCTCCGACATAAATCACAGCAAGATCCTCTATGACCCACCTCCCAGAATATTGGAAATAACAGCAAAACTAAACAAATGGGACCTAATGAAACTTAAAAGCTTTTGCACTACAAAGGAAACTATAAGCAAGGTGAAAAGACAGCCGTCAGATTGGGAGAAAATAATAGCAAATGAAGAAACAGACAAAGGATTAATCTCAAAAATATACAAGCAACTCCTGCAGCTCAATTCCAGAAAAATAAATGACCCAATCAAAAAATGGGCCAGAGAACTAAACAGACATTTCTCCAAAGAAGACATACAGATGGCTAACAAACACATGAAAAGGTGCTCAACATCACTCATTATTAGAGAAATGCAAATCAAAACCACAATGAGGTACCATTACACGCCAGTCAGGATGGCTGCTATCCAAAAGTCTACAAGCAATAAATGCTGGAGAGGGTGTGGAGAAAAGGGAACCCTCTTACACTGTTGGTGGGAATGCAAACTAGTACAGCCACTATGGAAAACAGTGTGGAGATTCCTTAAAAAACTGGAAATAGAACTGCCATATGACCCAGCAATCCCACTTCTGGGCATACACACTGAGGAAACCAGATCTGAAAGAGACACGTGCACCCCAATGTTCATCGCAGCACTGTTTATAATAGCCAGGACATGGAAGCAACCTAGATGCCCATCAGCAGATGAATGGATAAGGAAGCTGTGGTACATATACACCATGGAATATTACTCAGCCATCAAAAAGAATTCATTTGAATCAGTCCTAATGAGATGGATGAAACTGGAGCCCCTTATACAGAGTGAAGTAAGCCAGAAAGATAAAGAACATTACAGCATACTAACACATATATATGGAATTTAGAAAGATGGTAACGATAACCCTATATGCAAAACAGAAAAAGAGACACAGAAATACAGAACAGACTTTTGAACTCTGTGGGAGAAGGTGAGGGTGGGATGTTTCAAAAGAACAGCATGTATACTATCTATGGTGAAACAGATCACCAGCCCAGGTGGGATGCATGAGACAAGTGCTCGGGCCTGGTACACTGGGAAGACCCAGAGGAATCGGGTGGAGAGGGAGGTGGGAGGGGGGATCGGGATGGGGAATAAGTGTAAATCTATGGCTGATTCATATCAATGTATGACAAAACCCACTGAAATGTTGTGCAGTAATTAGCCTCCAACTAATAAAAAAATTAAAAAAAAAAAAAAAGAAAATGGGGTGAAGGTAAAATTGGAAAGTTGAATGAGGTTGGGTTCCAGCTCATCCCCTTCCATGAATCATCTGTTCCAAGCATCATGACTGACCCTAAGTGCTGAGCAGAATGTGCCATTTCTGCCTCACATTTTAGAAATGTTTGGCTTGTATCATTCTGGTGTAGAAGCAGAGGGTAAAAGGGAAGGATAAAATCTGATAATCCTTGCTGGAAATACCATGAATTTCGGTTCAGGAGTTCATGGGGAATTCTGAGACTGTGTTAATGACTCTTGGTTCATGGAAGACAGAGAAGAGGGGAAATGAGGGGAAAAACATTAGGAGAGAGAAGGGGATGGAAGCTGAGCCTTCTGCAGTGACGAAGCAAGCAGCTGGTGTGTGGCTGGACAGCTTGAATTCTCTGCGGGAAGATTGGATATTTGGATGGAAGGGCATGAGTTCCTGGGCTTTGGCTTTCATTGTGAGCAGCAGGTGTTATAATGGGCAGCCGGGATCGTTTTTTTTTTTTTTTTTTTCTTTTTGAGAGGCTGGAGAGGAAACCAGACTTTTGTCATTGCTAGTTTTGTAGCAAAACATTTTTTTGCTATTGTTTCTAGTACAGCCATTCAGAATCTCATCTGATGGGGTTAGACAGAATTAAGCCATTTGAACAAAAGTGGGCAGAGTTGTGTATTTTAGGAGGGTCACGTGTATTTATTTGAACACTTAGATATTATTTTATCTTATTGCCAGGGGTTTTAAAATGAGCAGCGTTCTTTTCAAAGAATGATCATGTGAAAATATATTAATGTTCTTTTCTTTAAGAGAAGGAGATCCGATCTGGTGTTCACCTGAATTGTGATCCCCGCCTCTGGTAGATTTTGGAGTAGAAATCGCAGCCAGGTATTTTTGTTACTGCAGACAGCTCTTCATTATATTTACCTATTTCCTTTTGAAGGCTGCCTGCAACTTATATATACTGACACTAGCTCCAAATAGTACAGAATAAAAATTCAGACAGTTTAAAAGTGAAATGCAAGAAAAGAACAACGGAAATCTCTCCCTGCACTGCCCCTCTCCCCGGAAGGTCAGGGGTCCGCACTGGGACCTCCGCTGGGAAACACACAGTTTAAGTACTTCAAGATCCAGCTGCACCTTCCATGGAACGTGAGAAGATCCTAACCCATCTCACCCTTGCTCTCTGTCAAGGACCGTTTTACGGCACTGACAGTTCTCCCAGAGTCAGGTGGCAAGGATTTCCCCTGTCTGCCTGCTCCTCTTTGGACAGAATGCCCTCTGCAGTCGCTGCAGCGGCCGTTGCCCACTCACAGCATGAGCCAGGCAGGCCGGCAGGGCCTCGCTTGAGCACCAGCACGGAATGTCTCACTGGTTGGGTAATGGTGACAATCTGGGAACAGGCAGTGACTTATGTTGATCAGCATCTCTCCTGACCAAACTGATGGCTGGGAAGCCAGCCCCTTGGCCCACGGTGAGGACAGCGTGTTCCCTCTCGCGCTGGCTGCAGGGCGGGAATCGCTGCTAATCTGAGCCACTCGAGCCCGTTAATCTTGGAATTATCTAAGAAAAGGCAATTGCCTGGCACCTCCTCAGCTCACAAAGCCGAGGCCACTATCAGTACTGCCATCAACGGGGTCTAATCGGACAGAGGCATCAAAACAGCTGAATAATGTGCACTGGTGTCTGCTGGCCCCGGAGATACATGCTATCAGAGTTCCAGACGAAAGTGGAAATGCAGAGATGCGTGGAGGCTGATTAAAAACTCTACACAAGTGATTTTCCAACTTTGGTTGGAGATCTTGTTAAAAACACAGGTCCCCGGACCCGTCTCTAAGAATTCTGACTCAGTAGGTCTGGAGTGCCCCACTTGGGCTTTGAATTGCTAACAAACTCCCAGGAGATGTTCCCGCTGCCTGCCTGAGGACCGCACATTGAGGTGCACTGTTCTACACTCTAGAGGATTCACAGTTTCCTGGAAGCTCCTGCTTTGCTGCAAAAGTTCTGGAACTCCAGGATTTCTGTTCACAGGTCTCTGAGATCTGATGGGACCACTGCTTCATAAATGGCTCAGTGATTAATAGGTTCGAAGTCAAAGAAAGTTGATAAACATGCATCCATTAGCCACCTGCTATTGTTCCCCAATGACAGGATCTGTCCAGTGTAGCAAAACCTACCATTGCTAGGGGTGGAGAAAAGAGAGAGATACAGAAGTGTTTAGCTTTCTTTCTATTTTCATTTTCTACTAGTGCAGTGGAGTTTTAAAAAGTTCTCTCTCCATCTGCTTCTCACAGAAAGATGTGGGTTGAAACAAAGTGATGAGGGAAGCCTACCCAGGGTCCTTTGGTGTTAAATTCAGGCCACTCTGCAGTTACACCCTTCAGAAACGTGGATGATTTTGAGAGGATCCCTTGATACGGAAAACAGAGGAGTGCATTGATTCCTGCTGTGACCCGGCTGCTGGAACATTTGACTGACTCAATAATAATTATCCCCATAGTCTTCTCAGGTAACTATTGTGGAATTGCTGGCTCTACATTCAGACCCCCCTCCCCCAATTAGTTTTACTCTCAACACTACTTAAACTGATTTTTAAAGAAATATCATACTCGCAAGCAAAAATCAAATGTTAATGACCCTTGTTATATATGTCATGACAATCCAGGTAAATAATTATCAGTAGCCTAGGCAGGTCTCCAAAACTGTGCAATAAAATCGGCAGATGAATAAATAAGTTTGAGTGTGCTTTCAAGCTAAGCACGCAGAGAGAAAAAGGAACAAGTTCTTATCTTGCTCAAGCATGCATCATTCACCACATTTTTCTATCTAGCTCAACTGTGAATGTGTGTGTATGTTTTTTTCAAATCCTGTAACAAACCAAGAGAAGACTGATATGATCGAGTGTTCATGTGTTAGTCGGGATAGGCTTGGAGATTCCGCAGTAACAAATAGCTCCCCAAGTCACGGTGGTTCACATGACTTGCCCAGCCGTGATCAGCTCTGCTCATCTGAGTCACACAGGAACCAGGCTGATGGACAGTCTGCTTTGATTCGTGTGGTCTGGATTAGAAAGACAGGCAAGGTACAGAGTCTTACAATAACCATTAAGTGATTTGGCCCAAAATGTGACACTTGTCATTTCTGCCTACCATCAACAAGCTCCCTGATGGACCAGGAAGTAATCATGACCTTGCCTGTCTTCAAAGAGATAATGAAGCACAATTATCCATGAAGGAAACTGGATCTTAGTGAACAGTAGAATGGTCAGCCTCAGGTAGAATCTGTACAACAATTTGAATATGGAAGCAAAGAAAATGGGAATTTTATTAGCCTACAAACTACAAAAGCATGTCAGTTTGATGGCTGGAATCCAGGCCTGACCAGAGCTTTCTCTTGAAAAGATGAGATCTTTTTTTTTAGAAAATGGTGTTATTAATAGTTAGATCAATCACTTTAAGATAAAAGATGTAGACCACCAGGTTAAACCTCTTGTGCTATTAGTCTGTAAGATGCGGTGGGAAAGGCATGGATGGGAATGAGACATGATTCTAGCCTCATACCTACCACTCTATAACCCCTAGACAAATTGTCTCATCGCCTCTGCATGTGAAGTGGTTAGACGAAATGACCTCTTAGCTTCCTTTTGGTTCCAAGATTCTGTAATTCTATGAATTACAATCTTCACTTGGATTTATATAAGAGTCACCAGAATACAGTGTGGTGGAAAAAAGATATGGGGAAATATTAATGATAATAGTGCTGGCCTTATAATGGAGCGTATATTAGTTGTGTAATGAGTTCCCTTTCATAGTATGCGTATTTCTCTTTGGTGCCAGAGTTGAGTTATTGCCCTGAGACCAACTGAAATGCCAAGATTCCAGCCTGGATGGAAGTCCCTTATATAATGCTGAGAGCTAGCAGAGTAGTGATGAGCAATTACAGAGGACAGGGACCCTGGCTTTTCACCTGCCTGGTCACTCCAGCTTTCAGGGTCCTGTCTATTTGGATCAATCATCTGCTAATTACAAACTGTCTTTGGAAGACTCCTGCATACTGTCTGGTGATTCATGCTTTTGCATTGATTTTCACATAAGCTAAGATGCAGTTGCATCATTTAAGCACTTGGAAATTGGGCATCAATGAACTATTTTGGACTTAATAGATTTGATAACACTTGGAGACTCTTTACGTTTTGCTTTTTGAATTGTACTACCTAAGATAGTGGAAGCTGAGGCTTATGTCTTCCTTGCTTACATTTATAAAGAAACCCAGCAAGGATAGGACCTGATTTGTGGCTGGACTTCTATAGATGAAACGAACTCTAAAAATTAGTTTGGTTTGTCCCAGTCTTCCTATTCAGAAAACATTTATCCTATTTTAACCTGACTATGGCAATTAGTGAAGTAGCTTTGTTTTAAATGGAGAGTCCCCTGCACTTTGTTAGGACCTTAATCGCCAAACTAAAAACCACATCGAGTCCTTTAGGTCATAAATGTTAATTAAAAAAAAATTGAAGTCATTAATTTATCTAAAAGATACCTGGAGTGACTCATTCAAAACAATGTTTTTATGTGTTTTTTGAGTGCTGAAAAGCAAAAGATACTTGATAAGTGTAGAGTTTGTAGAGTTGATCTGAAGTGGGGTTCCTGCCTTAATTTTTGAAATCCAAAGCATTCTTCTGACTATCCCAGGTTCTCCTAACACAAGTTGGTGGCATGCAAAAGCACACAGGAACTCCTCCAGAATCAGTGTTCTTACTGCTTGAAATTGCACTGTAGCATATTGGTCAAGTGTCTGGACTTGGAGGCCCTATCTTGAGATCTAGATCTGTTTTGAACTCTTCTGTTTATCATAGGTTTCAAATCTAACTTCTTTAATCCTGCTCCCTTATGTGCAAAATCCTGATAATTACATCTAACTTAAAAGAGCTCTCTGGAGGGGAAAATGAGAGTAAGAAAATTAGTAAGATACCTTGGCATGTGGTGCTGGAAAATACTCTTGAGAGTCCCTTGGACTGCAAGGAGACCAAACCAGTCAATCCTAAAGGTCAACCCTGACTATTCATTCTGAAGTTGAAGCTCCAATACTTTGGCCACCTGATATGAAGAACCAACTCTTTGGAAAAGACCGTGATGCTTGAAGGAAAGATTGAAGGCAAAAGAAGAGGGTGGCAGAGGACTCTGGGAGATGGTGAGGGACAGGGAAACCTGGCGTGCTGCAGTCAATGGGGTCACAAAGAGTTGGTCACGACTTAGCAACTAAACAACAAAAACAACACCCACCGTGGCATTGTAGTAAGCACACAATCAATATTAGCTTTTTCTCCTCTTAATAAGCTGTGTGTCTTACTAAGGAAGGGCTGCCAAGTTGAATAAATTAATAGGACAATTAATGCTGGTTTTAGACCCTAAATTTAAGAAATAATTTATATGCAAAGGGAAAGAATCAACACAAAAGAATTAAATACAGCAGATGGATGGAACATTATTTCATTCATCAAATTCATTCCTTCCTGTGTAACTTGTGTTATTTATCTGAGTATCCTAAAATCTTCCAGTATTGTGGAGTCATTGTTTTTTAGTTGCTTAAATAAAAATAGTTTGAAACCATCCTATGAACACTAAAGTCCCCCATGGGGATTCTTGGAGTCTGGTCATTTCTCCTAAATAACTTACTTTATTTCCTGCTTCTACTGAATTTTTCAAATCCTTCATGTTTCTCCAGTGGAGAAACCAACCGCTGCAGAAACCTCTGGTCCTGGCTTTCTCTCAAGCACCACTTACGCAAAGCAGATGTGGAAGGTGTGGCAACACAACCTTCAGTTTAAAACTGTACCCACAGCATCCTTATTCCTACACGTCGTTACTTACCTCCTGTAACGTGTTTTACATGTCAGCTAGGCTTGTTATTCAATCAAATGCTAGGTATAGCTGGGAAGGTACTTTGTAGCTGTGGTTGACAGAGATAATCAGTTGAACTTAAATAAGGGAGATTTTCCTCAATAATGTGAGAGAGCCTCACCCACTCTGTTGAAAAGTTTTAAGAGTAAAAAGGAGGTTTCTAAAAAGATGAAGAAGATCTTCCTACCACTGTAACACTGGCTTCCATGTAAGAGTTCCAGCCCAAGTACCAGCCCTATGCAATAACTGCGTGCATGCTCACTCAATCACATCCTACTCGTTGCGACGTCCCCAGACTCTAGCCCACCTGGTTCCTCTGACCATGGAATTTTCCAGGAAAGAATACTGGAGGGGGTTGCAATTTTCTTCTCCAGGGGATCTTCCTGACCCAGGGATCAAACCTGTGTCTCCTGCGTCTCCTGGATTGGGAGGTGAATTCTTTACCACTAAGCCACCTGAAGTAAATAAATAATCAGTTTATCATCTATCCATCTCTCTATTTTATTGCTTTTGTTTCTCTGGAGAAAACCAACTACCAAAAGCAGCCCCACTCCCACTTGAAATTTCCCGTTCATTTCCTCTCATAAAGCAGACTTCAGAGGAAAAAAAAACTTATGGCAATAATTTATAACACTCATTATTATGAATAACACTGGCTGTTATTTAGTCAACACTGGTGGCATCAGACAAGTCTTTATTACCATACCTTGCTGTCTACCTGTATTTAACCACCCCTCTGTAGTCTAGATAATACAGTTTTGAAGGGACCATTGCCAGGATTAGTTCAGTTCAGTTCAGTCACTCAGTCGTGTCCGACTGTTTGCAATCCCATGGACCGCAGCACGCCAGGCCTCCCTGTCCATCACCAACTCCCAGAGTTTACTCAAACTCACGTCCGTCGAGTCGGTGATGCCATCCAGCCATCTCATCCTCTGTCAAGAAACATCCCCAAGTGCGCTACTTCAGCACTTTAAACTCTACTCATTCCTTTGTGGGTTTTTGTTGTTGTTGTTGTTTATAGATTGATTGACTCTTTCGACAGTGTACGGTCTCAGCTGCAGCAGTCAGAGTCTGTACTGCAGCAAGAGGGATCTGCATTGTGTCCTGAGGGACCTTTTGCCACGGTGCACAGACTCTAGTTGTGGGGCGTGAGCTCAGTCACTGAGACATGCAGACTTGGATGCCCCACAGCATGTGGGAATGTAGTTCCCTGACCAGGGATGGAACCTTTGTCCCTTGCATTGCAAGGAGGATTCTCCAACCACCAGGGAAGTCCCTCCTCTACTCATTTCTTTGGACAAAGGTCTTGAAAAAAGTCTTTTGGTGGAAACAATACATGGGTGAAGAAATAACATGTCAGCTGCTAGGTCATCTAGTATTTTGTCAAAAAAATCTCTTGCTAGACAGGCATGAACAATGACCTATATTTTTAATTAATACAGTCTTGAGAATTGTCCCCAGGGAGCAGATCTGGGTGCAGCTCCCCAGTTGGGGGGCCACTGGACACCTGCAGGATGAGGTAAAAAAAAAAAAAGATGAGAAGAAAGGTGGGAGGCTGCCAGAGGAAGCGCCAGCTCCTTCACACTTGAACTGGTTCCAACCACACCTGCTCCCTTTAGGGGAAGCCTTTCCACTAAACAATGATTGTGACAACTTGGCAGGCAGACTGGGTCTGGATGCAAGTAGATTATCAAGACATTTTCCCCTAGGAGCCCTCCCTGCCCCTGCATGGCACAGACCTTTCTCTGCCCCGCCTCCTTTCTCTGGACTCCCCCGGGAAGGGAAAGGGGGTTATCTTCCAGTCTACTGTTAGTTCCTCCAACTGTTCCCTGGACTTCATCATCGCCTCTTGCTTTCTCAAGGATATTTTCCCCTCTGTCTTTCCTTTGTCTGTCCTTCCTCCACTCTTGGGTCTTCTTCCTCTGCTTTATCCAAGTCTCCTCTGTCTTGACACGAGCATTTCCCACATCCGGCTGCTTCCTCTCTTAGCTCACTCTGAAGTACGTCTTTATTTCCTGTCTTCATTTCTTCACTGTCCTTAACTCAAAGCAGTGCAATTTCTGTATGTCTCATTGTTTCAGGACTCTCCACGAATCCTTTAACCAGTTGTGAAAAGCAAGAGTCTTGTTCAGTTCTTGTCCTACTTGGACTCTGTTGAACCCTCAGCATGGCTGGTCAGTAGAGGGTTCAACACCTGTTTTCACTCTGCCATCCTCGACACTTGCTGACGTTTCTTCATCTCCCCTTTATTGGTAGCATTTCCCTTCCCATCCCCTCAACGTCAACTTACTCAAACATTTAAATCTTACTTTTCTGTAGTTGTATTGAGTCAAGATATATTCCTCCACTGAAACTTTATTAACTCTAGATGGATAAGCCTCTCACTATAGGTCTAGAACACTCACCTACATTTCATTTCCACATAATTCTCTGGCTGGCTACTGGTTGTTTATACTTGTAGGTTTTTCTACCATATCACACTTAGAGTATCTTCAAACAAAGGTCTTGTCCATATTCACAAACTGGTATATCTTTCCCATGCAGTCTTATTTTTCACCTAGATACTGTGGCTACAAATTCTAGAGCTTCTTTATCCAAACCTATGAAATAATTTTGAGTCTTCCCTCTTGATGACTTGTATAGCATGTTATTTTTTATTTATTTATTTTTTTAACTGCATTTCCCACCACAATTCCATCGCCAATCTTCAGCATGCCTGTCTTCGGTCATGTCTGACTCTTGAGATCGCATGAACTGTAGCCCACCGGGCTCCTCTGGCCACGGACTTCTCCAGGCAAGAACTCTGGAGTGGTTGCCACGCCCTCCTCCAGGGGATCTTCTCGGCTCAGGGATCCATCGAACCTGCATCTCCTGTGTCTCCTGCATCACAGGCAGATTCTTTACCACCGAGCCCTCAAGGAAGCCTTCAGCACCTAGATCCAGATTATAGACCTCCTCCCTCACCAATCTGTCTGACAAATCTATACCAGAGAAATTATATTTATAATACCATTTTGGGGTCAGCTAATCTCTCTTCTATATATAATGTTTAAAGGATAAGGTTCAATTTCCTTTCCCTTATATTCAGGACCCTCTTCTATTTGATCCTAACCTTATTCTCTAAACATCCATGTACAATGATCCTAATTATTGAAGTTGATCCCTGCATTGGGAAGATCCCCTGGAGGAGGGCATGGAAACCCACTCCAGTTCTCTTGCCTGGAGAATCCCAGGGACAGAGGAAGCTGGTGGAATACAGTCTATAGGGTCGCAAAGAGTCAGACATGACTGAAGCAACTTAGCATGCACACGGGACATATTATTACCTTGCATTCTTGTCTCCAGGTGTGATATTTTTCCTTCATTGTAACATTTTCCTCCCATTCTTTCTTCTTGCTCATCCTTTGGTGCCCACCAAATTTGACACTTGTTTTTCTGCTTTGAAAGTGAAAGTCACTCAGTCTTGTCTGATTCTGTGACCCCATGAACTGTAGCCCATGGGATTCTCCAGACAACAATACTAGAGTGGTTTGTCATTTCCCTCTCCAGGGGATCTTCCAGACCCAGGGATCAAACCCCACATTGCAGGCAGACTCTTAACCATCTGGGCTACCAGTCTTACTTTATTTGTTCTGCTTTAGTTGCCAATAAGTCCCATATTTTATGAATTTCTGAAACATGCATAAATACAAAAGTGTCTTTATCTAAATATATTTATGCCAATATCTGTCTTGCTGAGCAACCTACAGCTCTTTTCAAGTCAGGGACTAGCTCTCTGACTCTTAAATCCCTGATACCAAAAAGAGTATTTGCTGCTGTTGATGCCAAGAGTCTTCAATAGATTTATTTCTACAACAGAAAGAGAGCGGCCTTTCATGGTGGTTAAGAGTGGAGGTATCAGACTTGAGACAAACATTGCAGCTGTCAGCCCTTGGTCAAGTTATTTTAGCTTGCCAAGCCTTATCTGAGCTTCCTTGGTGGCTCAGCTGGTAAAGAATCTGGCTGCTGTGCAAAAGACCTGGGTTCGATCCCTGGGTTGGGAAGATCCCCTGGAGAAGGGATAGGTTACCCACTCCAGTATTCTGGTCTGGAGAATTCCATGGACTGTATAGTCCATGGAGTCTCAAAGAGTCGGACACAACTGAGCGACTTTCACTTTCAAGCCTTATCTAAAAAATGTACAGGACGGTAGTACCTGCCTTAAACATCTATAAGAGTAAAGAGATAATATATGCAAAGTGTTCAGCACAGTGCCTGGCACGCATTAGGCAGACAGCACATGCTATTTCACAGTGGGCACTCAACATGCAGCGATGAAGGGCTGAGTCGGTATTGTATCCCATGTGGCACATCAGTGAAGAACCCGCCTGCCAGTGCAGGAAACGCAGGAGATGCGGGTTCAATCCCCGGGCCGGGAAGATCCCTTAGAGTGGGAAATGGCAGCCCACTCCAATATGCTTACCTGGAAGACCCATGGACAGAGGAGCTGAGTCCACAGGGTCGCAAGAGTCAGACACAACTGAGCACTCACTGAATTAGAAAATTATACCCTTTATAATTTTAACATGCTTTTCAAGTCATAGTTCCATGTGAGTTTATCAAAACTTGAAAGACTAAAATGAAGTAAAAGACTAAAATGAATTAAGTGCTGAATTACTTTTTCACCAGGCTTGGGCTGGTAAAGTCAGTAATATTTATTGTGATTGCTGAGTGCACCTTGCTGTAGGAAGCTTATAGTGCATTTGGGTATAGAGTAAATTGACTTCATATTTCAGTAGAAAAGGCAGATTGGAAAAATTTAAAGTCTTAACTCTGTTAATAATTAGGTTGCTGATTTAGGGGGCAGATTACTTTACCTCTGTGAATTTTAGATTTTTAGCCTTTTTTTTTTTTTTTGAAATGTAGTAAGAATTAAGTAAAGGAATATACTTAAAATATTTAAACATTATATATAAAAACACTATGTGATTGATTCTCTTCCTTGAATATTCTTACCTTCAAAGGGTTGTAATGTATTTTTTAATAGGTTTTAAGCTCTTCCCCTTGATTTTGTCATTTGAAATTTTTTTTTTTTTAAATCATGGACTTCTGTTTACTTGGAGCATCTTTCTTGATATATAATATAAATGTACTGAATATTTATAGGTGCCAGGAACTGTGCAAGGCATACACAAATGCATACACACATAGGCAATGTGGTAGTGTTAAATTAAAGCATTACCAAAGTGAACACAGAATAAAGAGTAATTAAACAAGACACAAAAAGGCAAATATTGCATGATCTCACTTATATGTGAAACCTAAAATAGTCAAATTCATAAAAGCAGAGTAACATGGAGACTGCCAGGGTGTGGGAGGAGGAAGTTAGGAGACGTGTCAAGGGTACGAAGTTTCAGTTATGCAGGATGAGTGAGTTCTGGAGATCTAATGCACAGTGTGGAGATGATAATTAATGCTGCGTTATATACTTGAAATTCGCTAAGAGCACAGATCTTAAATATTTTCACCACACGTATACACACAGTGAAAACTATGTGTAAGTGATGGATGGTGATCTTTTCCCAATGTATGTGTGTATCAGAACACCAAGTATACCTTAAAAATATGCAATAAAAAATGTTTTATAAAAAGAGGAAAGGGATAATTAACTTTTCTCTTAGAGGGAAATAGCGAAATTAGGAAGACTTAACATTTTTCCTGGACCTTAGGGGTTAAGTAGGAATTCGCTAGATAAACACATCGGTGGGTATCTTTGGCAGTGTTCATAGCATAACCAAAGGCAAGGGGGAATTTGTGCTCACAAAGTGCTATTGTAGTCATGGAATTTAGCTCGCCTGCTGTGATCATGGTATTGAAATGTGTGTGTGTGTTAGGATCAGTGGTGTGTTGGTGTTAGCTCACACAAGCTCACTCATAAGAGCCAATTGTTGACGTCGTTTCTTGCCTTCGCATCCACTGATGCCATGTCGGAAGCTTGCAATTGGTCACTGTGGGAGTGTTTACACTAGCAAAATTGGTACTGGAAATCAGTGTTGGTTGTCACTGCTGTTTTCCTCCAGAGCCGAATGTTAAAATGTTCATCAGCCTTCAACTTGTCAGAAAGGGGCAGTTTTGACAGAGTTAATCTGAAAAGTTAAATAAGGATACAGTGAGTTGCTCTTTAGTTTTTCCCTTTCTGCCATAAGGGTGGTGTCATCTGCGTATCTGAGGTTATTGATATTTTTCCTGGCAATCTTGATTCCAGCTTGTGCTTCATCCAGCCCAGCACTTCTCATGATGTACTCTGCATAGAAGTTAAATAAACAGGGTGACAATATACAGCCTTGACGTACTCCTTGCCCAATTTGGAACCAGTCTGTTGTTCCATGTCCAGTTCTACCTGTTGCTTCTTGACCTGCATACAGATTTTTTAGGAGGCAGGTAAGGTGTTCTGGTATTCCCATCTATTTAAGAATTTTCCACAGTTTGTTGGAATCCTAAAGGAAATCAATCTTGAATATTCATTGAAAGGATTGATGCTAAAACTGAAACTCTGATACTTTGGCCACCGGATTCGAAGAATGACTCATTGGAAAAGATCCTAATGCTGGGAAAGAGTGATGGCAGGAAGAGAAGGGGAGGACAGAGGATGAGATGATTGGATGGCATCACCGACTCAATGGACATGGGTTTGAGCAAGCTCTGGGAGCTGGTGATGGACAGGGAGGCCTGGCGTGCTTCAGTCTATGGGGTCACAAAGAGTCGGACACGACTGAGTGACTGAGCTGAACTGAGTGAGTGGCTTTGCTAAGATCAGCTTCATTGTTGTTCAGTTGCTCAGTCACGTCCAACCCTTTGTGACTCCATGGACTACAGCATGCCAGGCTTCCCTGTCCTCCACTGTCTCCTGTGGTTTGCTCAAATTAATGTCCATTGAGTCGATGATGCCATCCAACAATCTCATCCTCTGTCACCGTCTTCTCCTCCTGCCCTCAATCTTTTCCAAAGAGTCACTACTTCACATCAGGTATCCAATGTACTGGAGCTTCAACTTCAGCATTCGTCAAGATCAGCCAAGGCAGCTGAACTTTAAATAAGCTCCATTTGTGATTTATGGTGACATGGGGCATTTCATGGGCAAAACCTCTGAAAAACAAAACACGGCAAAGGGGTAGCACAAATGTATCTAAACAGAAACCAGATTGTTGAGGGCAAATGATTGTTAAGTGGGTGCACACATCACCACTGGCAATGCTCAGGGTAAGGAGTAAAACCATTTGGAAAATATTTGATTGCCTTGTCAGCCAAAATAAAACATTCTCTGCAGTTGTAAGAATTCTAAGAGTCAGTTCTACTATGTAAACATTTCTTGCTTCTGCTGACATTTCCTCTTGACAACACTTCATCTTTTAGGCAGTAGCAAGTAAACTTTAAGCCTATAAAATTATTTTTAAAAAAATTTTTGTTCTTGCATTCCTTTTAGAAAAAGTGACTAATGAAGTCTTTCATATGTAATAAGGAAATATACTAAAATGTAAAAATGGCAAATTAGATAATGTCCTTTAAGCAGATGATCAGTCACAGTTCTATGGGGCTTGGTTGTTCTTGAAATGATCAAAGAGAGCAAGCTAAATACTGAACTGATCTGGAATATGTTTTAACTGTGTTATACAATCTGAAAGGAAAACCAAGAACAAGGGAAGGTCAAAAAAGAAGGCAGAGAAAAAAATTTTAAAACACCATAAAAGAAAATGGCATAAATTTGAATATGTCCACACTAATTGTTATTAATAGGTAACAACTTTTAAGGGCTTCCTTGGTGGCTCAGTTGGTAAAGAATCTGCCTGCAATGTGGGAAACCTGGGTTCAGTTCCTGGGTTGGGAAGATTCCCTGGAGGAGGGCATGGCAACCCACTCCAGTATTCTTGCCTGGAGAATCCCATGGACAGAGGAGCCTGGCGGGCTACAGTCTGTGGGGTCGCAAAGAGTCAGACATGACCGAATGACTAAGCGCAGCACAATAACTTCTAAAGCCTAAATTTGAGTAAAATAGTTTGTCAATAAGGAAAGATGCACTTATTGGGTGCTTGTTATATGCCAGGATTTATTTTGAATGCTTTACAAGTGTTTTCTTGTTCAGTATTCTCAACAACTTCATAACAGAGTTAATTCTTACTGTCTCTCAGTTCAGTTCAGTTCAGTTCAGTCACTCAGTCGTGTCCGCCTCTTTGTGACCCCATGAACTACAGCATGCCAGGCCTCCCTATCCATCACAAACTCCCGGAGTTTACTCAAACACATGTCCATTGAGTCGGTGATGCCATCCAGCCATCTCATCTTCTGTTGTCCCCTTCTCCTCCTGCCCCCAATACCTCCCAGCATTAGGGTCTTTTCCAATGAGTCAACTCTTCACATCAGGTGGCCAACGTATTAGAGTTTCAGCTTCAGCATCAGTCCTTCCAATGAGCACCCAGGACTGATCTGCTTTAGGATGGACTGGTTGGATCTCCTTGCAGTCCAAGGAACCCTCAAGAGTCTTCTCCAACACCACAGTTCAAAAGCATCAATTCTTCAGCACTCAGCTTTCTTCACAGTCCAACTTACTGTCTCTACCTTGCCGCAAGTAAGTATAGGCACAATGTCAGAAGAAGAGTAAGTGGCAGACCCAGGATTCAAACCCACATGATCTGTAGCTTTAGCAGCAACACCACTTAATTACCATCCTATAAAATAGTCTTTTTCAAAGTGTGAGCTCTGGAACAACAGCAGCAGACTAACCTGGGGGCTTGTTAGAAACACAGATTTTATAACAGGAGGAAAGCTAGAAAATTTAAAAATGCATAGCAATTAAATAACACACATTGAACAACAAATGGATAGAAGACAAAATCAAAAGGGAAATTTAAAAATGTCTTGAGACAAATGATAATAGAAAGACAAAATACCAAAACTTACAAGATACAGCCAAAGATGTTCTAAGGGCTAACTTTTCAGTAATGAATGCATGTATCAGGGAAGAAGAAAGATCTCAAATTTAAAAACCTAACTTTATATCTCAAGTGAAATAGCTAACAGGAATACAATAGAAAAAAATAACAAAACTGAGTTGATTATTGAAAAAAAAAATTGATAAACCTTGAGCTAAACTAACCAAAAACAAGAAAGAAGAATCAAATAAATAAAATTACAACTGAAAGAGGAGATATTACAGTTGATGCCACAGAAATATAAAGGGGCATAAGAGAATACTATGAACAATTATATGCAATAAATTTGACAACCTAGAAGAAATGGATAAATTCCTAGAAACATAAAACCTACTAAGACTAAATCATGGAGAAATAAAAAATCTCACCAGATCGATAATGATTAAGCAAATTGGATCAATAATCTAAAATATTCCAACAAAGAAAAGACCAGGACCTGATGGGCTTCTCACTGATTGTTTTCACCAAGTATTTAAAAAAGAATTAATACCAATCCTTATCAAGTGCTTCCAAAAATTTAAAGAGGTAGGAACATGCTTAAACTTATCTTATGAGACCAGCATTACCCTGACACTAAAGCTAGATAAGGACGCTCAAAGAAAAGAAAACTATAGGTCAGTGAATATAGATGCAAAAATTCTCAATACAATGCTAGAAAAACCTAAATCAAAGCATATTAAAAGAACCACCCAGCATAATCAAGTCAGATTCTTCCCTGGGATGTAAGGATGGTTTAATATACACAAATCAAAAAGTGTGAAACATCACATGAATTGAATGAAAGATTAAAAACTTATGATCTTCTCAATAAACACAGAAAAATCATTTGACAAAATTCAACATCCATTCATGATACACACTCTCAACAAATTGGGTATAGAGGGAACATACCTCAACGTGATCAAGGCCAACTTTGACAAGCTTGCAACTAACATCATACTTAGTGGTGAAAACTGCAAGCTTTTTCTAGGATCAAGAACAAGATTGCCCACTTTCCTTACTTCCATTTAACATAATACAATCAGGCAAGAAACAAGAAACATCCAAATCAGAATAAAAGAAGTAAAATTATCTCTTTTTGTAGACAATGTTTTCATATATATATATATATATATATATAAATCCTAAAGACCACCAAAAAACTGTTTGAACAACTAATGAATTCATTAAAGTTACAGGACACAAAAGTCAACATAAAAAGAGCTGTGTTTCTACACACTAACAATGAATTCTATAGAATAAAGAAAGAAAACAATGCCATTTACAATAGCATCAAAAAATGACAAAACACTTAGAAATAAATTTAACAAAGGAGGTAAACGACCTGTACTCTAAAAACTATAAGATGTTAATGACTGAAATTGAAGATACAACGAATGGAAAGATATCCTGTGTTCCTGAATTGGAAGAATTAATATGATTAAATTGTTCATACTAACCAATGCCATCTATCAGTTCAGCTCACTCGCTCACTCGTGTCTGACTCTTTGCGACCCCATGAACCGCAGCATGCCAGCCCTCCCTGTCCATCACAAACTCCCGGAGTCCACCCAAACCCATGTCCATCGAGTCGGTGATGCCATCCAACCATCTCATCCTCTGTCGTCCCCTTCTCCTGCCGCCATCAATCTTTCCCAGCATCAGGGTCTTTTCAAATGAGTCAGCTCTTCGCATCACGTGGCCAAAGTACTGGAGTTTCAGCCTCAGCCTCAGTCCTTCCAATGAACACCCAGGACTGATCTCCTTCAGGATGGACTAGTTGGATCTCCTTGCAGTCCAAGGGACTTTCAAGAGTCTTCTCCAACACCACAGTTCAAAAGCATCAATTCTTCGGAGCTTAGCTTCCTTTATAGTCCAACTCTCACATCCATACATGACCACTGGAAAAACCATAGCCTTGACTAGACGGACCTTTGTTGACAAAGTAATGTCTCTGCTTTTCAATATGCTGTCTAGGGTGGCCATAACTTTCCTTCCAAGGATTTTATATAAACTTCATCAAGATTCCAGTGGCATTTTTCTAAAAATAGAAAAAAAAATCTTAAAATTCATGTGAAATTACAAAAGAACCAAAGCAATCCTCAGAAGACCAAAGCAGGAGGCATCACATCCCCTGATTTCAAACTATATTACAAAGCTATAGTAATCAAAATAGTGTGGTATTGGCATAAAAATACACACATCAATCAACAGAGGGGAATTGAGAGCCAGAAATAAAACCACACTAATGTAGTCAGCTATTATTTGACAAAGGAGGCAAGCATACTCATTGTAAACAATTGGTTCTTTAATAAATGGTGCTGGGAAAACAAGATAGTTGTGTGCAAAAGAATGAAATTAGACACCTATCTTAGATCACTCACAACATCTCAAAATGGTCTAAAGGTTTCAATGTTAGACTTGAAACCATAAAACTCCTAGAAGAAAGCTTAGAGAGAAAAGTCTCCTTGACACTGGTATTGGCAATGAATTTTTGGCTATGACACTGAAAGAAAAAGCAGCAAAATAAAAACAAACAAACAAGTGTGAGTATGCCAGACTAAAGAGTTACTGCACAACAAAAGAAACAATCAACAAATATAAAAGGTAACTTATGGAATGGGGGGAAATATTTGCAAATCACATATGTGGTAAGAGATTAATACACAAAATATATAATATAAAATAGATAAAGGAATTCACACAACTCAAAAACACAAAACTAAATAATCCAATTTTTAAAAATAGGCAAAAACCTGGAAAGACATTTTTCCAAAGAAGCTATTCAAATGGCTAACAGGTACATCGAAAGATCCTCAGCATCAATAATCATCATGCTAAGTCACTTCAGTTGTATACAACTCTTTGTGACCCTATAGACTTTAGCCCACCAGGCTACCCTGCCCATGGATTCTCCAAGCAAGAATGCTGGAGTGGGTTCCCATGCCCTCCTCCAGAGGATCTTCCCAACCCAGGGATCAAACCTGTGTCTCTTATGTCTCCTGTACTCAGAGGCATGTTCTTGACCACTAGCACCACCTGGGAAGCTCTCACTAACCATTAGAGAAAGGCAAATTAAAACTATGATGAGCTATCACCTCATAGCTGTTAGAATGGTTATTTCAAAAAAGACAAGAGAAGACCAGAGCTAACAAGCTGTGAAGAAAAGGAAATCTGTGTGTACTCTGGGTGGGAGTGGAAATTGACACAGCCAGTATGGAAAATAGTTTGCAAATAAAATTAAAAACAGAAAGAGTAATATTAATTAAAAATAGAAATGCCATAAGATCCAGAAATTTCAGTCTTGGGTAATATCTGAAGAAAATGATATATCTGGAGATATATATATATCTATATATATATAGATATATCTGGAAGATACATCTTTTCATGGAAGCATTATTCATAGTAAACATGGAAGCTAACTAAATGTTAATTGGTAAATGACTGGATTAAAAAAAATGAAATGTATATATAAACCAATTTGAACCATATGACTCTTTAAAAAAAAAGAAGTGAAGATTTTTTTAGACCCCACCCCAGATCAAGTGAATTGGAAAATCTGCCGTGTGGTCATCATCTGGATTTTTAACAAGCCTACCAGGTGATTCTGTCCCCTGCTCCACTGCTATAGTACACTGCTTTTACAGGCATGTATGAGGATGACTGATTGTGTTTTATGAAATGATCTTCTGCTAAACAGCTTGTGGATGTGTGCCACAACAAATGGCCTGATCAGAAAAGCCTGTGTTTGCTGGAAAGTGGAACTGACACTTTATTCCCACTATGACCATGTGCCTCACATTCCACAGTCAGAGAAAATAACTGTGAACTAAGACGGATTCCAACTAACAGGATCACACTGGCTGGTGCAGGCAGGTTCTCCAGAGAATAAAACCTTTGTTCTTTTTATTATTATTATCCTGGACTCTCAAAAAAAAAATAAAATAGAAAAGGAAAGAAAAGAACATCATTTGATCCCTGTATCTGCTTCTGCTGATGTCTGAAGATATGTTATAACCTTCTTGAGTATGACAGCCATCTAAGAAACTGACTTTTTTCACCATGATCAGAATAGCATAAATATGCTTACATTGGTAATTTTATATATGTGCATTTTAAAATACTTGCTGTGTGTTTTATTTGGTGAGCCAGGAGTTCAAAGTTTGATTCTGTTCCATTTACCTACTACCGCTGTTGCTAAGTCACTTCAGTCAGGCCCGACTCTGTGAGACCCCATAGACCACCAGACTCCCCCATCCCTGGGATTCTCCTGGCAAGAACACTGGAGTGGGTTACCATTTCCTTCTCCAATGCATGAAAGTGAAAAGTGAAAGTGAAGTCACTCAGTCGTGTCCAACTCTTAGCGACCCCATGGACTGCAGCTTACCAGGCTCCTCCATCCATGGGATTCTCCAGGCAAGAATACTGGAGTGGGGTGCCATCACCTTCCCCATCCATTTACCTATTGCTTCATAATAAATTGCTTCATAATTCTGTGTATAAATTGTAGTCAGCCCCATGTATATATGATTCCTCTGTATCTTCCGCATCTGGAGAGTCAAACAATCATGGATGATGCAGTATTTACTTTTGAAGGAAAAAAAAACAAAAAAAAAAACTGCATGTAAGTGGACTCACAGAATTCAAACCTGTGTAATTCAAAGGTCAACTGTATACACTCCCTAATGGGTCTGTTTCTCTGGAGAATACAGATAAGCTTTTAAAATAGAGTTCAAGCCTTTTAACAAAATTTGCAGGGCCCTCTGTGGTCTGGTTCTGACTCCAACCTCATTGCTCATCATTATCCTTCATACTTCGCCAGTCGTAGTCAACTGTTTCATTCTGGTTTTCCTTTTTCTCTGAGACTGCATGTACTGGACTTTCTGCCTTGAACACCTTTTCTCCAGAACTCTCCTCCTCTCCCTGCCTATACATTAGGCTCTAATCAAAGTCTCTCATTCCATATTGAGCTTCTGTCATTTCGTTCTGCTGTTAGATCTGAATTTACACCATAGTCTCTCTTATTCCTGGGCCCTTGAACGTGGTGTTCACTCCTTCCTGGTCTATTCACTTTTCCAGTCTCAGCGTACTTCATTTAGAAAGACTTCCCTTCTCATCTAAGGGTGGGTGTGGTGCTTTGATCACCAGTCCCAAGAAACCTGTAATGCTTTGGTGTTTGCACTGCATTGTCATCACTTGTCTGTGGCAGTATAAACTATAAGTCAGGTAACTTTTCTGTAATGTCTGCTGTCTATGATCAGATGGCAGAGTAGAAGGATGTGCACTCATCTTCTCCTGTGAGAACTCCAAAACTGAAACTAACTGCTGGACAACCATCCACAGGAGAAGGTTGGATCCCACCAAAGAAAGATACTCCACGTCCAAGCACAAAGGAGAAGGCCCAACAAAATGGTAGGAGGGGAAAAATCACATATAAAATCAAACCCATCTGCTCCAGAGATGCTCGGAGGGCTCAATAAAAACCTTGTGCACAGCAGGACGCAGGACCCCACACCGACAGAGTGAGACCTGCATTTGAGTGTCTCCTGCGGAGGCACGGGTCAGCAGCCGCCTGCCGCGGGGACAGGGGCTCTTGCTACTGCAGACCTGGAAGACACTGCATGTGAGCCCAACCTAGAGCCACTGAGCAGACAACCCACAAGCTAGAACAATTCTACCAAAGAAATTCACACACTGTTATGGAAGTTCTAGGGCCCACAGCAAATTTCCCAACCTGGAGATCTGGCAAAGGAACTGAGACCCCCCCCCCCCCCCCAGGGAATTTGACTTTGGAGGCCAGTGGGATGTGATTACAGAACTTCCCCAGGACTGGCGAAACGGACTCTTGGAGGACACAAACAAAACCTTGTGCACACCAGGACCCAGGAGAACAGAGCAGTGACCCCACAAGAGACTGAGCCAGACTGGTCTGTGAGTGTCCAGGAGGCTCCAGCAGAGGCGTGGGTCGACCGTGGCATGCCACAGGGTCGGGGCACTGGATACACCAGTCCTAGCACAGTCCATTGGAAGGACATTGCCTTTATTGCCATTACCCCTACCTTACTTTGGCCTCAGGACAAACTACAGGGAGGGAACACAGCCCCACCCATCAAGAGAAAATTGGATTAAAGATTTACGGAGCATGGCCCCACCCATCAGAGCAAGACCCAGATTCTGCCACAGCCAGCACCTCCATTCAGGAAGCTTTCACAAGCTTCTATCCCTACCCATCAGAGGGCAGACAGAATGAAAACCACAATGACAGAAAACTAATCAAACTGATCACTTGGATCACAGCCTTTTCTAACTCAAGGAAACTATGAGCCATGCTGTGTAGGGCCACCCAAGACAGAGGGGTCTTGGTGGAGAGTTCTGGCAAAATGTGGTCAACTGGAGAAGGGAAAGGCAAGCCACTTCAATATTCTTGCCTTGAGAACCCCAAGAACAGTATGAAAAGGCAAAAAGATAGGACAGTGAAAGGTGAACTCCCCAGTCAGTAGGTGGCCAATATGCTACTGGAGAAGTGTGAAGAAATAGCTCAGAAAGAATGAAGAGTCTGAACCAAAGCAAATACAACACCCAGTTGTGGATGCAACTGGTGATAGAAGTAAAGTCTGATGCTGTAAAGAGCAATATTGCATAGGAACCTGGAATGTTAGGTCCATGAATGAAGGTGCATTGGAAGTGGTCAAACAGGAGATCGGGAGAGTGAACGTCGACGTTTTAGGAATCAGTGAGCTAAAACAGACTGGAATGGGCGAACTTAACTCAGATGACCAATATCTCTACTACTGTGGGCAAGACTCCCTTAGAAGAAATGGAGAAGTCCTCATAATCAACAAGAGTCCAAAACGCAGTACTTGGGTGCAATCTCAAGAATGACATAATGATCTCTGTTCATTTTCAAGGCAAACCATTCAATATCACAATAATCCAAGTCTATGCCCATCCACTAATTCCAAAGAAGCTGAAGTTGAATGGTTCTATGAAGACCTACAAGATCTTCTACAACTAAGACCAAAAAAAAGGTTTCCTTTTCATCATAGGGGACTGGAATGCAAAAGTAGGAAGTCAAGAGATTCCTGGAGTAACAGGCAAATTTGGCCTTGGAGTACAGAATGAAGCAGGGCAAAGGCTAAGAGAGTTTAGCCAAGAGAAAGCACTGGGGTCATAACAAACACCCTCTTCCAACAACACAAGAGAAGACTCTACACATGGACATCAACAGATGGTCAACACCGAAATCAGATTGATTATATTCTTTGCAGCCAAAGATGGAGAAGCTCTATACAGTCAGCAGAAACAAGACCAGGAGCTGACTGTGTCTCAGATCATGAACTTCTTATTGCCAAATTCAGACTTACATTGGAGAAAGTAGTGAACACCACTAGACCATTCAGGTATGATTTAAATCAAATCCCTTACACTTACACATTGGAAGGGACAAATAGATTTAAGGGATTAGATCTGATAGATAGAGTGCCTAAAAAACAATGGTTGGAGGTTCATAACATTGTCTGGGAGGCAGCAATCAAAACCATCCCCAAGAAAAAGAAATGCAAAAAGGCAAAATGGTTGTCTGAGGAGGACTTACAAATAGCTGAGAAAAGAAAAGAAGTGAAAGGCAAAGGAGAAAAAGAAAGATATATCCATCTCATTGCAGAGTTCCAAAGAATAGCAAGGAGAGATAGGAAAGCTTTAAGTCTTCCTCATTGATCAATGAAAAGAAATAGAGGAAAACAATAGAATGGGAAAGACTAGAGATGTCTTCAAGAAAATTAGAGATACCAAGGGAACATTTCATGTGCACATGGGCACAATAAAGGACAGAAACATTATGGACCTTACAGAAGGAGAAGATATTAAGAAGAGGTGGTGAGAATACACAGAAGAACTAAACAATCAAAAAAAGGCCTTAATGACACAGATAATCATGATGGTGTGACCACTCACCTAGAGCCAGGCATCCTGCAGTGTCAAGTGGGCCTTAGGAAGCATTACTATGAGCAAAGCTAGCGGAGGCTATAGAATTCTACGACAGCTATTTCAAATCCTAAAAGATGATGCTGTGAAAGTGCTGCACTCAATATGCCAGCACATTTGGAAAACTCAGCAGTGGCCACAGGACTGGAAAAGTTCAGTTTTCATTCCAATCCCAATGAAGGACAATGCCAAAGAATGCTCAAACTACCACACTATTGCACTCATCTCACACACTGGCAAAGTAATGCTCAAATTCTCCAAGTGAGGCTTCAACTATACATGAACTGAGAACTTTCAGATGTCCAAGCTGGATTTAGAAAAGGGAGAAGAACCAGAGATCAAATTGTCAACATCCATTGGGTCATACAAAAAGCTAGAGAATCCCAGAAAAATGTCTGCTTCATTGACTATGCTAAATCCTTTGACAGTGTAGATCACAACAAACTGTGGAAAATTCTTAGGAAGATGGTAATACCAGACCACCTGACCTGCCTCCTGAGAAATCTGTATGCAGGTCAGGAAGCTATAGTTAGAACTGGATATGGAACAACAGACTGGTTCCAAACTGGGAAAGGAGTACATCAAGGCTCTATATTGCCACCCTGATTATTTAACTTACATGCAGAATACATCCTAAATGCCAGGCTGGATGAAGCACAAGCTGGAATCAAGAATGCTGAGAAAAACATCAATAACCTCAGATATGCAGATGACACCACCCTTATGACAGAATGCAAAGAGTAAATAAAGAGTCTCTTGATGAAAATGTAAGAGGAGAGTGAACAAGTTGGCTTGAATCTCAACATTCAGAAAACTAAGATCATGGCATCTGGTCCCATCACTCCATGGCAAATAGATGGGGAAACAATAGAAACAGTGACAGACTTAATTTTCTTGTACTCCAAAATCACTGCAGATGGTGACTGCAGCCATGAAATTAAAGATGCTTGCTTCTTAGAAGAAAAGCTATGACAAACCTAGACAGCTTATTAAAAAGCAGAGACATTGTTTTATTGACAAGGTCCACATAGTCAAAGCTATGGTTTTTCCAGTAGTCATGTAGGGATGTGAGAGATGGACTATAAAGAAAGCTGAGCACTGAAGAATTGATTTTTTTGAACTCTGGTATTGGAGAAGACTCTTGAGAGTCCCTTGAACAGCAAAGAGATCAAACCTAAAGGAAATCCTGCTTGTTTATTGGAAGGACTGGTGACGTAGTTAAAGCTCCAATACTTTGGTCACCGGACGTGAAGAACTGACTCTTTGGAAAAGACCCTGATGCTGGGAAAGACTGAAGGCAGGAGGAGAAGGGGACGACAAAGGATGAGATGGCTGGATGACATCACTGACTCGATGAGTTTGAGCAAGCTCTGGGAGTTGGTGATGGACAGGGAAGCCTGGCGTGCTGCAGTCCATGGGGTCTCAAAGAGTCGGACACAACTTAGTAACTGAACTGAACTGAATGTCTGCTGCATATCAAACATCCCATAAATTTTGGCTGAATAAGCAGATAAAACTAATGCAACACTAACTCCATAAGATTTTCTCAATGCTGCAAATGAGAGATATAGTAATTACTAGAAATTGGGGGGGGGGGGGGGGGGGGGGGTTTCTCTGGTGGTCCAGTTGTTAAAACTCCATGCTTTCAGTGCAGGCAACACACATTTGATCCCTGGTTAGGGAACTAAGATCCCACATGCCCCAATGTGCAGCCAAATAAAATATTAAAACAAACAAAAAAGAGAAATTGGAAAGAAGTCCAGCTGAAATGGAATAAAGTCAGGAAACTGAGAAGGGTTATTGGAAATAGTGTCACACAGTGAGGCACATCCTTCTTGGGTATTGTGCAAGTGTATTTGGTAACTGTCAAGGCATAGGGTTAAGTTCACTACTGCTTCAAAGAGAGGAAGTAAACGGTGACAGCACTTACACAAATATTAAATGATATTTTAATAATCTCCAGATATTATTGTCAGCATTATTAGAATTTGTGATGGGTTCATTTTTGCATCCGAAAAAGAACAAACACTTTGGGAGTTTTCTTAAACAGGCAAATGTTCTTTTCTGGGAGAATGTTTGGTGATAAAGGTCACCGTGAACTTATAGAGGAGCTTAGTGGGATGGAAGCAGCATTTATTTATGTGTATTTATGTGCTTATTCATTGATGGCTTTGCTGAGGAAAGCTATATTGTCAAGTGCCCTAATTAAGAAATAATAATGTAATTGATTTTTTATGGATTATCTTCAATTGAGTCCCTTTACAACAGCAAACTCTCATTGACTAGTCGGGATAATTGATGGCTTCTCAGCACAATGCCCTTGGCTGACCAGAGAACAGCTGATGCTGGGTCTGACAGTGAGCTCAGCTATCTCTGTCCTCTCCATGGCAAACCCCAGAAAAGCATCAGGCTGGGCTGAAAAGGGTACTGTCAGTTCATGGAGTAGCAAGGGTCAGCTCACTTCATTTTTGTACATGAGGGGCTGAACTAAACCAATGACTTGGAAATAAAAATGCAATAGAACCCCTGCACCAAACAAATGCTATGTAGGAGCAGTGTATGTAAAACAAGCCTCAGCAGTGTTGCCTCTCACTGGAGCAAGGTTTGAAGTGCAGGGTTTGACCCAGTCTCCCACCACCCAAAAAACTCTTAAGGACTCCAGGACAACACATGTTACCAAAGCCAAGCTTGTCCTGCTTGCTGCACAACAAGGCCAATAAGTCAACAGATGAGGTGTTGGGGCGAGGAATATAGATGTTATGTGGAATCCAGCACACTGCTAAGGTGGGTGACTCACGTCCCAGAGAACCACCTCCCAGGGTTCGGGTGCTAGTTTCATGAATAGAACAAAGATTGGGAGGTGAGGAGGAAGAGTTAAACGGTGATAAGTTGTTGCAAGTATTTCTTGGTTCTGACCATACTTTGGAGGGGATGTGCTAATTTCTTCTTGACTACAGCCATTTGTTGGTGAGCCTGGTCAGAATGATTCCTGTGAGCTAAACAAAGGTATTTTAGCTCAGCCGTTGGAGGAAGGGTTCTGGGAGATGGTCCATTATATATACTTTAAGAAATGGGCACTATGACTTTAATGATTAACTTGCAGCAAAAACAATAGAATACAAAGTTTAAAGTACTAAGAACAGGTCCAATATAGAGTCAGATTTGTTCTTCCCTGTTACTTGCAGCTTGAAAGCTGCTGGGCATAATGATCTGCAAGGATAAACCAAAGTAATCATTTGTCTCATCTTTGAAGTAGATGTGTCTTGAAGTATTTTCCATCATCAGTCAATTCATCCGTTCAGTCGCTCAGTCGTGTCTGAGTCATTGCCATCCCATGGACAGCAGCATACCAGGCATCCCTGTCCATCAACAACTCGTAGAGCTTGCTCAAATTCATGTCCATTGAGTCAGTGATGCCATCCAACCATCTCATCCTCTGTCATCCCCTTCTCCTGCCTTCAATCTTTCCCAGCATCAGGGTCTTTTCCAATGAGTCAGCTCTTCACATCAGGTGGCCAAAGTATTGGAGTTTCAGCTTTAGCATCAGCCCTTCCAATGAATATTCAGGACTGATTTCCTTTAGGATGGACTGGTTGATCTTCTTGCTGTTCAAGGGACTCTCAAGAGTCTTCTCCAACAGGACAGTTCAAAAGCATCAATTCTTCGGTGCTCAGCTTTCTTTATAGTCCAACTCTCACATCCATACATGACTACTGGAAAAACCATAGCTTTGACCAGATGGACCTTTGATGGCAAAGTAATGTCTCTGCTTTTCAATATGCTGTCTAGGTTGGTCATGAACTTTCTTCCACGGAGCAAGGGTCTTTTAATTTCATGGCTCCAATCACCACCTGCAGTGATTTTGGAGGCCAGAAAAATAAAGTCAGCCACTGTTTCCACTGTTTCCCCATCTATTTCCCATGAAGTGATGGGACCAGATACCGTGATCTTAGTTTTCTGAATGTTGAGCTTTAAGCCAACTTTTTCACTCTCCTCTTTCACTTTCATCAAGAGGCTCTTTAGTTCTTCTTCACTTTCTGCCATAAGGTTGGTGTCATCTGCATATCTGAGGTTATTGATATTTCTCCCAGCAATCTTGATTCCAGCTTGTGTTTTATCCAGTCCAGCATTTCTCATGATGTATTCTGCATGTAAGTTAAATAAGCAGAGTGACAATATATAGCCTTGACATACTCCTTTTCCAATTTGGAACCAGTCTGTTGTTCCATGTTCAGTTCTAACTGTTACTTCTTGACCCACATACAGATTTCTCAGGAGGCAGGTCTGATTGTCTGGTATTCCCATCCCTTAAGGAATTTTCCACAGTTTGTTGTGATCCAGGGAGTCAAAAGCTTTGGCATAGTCAATAAAGCAGAAGTAGATGTTCTGGAACTCTCTTTCTTTTTTGATGATCCAACAATTTGGCAATTTGTTCTCTGGTTCCTCTGCCTTTTCTAAATCCAGGTGAACATCTGAAAGTTCATGGTTCACGTACTATTGAAGCCTGGCTTGGAGAATTTTGAGCATTACTTTGCTAACTTGTGAGATGAGTGCAATTGTGCAGCAATTTGAGCATTCTTTGCCATTGCTTTTCTTTGGGGTTGGAATGAATGACTTTTCCAGTCCTGTGGCCACTGCTATGTTTTCCAAATTTGCTGCCATATTGAGTGCAGCACTTTAACAGCATCATTTTTCAGGATTTGAAATAGATCAACTGGAATTCCATCACCTCCACTAGCTTTGGTGGTAGTGAGGCTTCCTAAGGCCCACTTAACCTTGCATTCCAGGAAGTCTGGCTCTAGGTGAGTGATCACACTGTGGTGATTAGCTGGGTTGTGAAGAACTTTTTTTGTATAGCTCTTCTGTGTATTCTTGCTCCCTCTTCTTAATATCGTGTTTCTGTTAGGTCCATACCATTTCTGTCCTTTATTGAGCCCATCTTTGCATGAAAAGTTCCCTTGGTATCTCTAATTTTCTTGAAGAGATCTCTAGTCTTTCCCATTCTATTGTTTTCCTCTATTTCTTTACACTGATCCCTGAGGAAGGCTTTCTTATCTCTCCTGGCTATTCTTTGGAACTCTTCATTCAAATGGGTATGTCTTCCTTTTCCTCCTTTGCCTTTCACTTCTGTTCTTTTCACAGCTATTTGTAAGACCTCCTCAGACAACCATTTTGCCTTTTTGCATTACTTTTTCTTGGCAATGATCTTGATCACTGCCTCTTATACAATGTCATAAACCTCTGTCCATAGTCCTTCAGGCACTCTATCAGATCTAATCCTTTGAATCTATTCGTCACTTCCACTATATGGTCTTAAGGGATTTTATTTAGGTCATACCTGAATGGTCTAGTGGTTTCCCCTACTTTCTTCAATTTAGGTCTTCAATTTTTCTTTGTAGTCGTCTCATAATATCGAGTTTGGCTCAAAACACCCAGACTGTGATTTAAGCAGAGTGAAGCTGTTTATGCCTCTGACTTTGGTGATTTCATGTCTGCGTGTGTATGTCTGTGTATACACACATGTGTGAGATAGTCTGCAATCTTACAGAGCTTTGCATCTTCTTATTTTAGCAGATTTTTGTCAGATTGCAAGGATGTTGCAGTTATCTAGGAGGAGGAAGCAACAGCTGTTGAGTTCTGTGCCAGATATTTTTCATACAAGGAAATGTATTAACCATTTCATTCTTGAGGTAATTAAAGTTCAGAAATGTCAACCAAGGTCACTATTAGTTTCTGTGACTCCAAAACTCATACATGCGTGTATGCTAAGTTGCTTCAGTTGTGTCTGACTCTGCTACCCCATGGACTGCAGCCTTCCAGGCTACTCTGTCCGTGGGATTCTCCAGGCAAGAATACTGGAGTGGGTTGCCATTCCCTTCTCCAGGGGATCTCCCGGACCCAGGGATTGAACCCTTGTCTCTTATGTCTCCTGCATTGGCAAGCAGGTTCTTTACTACTAGCACCACCTGGGAAGCAAGCTCATACTTGTTACTAAATGATGATTTGTATAGAAAGGAGACAGACCTAGTTGGACTATTTGAGGAGAGAGTTAATCTAGATATATAATCATTTAGAAAAACATAAAATTTTACTTTAGTAAAATCACTAGTAATTTCTATCAGAGTAAATCTAGTCTTTGAGGGTTTGAAAGAATAGGGTAGTTGAATCAGATTCCATTTCCATTAGAGTACGCTTTTATAGTCCTTACCTAGAACCATAGTTTTCAGCAAGGCATGATTTCACCTTCCACAGGTACATTTGGAAATACCTGAAGACATGTTTGGTTGTCATAACTTGGGTGGGAGGTGTGTGTCATTGGCATGTACTGGAAGGAGGCAGGGATACTGTTAACCACCCCGCAGAGTAGAGTTATTTGACCCCAGACGTTGATGGCATCAAGCTTGAGAAACTCCAATCTAGAAATTTGGGATTGCAAGATAAGAGGGTAAAAAGGCAAGAATGGGAAGCCACATATAATTTTTAACCTACTTGAATTTTTTTTTTTTTTTTTGCTAGTCTGCTCTAAAGCTTCTTAGCTAGGCAATGACATCCTGATTTAGTTTTCTGGGAATGATGGCTATCCCTATTTAAAACCAAACCAAACCCCACACATTACAAAATATTGTCATCAGTCATCTGGAGTAGAGGTTACAATGATCAGATTTCTAGAAACAGCATCCTGTGAGCCTGTGTTTGACCTTACGCCAGTTTGTAAGATCATCTATTCCTCATACAGGAAGGTGACACCTTTTGCCCATCAGATGCCCAAGCTCTTGCATTCCCTTGCAGACACCCTTCCTATAAAATATGGACAAAAGTAAAGCATGTGTTTGCTTTAGGTTAAGTGGAGGTTGGTATGTGTGGTAGGAAGAATATCCCAAGGATATCCATATTCTAATTTGGGTCCCACCCAGGGTTTACAGGAAGGAACACAGGTCTTTTCAGGCCTTGATTTTACCCTGGTGTGATCTGAGTCAAACTACAAAATTGGAAAACAATAAATTAGCTTTGTTTGAACCATCATTTGTGTTCGTTTGTTACGGAAGCAGCAGAAAGCTAGTGCAGTGAGTAGAGTGGGTTAACTCTACCAGCGGTGACAGGATGATCTGCTTACACCTTAATTAACTTTGAAGGACACACCCCACCCCCCAGACAGCTGTTTTAATTCTTTGATATGTTTGCAGAAATTAGATTCTTGTGTGAAGCTGAAGGAGGGGATTGCCGGACAGAGACAAGAGGAAAAAGCTGAGACCATACATATCAATGAGCTTTTTCCAGGTATTGATCTGAGTGCCTAAGGCACTGATGTCTGATAGACTTTAATGTAAGCTACACATGTATCTTTATTTTTAGTAGCCTATTAAAGCAATACTAAGACACAGGTGAAGTTAATTTTAATAATGTATTCAACCCAATTTATCCATCCTATCATCTTAACATATCAGTATAAAATTATTGAAAAATATTTTACATTATTTTTATATTAAATCTTTGAAGTGTATGTATCTTACACTAAGGCACATCTCCATTTGGACTAGTCACTTTTCAAGGGCCCAATAGTCATGTGTGGATGTATATTGGACAGTGTGACTCTAGATGAGAGAGGTAAGGATTCAATGAAAAATGCACTGTTTTCTTCTGTTGTTGTTGTTTTTTTAACTGAAAAGTTTCAAATGCATTTTAGTCATCATGCAGCCATATTCAAGATGCTGGAGGAAATGTCCATATTTGTGAGTTCTCGTTGGCAGAAATTCTTTATTAATTATCCTGTCCAGTCTCACATTCAAAAGCTATCTTTGGCTTCATATACTTGTATAATAAGCCTTAGGTGATTGATGATTTTCTTGTCTGCTCTACTGACTTATGTCATCAGATGTGTGGGCTTTTCTTCACACTGACCAATTCTCTGGTGCCAGCTGTGTGTCCTACAGTTTAGTTCATTCTGACACAGTCTACGTGATGTTAGCATCGGATGTCACAGCTAAGACCACCACTGGGATGTTAGCATCGGATGTTACAAGCTAAAGGTTCAGTCCGCAAGACTGAACCTACATCAGATGCCACTTGCAAGTCCCAGGTTTGCATTTGTACTTTTGACTGACCAGCTGCAAATCAGGGTCCCCATGACCCCTGCCTCATGTCCAATAATTTGCTAGAATGGATCCCATGGATCTGCAGAAGATCCAGTGTCTGCCGAAGAATCTGGAGGGGATTTTGGAGAGGAGAATAGTTTTGTGAAGGCATTCTGGCACCACATGATCCGAAGACCCCTCAGATGAACTAAGACAGCCTACTTCGTGGGATGAGGGAGAGGGCAGTGCATGCATATATTACATACCTGTGTATCTTGTCTCCCTTCTGCCCATATCTTAATCAGAAAAGATCCCTTAATGAACTTCTAGAACATTTTTTTCATTGGAAGTGATCTACAAGTGTCTTGAAAATACAAATCATCAAACAGATGAATCTAATTTATTTAACTGGACTAGGAAGGTTTAATTATTTTTCTTATCACCATTCCAGTATTCTTGCCTGGAAAATCCCATGGACAGAGGAGCATGGTAGGCTACAGTCCATGGGGTCACATACAGTCAGACACAACTGAGTGACTTCACTTTCACTTTCTTTTATCATAAAAATTAGCAAACATCCCAGTCAAAGAAATGTTTTTTGAATTTTGTATTATTTGCATGTGCATGCTAAGTCACTTCAGTCCTGTCCAACTCTTTGCGACCCCATCGACTATAGCCCACCAGGCTCCTGTGTCCATAGGATTCTCCAGGCAAGAATACTGGAGTGGCTTGCCATTTCCTTCTCCAGGGGATCTCCCTGACCCAGGGATCGAAACCCACGTCTCTTGCATCTCCTGCATTGCCAGGTGGGTTCTTTACCACTAGGTGTATTGTTTAACCTGTGCCAAAATGCCTGGCATATATAGGTGATATTTCTTTGTAAAATAAAATACCAGGCTTTTAGTCAGAGAAGACCAAAATGCTAAAACTAGTTGAGCAACTAATAATGTGTGTGGCTAAAGGAATATCAGCATAGAATATTTTTAATGAGAAAGGCAGTGATTCTGTTACTCCCATGTAAGAATACACCAAAGCAAGAAAGTCGAATACAACAGAACTTTGTGATTTTACTATTAATAGCCCCGGTGAGTGCTGACGATGGAGTTTACCACAAAGCCCAAATCAGAACCCTCCAATGGGGTGACCACAAAGGCTATGAACTCTCAAGCCAGGAAGCTAATGGAAGAGATACTAAATATCAACCTAGGACCAAGATATATTTTTAATTACGGCTGGAGTTTTGCTTCTGCTTAATCCATTACATAGGAGCCAACACTATGCCTTTCCCCCGCCACCCCAATTTCTGACTTCATCCATTGCTGGGACTCATTAGGTAGGAGGCCAACCACTACGGAGAGGGAAGGACTGACCTGGACGACACATCTGTACCACAGACAAGACCAGATGAACCCAGGCAGCACACAGACAAGGCCCTCAGACAAGCGCTGCTAGTGCTCGGCAGCATCTTGCGGTTCTTAGACAAGGTGCACTATTGGATTCCAGGTTGGGAGAAGCCTTTTTGCTTTTCCTGGTAAAAATGAGATGAGAAGCATTGCTATATAAAGGGCTAGGTCTCGGAGGGAAAGTCTTAGAGACAAGTTTTTGCAGCAGATGAGGCATTTAACCTCTCTGAGTTTTGTCTAATTTATGAAATAAAAGCAATACCTTCCCTGTTTTCTTCATTTGCATACGGTGACAGTCAAATAACAAAAAGGTGCTATTATATATACCAGATAGGTTTTTATTTCTGGAGTCAAGGGTAATACACATGTGAGTGACTCTATCTTATGATGAACATTACAATCCCAGCTGCTGGTAAGGTGTAAGGAGACCATGTCCATTTGTCCATGGTGATTTTCCTTTCGCTCCTTTTCTAAACTTGTCTTTCTCCTTTATACTGGTCCCCAGTCAGATTTTTTTTTCTTTCATCAGATTTTTTTTTTTAATCAATTCCCCCCCATATTTTCTGTCTAGTGTTGCTGAGTGGAGCCAGAAATCCCAGTGATACAGGCTTGTGGGTGCTGTTCAGTCGCTCAGTCGTGTCTGACTCTTGGCGACCCCATGGACTGCAGCACACCAGGCTACCCTGACCTTCACCATCTGCCTGAGCCTGCTCAGACTCATGTCCATTGAGCCAGGGATGCCATCCAAGTGCTCAGGAAGTATTCAGCAAATCCCCTTCGAAAGCCCACTTATCCCTTTCTCCCAAAATCTTCTAAGAAGTGGTATCAGTCAGATATTGCTGCGTGATAATCACAGTGGAAGACACCAGAAGCACTCGCTTCTCCCCTGTGTGTGGACCAGCCGAGGCCGGCATCTCTAGGCTGAGCTCTGGCAGCTGGATCTGGCTGTAGGCCCAGCTGGGTCTGGTGTTTTTCATCTGAGCTGGTCTGAGGTCTGGTATACTTGTCTTCAGTCTGGGGCCAGGGCTGAAGGAGGAGCTCCTGACCCTGGTTAGCCTCTTCTCCTGGGGATACAAATGGCACAAAGGGGCGAGCACTCACACACACGTGCACATCATCTATGCGGGTTATCTGCTGGCGGTCCTGCTACGCACTGCCGCAAGACACAGTAGCTTAAAGGAAATACAGTGAACTGGGAATTTAGACGGTGCTCTTCTGGGCAGTACTTCTCCTACATGGTATCAGCTAAAATGCATTTAGCTGTATTCAGCTCCTGGTAAGGCCAGGCCTGAAGACCTAAGCAAGCTTCTCTTGCACCTCTGGCCCTGACTGCAGCTCTCCTCCCGGTAACTTCTCTGCAAGCACTTGGGGTTCCTGACAGTGTGGGGTTGGGGGCCTACGTGGCACCTGGCTTTCTGGAGAGAATGTGCTAAGAGGCGAAGGTGAGAGCACTCAGGTTCTCAATTGTCATGTCAGGTGATCAAAGGGTCCAGCAATTGCCATTGGATCATCCTTGAGATTTAACCTTTTGTAATAAATAATAACGTTAATAATAATTTTGAATAAATAATTTAATAATTTTTCACTTCTTTCACACAGATGAGCCTGTTTTAAGATATCTTAAGGCTCATCCATGAAAGTTAAATAGAGTGATTCTTCCCACATTCTACTGAATGGAACAAGTCCCAAAGTTACCCCAAATTCAAGGAGAGGGAAATAGTTTCTATCTTTCAGCCGGATGAGTGGCAAAGAATGTGCAGCAATTTTAATTTTTTAATTTACCACAATATGTTTCAGTATATATATTTTAAAGCCCACAGACATCAGCCAGTCAGTGATAGAAAAATGTTTGCTAATACACCATAAAAATTTTGATTCCAGTTCACAAAAACAATCAAGTTACTGAGAAATATTGAGGTAAGAAGCAGTACTTTTAGAAACAAAAAGTTTTCTTTTAAAAAGTAAACCTTCCATCACAAGCTCCTAGGTTTGCTTTAAAGCTCACATTTTTGGAACACAATGTGTTGTTAATGAGATAAAAAGCATCTCTCCATAGTGTATTTAATCACTTGGACATGTCCTGTCAATTTGTCGACAGGCTACTTTCTTCATGCATGCTTTGACATATACATTAAACCTCTTACTAGTCTCCTGATGAATCTAATTCCCATCAAACCTGTGACATAACCTATAACTATCACCAGCTTCTTTGTGGGAGTTTACGATCTTGGTGATATATGCCTTCTGAAATATACGTCTGTGGGCTTATGGTAAAATTAATAAAGCTGAAATTAAAACTGACAGCTCTGAAATGTTATGCTACCCTTAGCATATGGAATAACTACCGTGAACACTTCTGGGGTTTGTTGCAAGATTATAGACAGTTACCCAATGGGGGATAACTTCTGAACTGTGTGGCTAAATCTCCTTTCACAGGTTTTGGATTTGGTATAATGTTTCTATAGCATTTGAGTGTTGCGTGAGCCGTCCGTTAGCTGTGATTCAGAAGACGTTTCATGCCGGAACCCTTCAGGGCTTCCCCGCCAAGTCCACCCCTCTTCCCCATCAAGCCTCCTCTTCCCCTCCCTCCCTCTGTATACACTCCATCTTATCTAAATATTTTAGGAGTTAGTTCACGGCTAGGGGATTCTTTACGAAGTATGATAAAACAAAACCCTCTTGTCTGCCTGCAAATCTGAGGACACATATCAGAGCTTTATCCACTCATTTGTCTAGCTGTGGATTTATTAAGTTTTTCTTTCCCATACCCAAATGTTTGCTCTCTTATTTCTTCTGTAATGGTAGAAATGCAGATTGCAAGAATTTAGTCCTGGATCTTGTGTTCAGTGATCTAGCCTTTTATAAAATCTGTCTTGACTCCATTTTATGAATAAATGTGTGTATACACATGTACAGGTACACACACACTGCCTAACATGTGTTCACACTCTTTAAATGGGTGTATTTATTTCTTTTCCTGGTGAATGAAGGGCCACCAAACAGATAACTTTGTAAAGAACAACGCTATCTCTACAAAAGTCTTTTTCAGTTTGGTGAAAAATAGTTAAGAATTGGTTGCTTCAGTGGCAAAGAAATAGTCATATACTGTAATGATGTTAGAACTTTAGGATTCCATATACTGAAAACGATGTGGGATTATTAATAGATGAAAATAGGAAATGGGGCCAGAAGGAGTTTATGTGCTTGGAGCTCAGTCGTGTCCAACTCTTTGTGACCTGTGGGCTGCAGCCCACCAGGCTCCTCTGTCCTTGGGAGTCTCCAGGCCAGAATCCTGGAGTGGGTTGCCGTGCCCTCCTCCAGGGGATCTTCCCAACCCAGGGATCAAACCCGGGTGTCCTGCACTGTGGGGGGATTCTTTACCATGTGAGCTACCAGGGAAGCCCAGAAGGAATTGGAGGTACTTTAAATGTTTTCTTCCTCTTGTATATCAATTTTGCCTTAAAAATACAGAAGTTATATAATATTCAAACAAAGTAAATGAAAACAAATGCATATTGACAAATTCAGTGTTTTAGATAGGAATATGACTCCTCTTTTAAAGTCATGGGCCTTTCCAGAATGTGTCTCTGATAAGGTAGACAATCGCTTCTGATACAGTTTAGGTTGAAGTTGCCTTTAACTACTCTTTAATAAGTGCTCCTAAATGATTTCTATCCCCACAGGGATCATCCTTTGATGTGACACTGTTTTATAAATGATAAGAGACTGCAGCAATGCAGAAGATGTTCTTGGTTATCTATTGCACATCCAATTCACTCATCTTTCTCGGCAACTGGGATACTATGAGTCTGATTGAATGCCCGTGTTCTTTATTTCAGTTAAGAGTGAACCTGGGTTTAACAGGAGTTTTGGAAGCAGAGGTTCACCAGTCATATCTTGGGAAGAGTGTCTTTTCTTTGCAGAAGGGATGGTGCCACTCGCCCACCCCTTTTCCCTTCTTGCTGCCTTGAATGAGTTTGTGGGAGCTAATTTGTAGCAACCACCTTGTGATTATATGGAAAAGGTTAATATAAATTACCAACCCAAGGCCCTGACAATGCACAACTGTTGAGTCCATGCTAGAAACTGTCTTCTGAGATTTATTACAAACTAAAATAACAGCAACTCTCTACTTCTTTCAGCTATCATGTCAACTCATGTGTTGCTATCAGCCAATTCTAACTACTTTAAATGAAGTTACATAAAGAGCTCTCTTGTGAATATTAAATTTATAATTTTGATGCTGTTTTCTGTGGTTGTTACTGGTTTGCCTGTACTTTTCTCTATTCTTCTATTCAAATAGGTACCAAACTCTGTGCTTTGATACATAAGGATGTTTGCAATATACCACCTGGGTGTTTCCTTCAAAATCTTATATCCACTGAGAAGTTTAGATTTGAAGGAAGAGGTACCCTTCACTCTAAACGCAGTTCCCTCTTTTAGGGGAGTTCAGAGGGGCCCGTGGGTCTCTTGAACCCTGAGGATTAAAGAGTCGTGAGGATGGACTTCCCTGGCGGCCCAGTGGTTAAAAATCTGCCTGTCAGTGCAGAGAACACGGGTTGGAAACCTGGTCCAGGAAGATCTCACACGGGGCAGGGCAGTTAAGCCTGCACTCAGCTCCTGAGCCCACGCGCAGGCCCGCAGGCCGGGAGTCTGCGCTCGGCTCCTGAGCCCACGCGCAGGCCCGCAGGCCCAGAGCCTCTGCTCAGCTCCTGAGCCCATGCGCAGGCCCGCAGCCTCTGCTCAGCTCCTGAGCCCATGCGCAGGCCCGCAGCCTCTGCTCAGCTCCTGAGCCCACGCGCAGGCCCGCAGGCCGGGAGTCTGCGCTCGGCTCCTGAGCCCACGCGCAGGCCCGCAGGCCGGGAGTCTGCGCTCGGCCCCCGAGCCCACGCGCAGGCCCGCAGGCCGGGAGTCTGCGCTCGGCTCCTGAGCCCACGCGCAGGCCCGCAGGCCGGGAGTCTGCGCTCGGCTCCTGAGCCCACGCGCAGGCCCGCAGGCCGGGAGTCTGCGCTCGGCTCCTGAGCCCATGCGCAGGCCCGCAGGCCCGGAGCCTCTGCTCAGCCCCAAGAGCAGCCACCACCCGAGGAGCCCCGCGTCACAGCCGGGGGACCCCCGCTCCGCGCAACTAGACAGCCCGCGCACAGCAGTGAAGGCCCAGGCAGCCAAAATAAAATAATAATGATAAAAAAGAGTCGTGAGGATGTGGGTTTGTGGAATATCAACACGCTGCATCTGAAGTCCAGCAGCCCAACCTTCACTAAGACTCTGTATTCTAAGAACAGTCTAGAAGCTGAAAACACAGGGAATCTGTTATGGCAAATTCTCTCAACCGAAGACGCAACCCACCTCCCTCCTCTGAGCTAGAACCTGCCGTCTGCTCCCCACCACCGCTTTTCCGACGCCCTAACCCGCGCCCCGCGGGTGGACGGTCTCCCCGAATTCCACCGCGGCTCCCGGGGCTGCTCGCCCCACGCCCTCTCAGGCCGGCGGGGACTCAGGCCGGTCCATCCGGCAACAGTCAACGCCCCCTCCCTGCGCTCCCGATTTATGAGCAAGGAGACAATCTGGGGAGACTTGCTAACACCTGGAAAACAAGAGCAGAAATAAGATTAAGGCTCCTCCGTTCTGAAAGCCCTGAAATGGTGTGGGGTCCCATCGTCTCTCCTTTCGTTTGTTGATATCCCAGGATTGGGTAAGTGCGCATGGGCCAAGACCTTTATCAGAAAAATTGGCTTATTTTCTATTATGAATCATCATTTCCTTATAAAAAGTACACAAGACATAAATACATAGCTCAGTGAATTCTCACAAAGTGGGTGCCTATGTGACTCCTTCCGGTTCAAAAAATAAAACATTGCCAGATCCCCAAAACCCTCCTCATGGGCCCTTTAAACAGTCTTCATTCCACCCAAAGCTAATCCTGATTTTTCAATAATTTCTTCTTGGTTTTATTCATAGTTTCAACTGCTTGAGCGTGAACTGCTAAACACTAGCTCTGACTCTTTTAAAAATTTTACATAAAAGGAATAATACAGTATGTGTTTTTCATCTGTGGCTTTTCTCACACACAAAACTTACATTTGTGAATTAAGCTTGGGAAACTGATGCCGATGATTGTGTGTAGCTGCAATTCATTCATTTTCTATTGCTGTGTAGTGTGCTATCCTACAAAACATCACAACATATTTAGCTATTTTATCCTTGAAGGGCATTTGTATTGCTTTCAGTTCTTTGAATGAAACTCCTATGACTTTAGCAGGAGCACGCAGTTTCACAAGTGATACACGTAGGCCCTCCGCACTTTCCCAGTCCCTGCTATCTTCACTTGATGGATTCCCTTGTTAGCTGACTGATCCACAACTGAACCTCTGACATGAATTAATCACAGGGCCGTCAAGATAGCTTTCCTAACTGGCCATGATGGACTGGTTCCAGAAGATATTTGGCCTCAAGTTTTTCCAAAAATTCCTGGGAATTTTGATTTGGAACAGGAGGGAGTATGTCTCTGAGTTGCTAGAATATAATGCATAAATCTAGGAATTATTGGCAGCTCTGTTTTCCAAATGGAAGGAGAAAATATTTAAAAAGGATAAAAAGGAGCTGTCCAAAGGGACAGAGATACAAAACTGCAGAGAACCCTGATGATCAGATTCCTGGTGTCAATTTGTCCTGGAGCTTCTATATCTTCATAACAAATTCACTGATTAGAGTTTGGCTTGAGCTTCTGTTATATGCAAATATAAGAGCCTTAACATTACAGATATTTATTATTATATTATAATTATAGTTATTTTAAAGTAATTTTATATGTGAGGCTTTAAATATCTGGTAAGATACTAATGTTTTGAATGAACTTGGACAGGTAAAAGTACCTCTCTATAACTCAAATTACTCACTAGTAACATATGGGAGTTTGGATAATAAGATCTCTAAGAGTCCACTTCATATCAAATACAAAATTGTTCTATCAAAGCAACAATAGAAAAACATTATTTGTACTTGACTTCTTAGAGGCAACCTTGAAAAAAAAATTTATTCTCAAAACTGTTTAAACCAAAATATTTGAGAACTCCTCTACTTCTTAGTAAATGGTACATTCTGCATTAGAATATTTCCTGGTGCATAGCAGGCACTTAATAAATATTTGTCAAATGAAAGAATAAATGAATGACTGTCCACTTGAGATATTTTATATCCCAGGATCTAGAACATTAAGCACATGTTCTAATGATGTCAGTTTTTATTTGACCCTTGCCATAAATCACTAGTCTTTACAAAAGTCAGACGCAATCTTCCAAGCATGTGGTCCTCTGCATCTGGGCTGCTTCAGAACCGAAGGGGTTAACGCGGAGCCGGATGTCTCCATAGGATTTCTGTGAAGCGCAGTGAGAACAGCACACAGGAAAAAGCGCAGTGCCAAAAAAAATCCCCTGAAGAGTAAACAAAACTTGGAACTGCGGCAAACAATAAATTGTCAATACCTTATAGAAGCAATGGATAATGAAAACTTATCATGCCTATAGTTAGTATCCTCTTTAAAAGAATTTACAGAGTCTATGAAATTAAATTCTGTGCACAGTTCTCTTAATTTGTCCTTAATTAAACAATACTCCATAAATGGTGCATTCAGTGACCAAATGTTCAGAGACAGCAAAATGGTGGGTCCCAAGCCATTAGGAATGAAATAAAGGCAATCCCTGGAGAGTCTGCAAGAATCTGGTCTCTCTAAGTGACAACTGATGGTTTAGGAAAGATAATTAACTTTGCAATTACAAACTGCAGCTTTCACCAATGCTGTTTTCCCCCAGTATAATCTTTTAAATGTTGGATTATTTCCTATAACATGAAATAGTTTACTTGGAAAGGGGGAAAGCAAACAAATATACCCTACCTTAGGCTGCTGAGTTCATCAGGAATTAAATCCTTATTGATTAATTTAATGGGTATTTTTATTTCTAATGTTAGATCAATATCCATTTAATGTGCCATGCTATGCAGATTCTCAACACTAAAATTTCAGCAGTAAATTTATACATGTAACAAAACAATATTTAGATTTTACACAAAACCAGGAAAGATAGATCTTTTATTTTTTATTAGAAAATAAACATGAAATTACTGTTTAATAAATTAAAAGCTAAAACTTTTTAAGAACCCTTATTCTGCTATAGATTTAGTAACTTCATATTATTCTTCCTGCTTAAGTGATTCTCTGAAAATCTCATTACTTTATTTATTATGGATTTTAAATTACCTGCATACTGGAATAATCCGGTTTTCCTCCTCTCCCCCCAAAGAATTCAGTCTAACCTAACTCTACCTGGCCAACTTTTCTTAATGGCAACTGACACTATGCATTAGGCAAATGTTAATGGCAAATGAAAAGTGCTATTTTTCTGATTGCAGGAAGGACATCTTTGTTGTATCTATGCAGACAAAATAAATGTGAACTGTACAAATGCCCTGGACTGATTTTAGACGCCAAGTACCCATCTTCCCCTCAACATTGCTCAGTTCATCAGATGACAGTGCCCATCTCTGCTTTGCTTCATTTTCTGATTGTCTTCATTTTCATTGTCTCTATAGAGTCATCCCTTGATGTGCAAGGGGGATTGGTTCCAGACCCCCTCTGATATCAAAATCTGCCAATGCTCAAGCCTATATATATTTTATATATAAAATCTTACAGAAAAATCCAAACCAACTTTTTGGCCAGCCCAGGAAACGGCATACTATTTGCATATAGCTTATGTATATCCTCTTGTATACTTTAAGTCATCTCTAGATTACTTATATATCAAATACATTTATGCTATGTGAGTATTTATGTGAGTATTATGTGAGTATTTATGTGAGTATTATGTGAGTATTTATGCTATGTGAGTATGTGTGATGAATGTAAGTTTTGCTTTTGGGCCTTTCTGGAGTTTTTCTGTCTGTTTTCAATCAGTGGTTGGTTGAATCCACAATGCAGAACCGGCAGAAACTGACAGCAGGTTCTGGCTGACTGTCGATGGGCCTTTGTGTTGGTGTTCAGATGCGTCCTATGTTCACAGAAATACACCAGACAACTGTTATTGAAAGCTGACTCACTCATGCAAATACCAAGTTGTCTTTTGCCTACACGATGAGATAAAGATGAAGAATTAGAAGACGTCAAAGAGAAAGATACACTGGGTTTGATTTGGTGCCTCAAACCTTCACAGAAAAATTGAGAGGCCATGTCTCATGTCATTAGGGGTTTGCATGATGTCCTTAGGTCTTATCAGAGACTCTCGTGATGACAGGGTTTCCTAGGTGGAGCTAGTGGTGAAGAACACACCTGGCAATGCAGGAGATAAAAGAGAGGTGGGTTCAATCCCTGAGTTGGGAAGATCCCCTGGAGGAGGGCATGGCACCCCACTCCAGTATTCTTGCCTGAAGAATCCCCATGGACAGAGGAGTTTGGCTGGCTACAGTCCAGAGGGTCACAAAGAGTTGGACAGGACTGCAGGGACTTAGCATGCATGTACTCATGATGTTAAATGATCTTTATATGTTCTCTGATTTTTGGCAGGGTTTCCCTTTCTCCCTTCCATCTTTTCTTCCTTTCTCCTTCCATTCACTCATCAAATATTTATCTAGTTCATACTACATGCTAAACCTGCATACTAGTACTGAGTCAGAATCTATGGGTACAGAGATAGATATGCCACACTCGAGGAAGTTACCATTAACAGAAGTTGAAGTTCTTTGCTTGTGGATCCCATAGATATACAGCCACAGGGGTCTTAGCTAAAGACGAGAATATGAGCTCTTCTATCCCTGGAGGTCTAGCTTCAACCCTGCTGCAGAAAGCCCAGACAACTTTACACAGCCAAGTCCATGTCCATATCCCCCTAGGGACCTCTCCATCTCTCCCTAAAGAAAGAAGCGATGGGAGCATAGTTCCATCAGGCCCCCTGCCAGAGGCCCCTCCTCCCTGTGAGACCATGCCTGCTTCCACCGTCATCAGCCTCCAGACTTTAAGCACGCTCCGCCTGCAATGCCTTTAACCTCCTTGTCCTCCCATTCAGCCCTGTACAGTGGCCTGGCCTTGATCACACACTCTGAACTCAGTCCTAATGGCCCCTGTACATCTCCCACTTGCCTAAGTGTGACTTCTCTCTTCTCTTTGTCCTCTTTCCTTGACCAGCTTTTCACTTTGCATCACACCTCATCTTCCAGTTGGGTCTTTCCTTCCAGCCCTCTTATGGGTCACGGGGTTTGCATTCAGTCTACCAGCTCTGACCTTCTGACACATCAAGAATTGCCCAGGGTGAAGCCTCTGCCTCCCTCGGGGTCTCTTGGGATTCCTTGGCTGGCCTGGACCCCATCGTCCCCACTGAAGAAGGGGCATAAAGGAGCACATTCACTGTTTACCCCTAACTCAAATTTTTGGACAAGTGTAGACGCTTTATGGCTAGTTTCTCTATCCGCGTTCCTCAACCCTCAAGTCTGCGATCTGCTGTTTAAAATGAACATGTCTACAGTTGTATTCTGATTATATTGCTCTCATCTCTGAATTACGACTGAAATCGGGTGCTTTTTTCAGACTGCACAGCTCTACATTACTCATAGTGTATACTATGAGTGTATACTCTCATCTTCGTATTTCCTTTATAGCTCCTATAGAACTTTGGTAGAATACTTCTTGAAATTCATCCATCAGGTGCTGGATTTCTCCTGGATATCAACGTGCATGCTGCACAGTTTTCCACCAGTAAATATAGGAACCACCATCTTAACAAAACTTAAATAAGTTAACTTGGCTGCAGGATCTCCTTGAGACTTGGCGAAGTACTTGAAGTACTCGCAGAGGAAGAGGAAGGATAGACTCTTGAATAGGAACCCCTTTTCTCCTAGGACATCTTGACTAGGTAGTGCTGATGCTCTGTGAAGCACATGTTTAGTGAGATATTAGTCAACAAAATAAAGTTTCATATTTAGAGTAAGTAAAAGGCTTCCCTATTTTTTTTCCTTTTTAATCCTCCCATTCTGTCCTACCTACTTTCCACACATTTCCTCTTACGAACTCTACGTCGAGAGCTGCCCCGGCAGCACGGGGACAGAGAACCCGCCTGCCGGTGCAGGAAATGCAAGCGATGCCTGTTCTGCAGAGATCCCTGACATGTAAAATGTCAGCATGTTTCAGTACGCTTGCCTGGAAAACTCCATGGTCAGGGGAGCCTGGCAGGCTACAGTCCACAGGGTTGCAAAGAGCTGAATGTGACTGAGCAACTGAGCACAATGCTACATTGAAGACTGTGCTATTCAAACGTATCCCATGCTTTTCTGAAACCTGGGCTTTCCCCCCTTTTTACCACTCTCCCATCCAAACTTCTCCAGTTGATTTTATCCATCATTGAAAACCGCACCCCGCATCCCCACCCAAGAAATGTCTTAACCCTGAAGCATTGGCTTCTTGTTTAGCTAAGTATGGCTTCCCTGGTAGTCTCAGATTCTGTAAGTACCATGTTATGGCCTATGTCTCAACCTGTTAGATACTGTGGGTAACGGGAACACCTTTCCATGATCAGTTTACAAATGCATTAAAGAATGCTATCACATGTTGAGTCTCACCGTGAACTATGACAGCCAGTCTTAGAGGCATTTCATTCATTCACCCTCTCTTACTCCTTTTTCCCTCAATCCATCCATCCGTCATACTTAGTGAACACCAAAGCCTGTTCTGGAGCCAGGCATTGGGAAGAGCATGGCAGACAAGGTCGGCAAAGCATATTCCCTCATAGAATTTGTATTCTAGTGGAGGAGCTTAGATCATAAACATGAAAGGAGTAAATAAGACGATTACAGGGCAATAGTTGATACATACAAAATAAAACAGAATAATGATCCAGAGGATAGCAACTTGGGATGGTATGAGTGCATTAGAGTGGTCAAGAGCTTTTGTGTATGCCAGTTCATTTCATCCTCAGAATAATACTCTGAGCTACGTCTTACTATTATCAGTTGTGTGTGTGTGTGCTCAGTAGCTTGAGACGTGTCCAACTCTTTGCAGTCCCATGCACTGTAGCCCCCCAGCCTCCTCTGCCCATGGAGGGCCAGAATACCAGGGTGGGGTGCCATTTCCTCCTCTAGGAGTTCTTCCTGACCCAGGGATGGAAACCATCACTTTTGCACCTCCTGCATTGGCAAGTGGCTTCATTATCACTTGTGCCCCCTGGGAAGCCCTATTATCAGCTTACACGTGAGCAAATTGAAGTTAAGCTCCACAGATTGACCAAGGTCATTTAGATCTTAAGTATTAGGACAGGGTTAATGTCTATGATTGCATAGGTTGTACATTGCAAAATTCTCAAGAGAGGTATTCGTGTCATAGTCTACGTGAATGGTCTCTCTGTTAGCTGGGATTTGATAGATAGAACCACTAAGAGGGATGCGGGATAAGGGATCTGCTGAGAGATTGGATCTTGCATAATCATGAGAGCTGATAAAGAATCTCTGCTGTGGTGTCTGGTGTGGGAGGGAAGACAATATAAGTGACCAGGGCTCACAGTCCTAAGAAAATGTTACGTAAGTGGAGGACAAATTGGAATCCCAAGGAAAACGTGGGTCCCCCAAGCACAAACTGGATCCCACGAGGACAAATCGGAACCCGTGTCTGTGTCTCCCTGCCCCCAGTCTTGATAAAGCGGGCAACATGAAGGAGGAGCTGGTGCCCTTCCCCACGAGGCTGTGGAGCACCTGGACCATATCCTGAAGAAGCTGAAGGAAGAGATGGGGACTGTGGCCTGGCTGCTGCCGATGCCTTGAGCTGAGCCCTGAGGTCACTGACAATGGCACAGGATGCAACAACGCGTGCACGATGGCTACTGCTTCCAAATCTTGTTCAAATTTCTCCTGTGCCCATCCCTTGCTGGAATCATACAAGGAACAGAATTACCAGAAATCTAGGTCAAGTTTAGCTAAAAGACACAGTGGCCCTGGGGTCTGCAATCAGTGCAAATTGTGCACAGCCACACCTAGCATCCTTTGCAGCAGAGGTGGGCTTTCATCTAGACTGTGGGACTCCAAAAGTTGCAGGCTTTTGACAGCATAGTATTACCTCCATCAGATGAGATGCAGTATGTCTCATATTCATCCATCTCATAATACCTACCACAGAAAGTAAGTGCTTACTAAATATTTAGTAAATAAATAATTCACATGGCATTGCATAAGCCTGACCTGAAAGTAACTACAGACAAAAAAATATTCTTACATTCTCTCAATTGCCTAGATTGTAGCAAAGCACACAGGCTGGGAAACAAATAATCATTTTTGACCAGAGAAAAAGAGAATGATCTATTTGTCACTGAAACACTTTGCTTTCAGGAGAGCAGGACTAAGTTTCCCATTTCTACTTGTAAGCATTTGTGTTCCGGCATGGCCAGACCAGCATCACCTGGAGACAGAAGCATCAGCCTGAACCTGGACACTTGTTAGAAATTAACATTCTCTGTTACTCATTTATAAAAAAGAACACATTTGAAGTCCGTTCTAATGAGGTGGATGAAACTATAGCCCATTATACAGAGTGAAGTAAGTCAGAAAGAAAAACACCAATACAGTGTGTTATCACATATATATGGAATTTAGAAAGATGGTAACAATGACCCTATATGCAAGACAGCAAAAGAGTCACAGATGTAAAGAACAGACTTTTGGGCTCTGTGGGAGAAGGCGAGGGTGGGATGATTTGAGAGAAGAGCATTGAAACATGTATATTATCAAATGTGAAATAGATGCCAGTCCAGGTTCGATGCATGAGGCAAGGTACTCAGGGCCGGTGCACTGGGATGACCCAGAGGGATGGGGTGGGGAGGGAGGTGGGCAGGGCGTTCAGGATAGGGGACACATGTACACCCACGGCTGATTCATGTCAAAGTATGGCAAAAACCACCACAATATTGTAAAGTAATTAGCCTCCAATTAAAACAAATTAATTTTTTTTAAAGAAAGAAAGTGAAAAAAAAAAAGAAGAAGAAGAAATTAACATTCTCATGTTCCACTCCAGATCCACTGAACTGGAAATTCTGGGGATGAGGCCCAGCAATCTGTGTTCATAAATGCACACCCCCACCTCCCGCCCAACTCCAGGTGATTTTGGTGCATGCTCAAGTTTGAGAGTCACTGATCCAGAAATGTGAATTCCTGGGCAAGTGAGTGAAAGGAGAAGGGGAAGCAGGTTTCATTTGGCAAGTCTACACATTCGGTGAGTTTACGAAATGATGCGAGAAACTACAGAGTTGCAAGCTAGATCTTTCAGGTTAGGGAGGCCGAAGCAGGAAGGGCAGAAATCAGCCAGTAGGAGCAAGTAATGTTTGGAGCAAGTGACCCCATGAAGTTGCAAATGAGAGACAGTGTCACTCGGTGGCAACCTCGGGGGTTTCCCCAGTCGGGTAGGGCCAGACCTTTCCACAGATGCTCCTGGTTGCTGATTTCCTGTTATGGGGCAATCTCTGGCAAAACTGAAGAGTGACATCATGGGTTCCCACCATGGGTTCCCATGATGTCATCAGACACTCTGATGGAAAGGTTCATGAAACAGCAATACAGCTGAATTGCCATCTCAAGCTCATGTGTGATCACGTCTCTCCTTGAGAATATCCGTGTCTGTCCAGAGGAAAGCCAGTCCTTGTGGCTTCAGTCATTATAAAGGCCAGGAGATGACTTGATTCTGATGAGGGCTGGTGTTCCCACCCACTTTGCCTCAGTCTGTCTGCAGTGCCTCTTCAATCCAGTCCAAATTTCACGAGCTCCAGATTCCTGCTCCATCTCCTCTGCATGGCCGTGCACTTAGCTCTCCAACCCAGTGCATGATATTATGGGGGAAGAATATTTTAAAATATGAATCACTGTGGAGGCTTTTCACCCTCTGCTCCTCTCCCCTGTGATCAAAACTGAAGCTCGAATTTTCTGTCATCTTTCTCTCCCTCTATGCTAAGACTTTAGGGGACTTCAGCAAATGTAATAAGTGGCTGAAGAAATAGGATTGAGCTGCAAACAAGTTGTCAGTGAAAAACATAGGGGGGAAGAAATAGAATTCTGACTGAGGATGGGAGAATCAAAAGGGAGGAACATGGGAGGACTAGAGCAGAGTTTCCATACAGTCTGGTAGTTGTAAAGGAGTTCAGAAAGAAAATGGCTTATCAGGCATGTCTAAGCCTATAGGAGCAGAGGAAGCTTCAGAGAAGGATGCTAGGCCCTGAACCCGAAAAAGCTGAAGCGGAGAGCTTCAGGGACAGTGCTGACCTCGGCATAACTCTGTGAACAAACAACCCATGACTTGTCCCATAGCATCTTTTCGAAGCACCTTGTCACTATGAAACTCCAATACTTTGGCCACCTGATGCGAAGAGCTGACTCATTGGAAAAGACCCTGATGCTGGGAAAGATTGAGGGCAGAAGGCGAAGGGGACGACAGGGGATGAGATGGTTGGATGGCGTCACCGACTCAATGGACATGAGTTTGAACAAGCTCCGGGAGTTGGTGATGGACAGGGAGGCCTGGTGTGCTGCAGTCCATGGGGGTCGCAAAGAGTCGGACATGACTGAGCGACTGAACTGAACTGTTACTATATAAAATTTGAGAAGTGGAACATGGAGAATGGATGTGATCAAATTTTCCTCTGAAGCTATGAAATGGGTTGATTTATTGGGGGAAAAAAAGAGTAGTGTTTCTTGCATAATAATTGTATGAAATTAACTCTTTCTTCGGGAATATTTGTGTACAGTCAGAGGCCTTGCGAGGAACAGTGCTGTTCATCTGAGACAAAGCCAGGCACGAGGTCACAGGAAGGGTCTCACCCCGCTGACGCTTTCCCACCCTCTCTCAGAGGTCCCCACAGGCTGAACCCAGCCTGGTCACCAGACCCGAGGCCCCAGTTGAGGTAGCCCATAATTGTTTGCCATGAAACCAAAGAAATTTAAACTTTAACGTCCCCCAATTACGTTTGCTTCTTCTTAAGTCCTAGTGCCTAATTTATATTCTTAATTTGAATTATTTTTCTTAACAGGAGTACCCAGATTATATAAGCTTTGGATGCCACAAAACCTGGATTCACATTTATCCTGGGCTTCCTTGGTGGCTCAGATGGTAAGGAATCTGCCTGCAATGCAGGAGTCCTGGGTTGGATCCCTGGGTTGGGAAGATCTCCTGGAGAAGGAAATGGCAACCCACTCCAGTATTCTGGCCTGGAGAATCCCATGGACAGAGGAGCCTGGCGGGCTATAGTCCATGGGGTCTCAGAGAGTTGGACATGATTGAGCAGCTAACATCATTTTTCTTTTTCACTCTTTATCCCAAGATCTGTTTTAACCTCCAAGCTCAGCTAGTTACTCAACGTAGATAGATATGATGTCTTTATATCCTAACTTACTCCTAACATGCTTTCAAATGCATCGTTCTTAAAAAAAAAGAAAAGCCATTAAAAATAAGCTCAAAGGAAGGAATAACAAACAGAAAGAACAAACAACTTGGAGAGTCCTTGAGCATAAAGTATTCTAGGCCCAGTGGGATTCCAGAATGAGGACAAGAAGCCTTGTCTAATCTGCACCAAATGGTAATGTTTATATTTTATATTTATTTATTTTGTACGACAGTTCCTGTTTCAGGTGAATTACCTCAGGGAGAAAGTCCATTGCTAATGTTCGTTGTCTCCTACCTTTTTCCTTTTCCTTTCCAGACTGTGAAACCTCAGTTGCTCTGGAGAGAAGGTGGAACCAAATTAAAAGTATGTTCATTAACATATCCAAATGCAAGCATCCTGCCTTACTGTATGCATTCATTGGGAGTGAGCTCTAACAGATCTCAGAATTTGCCTCATTAATTAGGTGGAGGAGTCATGCACCTCCTCGGTACACCTTGGCATGGTGGAGGAGCTGGGTCTCATGACCCAATTGGCCACGCTTCTAGGGGCTTCCTGTCTCTGTAATTTATACATCCCCCTGCAGCATGGGCCCCACTCCCACCTGTCATTAAAATAACCATCTTCAGGCATCACAAGTGTGCACTCAAACTTAAATCCTATTTTAGAAGAAGAGCTCACATCTCTCAAAAAACTCCACTGGGAGTTAGGCAAGGTAGCTGAGATTATCTCAGAAAAAGGAAGCCCATTTGGTTCTGTTTATTTTGTTTTGTTGCCCCGGGAAGCAACATCCTGGCACTTTTCTGGGCCATGTTGACTAATGAGAAGTTGTAGAGTTTGTGCACACGACCTGATGTTTTGTTTGGCAAACACTACCTGGGACTTTTGCCTGGGATTTTGGTGGCCGACTTTTCCCCTCAAGCTCCTGAGGGAGGGGGCTCTCCCTGAGACTCAGGCTGCACCCCAGCCTCTCACTCATTCTTCCCCAGGGAAGGAGAACTCATCTGATCCGTGAGTTTGGGACGAAGATCTGGGAGCTCTTGGAGCAGCGCCTTCCTCCTCTTCTCTCTTTTCTAAAATTTATTGCATTGAATTATAGCTTATTTATCATGTTATGCTAATTTCTACTATAGCAAAGTGATCCAGTTGTACATATAAATACTTTCTTTTTCACTATGGTTTATTACAAGATAATTGAGTATAGCTCAGTGTGCGATACAGCAGGACCCTGTTCATCCATTACACACATAACAGTTTGTACCTGCTAATCCCAAACTCCTAATTCACCCCTCCTTGCCTCCTTCCCTTCCCGCAACTGGGCACCCACCCATCTGTTCTGCGTCCATGAGTCTGATTCTGTCTCTTAGCCATGTTCATTTGTGCCATGTTTTAGATTCCACATGTAAGAGACATCACATGGTATTTGTTACTCTCTCTTTTGCTCACTTCGCTTAGTATGACAATCTCTGGGTCCATCCATGTTGCTGCAGAAGGCATTGCTTTTGTTCTTTTTTATGGCTGAGTAATATTCCATGGCCTAATTGTATCACATCTCCTTTATTCATCTGTTGATGGACATTTAGGTTGCTTCCTTGTCTTAGCTCTTGTTAATAGTGCTGCAAGGAATATTGGGGTGCGTGTATCTTTTGAATTATAGTTTTCTCTGTGTATGTGCCCAGGAATGGGATTGCTGGATCATATTCATATAGCAACTCATTTCTTTATTTTTTGAGGTTTTTGAGGAGCCTCCCTACTGCTCTCCACAGTGGCTGCCCCAGTTTACATTCCCACCAGTGGCATAGGACCGCCTGCTCCCTTTTGGATCCTAGTCTGCAGCAGGTACCTGTTCTGCCTGCTCTCTGCTCTGCCATCATGTCCCTGGGTCAGAGTGATTGTCTGGCCCTACTGATGGCTGGTTCTGTGAGGCTGGAATTATCCCATAAAGACAGGCTGCCAGCAGATCCTCCTCTTCCTGTCTATTTTCTCAACAAGAAGTGGAATACATTTCCTAATCCCTGAAGTTCAGGCTGGCCTTCTGACTTGTTTACACCAAGAGAATGAAGAGAAAGTGACGTTTTACCAGTTCTAGGTCTTATCCTTGAAAGGCCTGACAGCTTCCATTTCCTCTGCTCTGGCTGTGCTATGAGATGTCAGGCTGTCCTGCTGGAGAGACAGAGGATGTGGAGAGAAAGCGCCACATGAGGTGAGGATCCACTCGGGAAAGCCAAAGGGCCACAGCCAGCTCCCAGCACCGAGGCCCGCAGACGCGTCAGAGCTCTCTCGGGCCATCCCGCCCAGCGCGGCCGTAAGAAGGACTCCGAGTGACGCCACCCGTGGCAGCCCTGTCCTGTCATCCCGCGGATCATCAGAGGCAGTAAAGCGTTTCAGTGTCCGACACTTTGGGGCAGCTACACTAGCAGGAGATAACATATCTCTTTCTGGTAATTTTAGGCTGGAAGACTTAGCAAACCCATTTGGACATATACTTAAATCTGATTTTGCAAACAGCTTAATGAGTGGTCAAGCTGACATCTTTTTACATTTCCATTTTTTTACTCTAGCGTCTGCTTGTCAGTCGACTCTAAACTCTGGTGAGAGAGACAGCAGTACTGTATATTGACCGGTCAAGACTCCTCAGCTAGAAAGTACTTTTGTATCTACCCAAAACCTTTGTCTCCTCTGAGAATCAGCCCAAAGGTCACCCCCGAGATGTCTTACTTGATTCCAGTGCCTCTCCTCTGCGTTTTCCCAGAGTACAATTTTATCACAGCACATATTTGCCACTTTGTTTTCCATATTCCTCTATGCTCATTGAAGTCAGGGCATATGTTTTATTTGAATTTGAATCACCACCCTCAGCATCAACCCTAGCCCGAAGTTATGTTTTGCAAATGCTTATTGAATATAATACTTGAGAAACTTTACCTGACTTGCTCTACTAAATAGTATGAAACTACTTTTCCCCAAATCTTTTTTTCTAAAAAGTTTTCTTTCAAAGCTCTGGTCTACAGTTTGAAACTTATCTCTGCTAACTTTTACTTATGTAGCTTTGGGTAACCACTTTGCAGTTTTGAACTTCAGTCTTTTCATTGTAAGATACAAATGATTGTTGATAAAGTTTCAGGAATGGATTTTTTGAACTGTTTCATTGAGATAATTCACACATCATAGAATTCACCTATCAAAAGTGTGCAATCAAGTGAAGTAACTCATAGAGAAAGACAATAATCATATGATATGATTTATGTGTGGGATCTAAAAAGTAATGCAAATTAGCTTATTTATATAACAAAAATGTATTCATAGACGTAGAAAACAAATTTATGGTTACCAAAGGGGAAAGGGGTGGGGAGGGATTAATTAGGATTTTTAGATTAACACAAACACACTACTGCATATAAAATGATAACAACAAGGCCCTACTGTATAGTGCAGGGTACTATATTCAATATCTTGTAATAACCTATGATGGAAAGGAATCTGAAATATACATATATATACACATATATATATTGCTGAATCACTTCATTGTACACCAAACACATTGGAAATCATCTGTACTTCAATTCTAAAAATTAAAAAAATGAAAATGTACAACCACTACAATGTAATTTTTAAATACTCTCAATACCAATCAGTAGCCCCTTCCTGTTTCCATTTTCCTCTTAACCCTAAGCAAGTACTAACTGGCTTTTGGTCTCTAGAGAATTGTCTATTCTGAATATTAAATATTATATTAAATATATGTGGGATCACATGCTGTATGATCCTATGTGACCATATTCTTTCGTGTAACATAGTATTTCATCCATGTTGTAGTATGTATCAGTATTTCATTCCTTCATATTGTTGAATAATATCCCATTATTTGCTATACCACATTTTTGTTGGCCTTTTACTAGGTGATGGATACTTGAGCTGTTTCTACTTTTTGGTTTTAATGCTGCTATGCTGCTATGAATGTTTGTGTGTACATAAATTTTCATTTCTCTGAGATATATACCAAGGAGTAGAATTAGAATGTATAAGCATTCTAATTTCTCCACATTCCCATCAACACCTGTAATTGTCTACCTTTCTTATTTTAGTCGTCCTAACTGTGAAGTGGTATCTCATGGTTCTGATCTGTATTTCTCCAAAGAATAACAATGTTTAGCATTTTTCCTGTGCTTACGTATTATTTATTTTTTTCCTTGGTGAAATGTCTATTCACCTTCATTGTCCATTTTTAAAGTTGGGTTATTTGCCTTTTTATTGTTGAGTTATAAGGTTTCTTTATATCTTCTGAATTACAATTCTCTTATCAGATATATGAGTTGAAGTATTTCCATTCTGTGAGGTCTCTTTGTACTTAATTGATGGTGCTATTTGAGATGCAAAACATTTTTAATTGTGACGAAGTGTAATTTACTTATTTTTCCTTTAGCCATTCACGATTGTGGGGTTCTATCTAGGAACAGCTTGCCTGTTTTGCCCATGATGCACAGCGTTATATGTTGCTCCTCAGAGGGTGCAACCTTGGAGATAGACAGAGTTACCCTGCTTTCCTCCTCTCTCCATCACCTCTAGGTTAACAGCTATTAGCCAGGCATCCCTGATGATCTCTTTCTGATTTCTCTGATAAGCTCCTGGCTGGTCTGCCTGCATTGGTAATAGACCCAGTTGTTGAGTGTGTGTTAGTCTCTGAGTCATGTCTGACTCTTTGTGACCCCACGGACTGTGGCCCGCCAGGCTCCTCTATTCATGGAATTTTCCAGGCAAGAATACTGGAGTGGGTTGCCTTTCTTGTTAGTCTTCACTAATTGCTAGTCATCTGCTCTGTTGTTTTTTAACAATGTCCGAGGCATAAGCTACTACCTACTAAATGGAATCCTTTCCAGGGAAACTTTCTCCTCCCTTTGAATTGCTTATCACCACAATCTCCATTGTCTTTGACAGTTCCCCACCCACAGCCCTGTCTGTTTGAAGTTGAACTTCCCTATGCTCAGTCCTGAATATTCATTGAAAGAACTGACTCTGAAGCTGAAGCTCCAGTGCTCTGGCCATCTGATGCAAAGAACTGACTCATTGGAAGTGACCCTGATGCTGGGAAAGATTGAAGGTGGGAGGGGAAGGGGATGATAGAGGATGAAGTGGGTGGATGGCATCACCGACTCCATGGACATGAGTTTGAGTAGGCTCGGGGAGTTGGTGATGGACAGGGAGGCATGGTGTGCTGCAGTCCAGGGGGTCGAAAAGAGTCAGACACTACTGATCGACTGAACCTAACTGACTGATTGATGCTCTGTTCCAAATAGAGGTGGTCTCCTTACACAGGGCTGTGGTGCACTCACAGCCTGCTTTTCTCCCTGGGAAGATCCTCAGGGTCATTGCCCTGGAGCTGGAGTGTGGGTGTTGTGTGAGTGTGAGTGGTGGGTGGAGCGTGAGTGTCGTTCTCTCAGAACACCCCTGCACCAGGAGTGGAGCACCAGGTCCAGAAGGCAGTCCTACAAATGAGCTGAGGTGAGGGCAGTAAGCATCTGATATTCTTGACCTCAAAACCTTGGCTAGAGTTCCCACCCTACAAGTGGGCGGTGGGTGAAAGAAGCTCCAAATCTTGGGCCACACTGGAATAGAAATTCTGCCAGCAGGAACCTGGGAGAGCAGAAATGCCAGTATCCTGTCTCTCCAAGAAGAAACCTTGGCCCTAGACGGAGCACCTGGAGGAGACAACGCCCTGAAAGGTCGCTACTTCCACCAGAAGCAGAGCTTGCTCACTCTAAACCAGGGTCAGAAAGGCAGTAAATCTGGTTGTAGTTTGAACACCACAGACTCTCACTATTCTTACCAAGACTCAGTAAAATAAATATCTCTTCATTTGTTGCATGCCCTTAGGATAATTTCCAAAGACTTTACGTATATTTTTCTTAATGCAGTTTTCACCAGTTATGGTTGTTTTTGTGGAGGAAAGCATCTACAGATTTCCTGACACTGCCATTCCAATTCGGTAATGGATTTGTGTTCAGTTCATTATAAGTTCAAAAATCTTCCAGAGTCTTGTTCAAAATGGGAATTTTTCATGTTTGTAAACAAATCTGAATAGAAATATATTAGCTTATTTTTCTTCCTATTTGTATAAGGAGTCAGAGTCGAGGGTATGAAATCTTCAAAATCAAGAATGGAAACTGACCAATGCCAATTGGGGAATATCTAGAATTATTTAGAAGAAGAATACCATTATCCTCACAGAAATGATCATGTAATTAATACTGCTAATGTAAAACCACAAAAAACTGAGTAATCTTGTGGTCCAGTCTAAATCTGAGATACAGTTTAAAAATTAGTCCAATTTTAATTTAAAGTGAAATTTGTTTTTTAAAGTCTTCTGTAAATGTGATAAAAGGATGACATTTAATATCATTATGTTTTGAAGTTCTTATACCTTGACAAGTCTTTCTTTCATGTAAGTCAGATTGTAAATCTTTTCTCTCTAGAAGCTCATTGAATTCCACCATGCACCCTCCAGAAAACAACCCACATGGGCTTTTGTCTTCTCTATTTTTATTTTCTTAACTATTTGTTTATATTCCTTTCTCTTCCACCACTAACCTTTTGCTTTTTCCAACATCAATCACTCAAGCAATTGTCAGTGACTTGCTGTTCTCAAATGCAGTTATTTTCATGATTCTCTACAAGAAAGAGTCAGGATCTAAGCTGGCAGACACAGATTTCTCCTTAATAGTGTAAAGGGATAAGAGGTTTTGGATACCTAGGCATTAATTTTATGTTTCCTGTTCACTAGTAAAAAAAAAAAAATTGTCGATGTTGAAATCCTTCTGAAGTGGTAAAAATGTCAATCATGGGAATGGTGGACTTTTGTCAACATACAATGTTGGCAAAAAAAAATATTATCTTGTTTTAACTAATCACTTATTTTATTCCCAACCACTTTGAGAAAAATAAGGCATTTTAGCAGACATTTTAATAATACCTATTTTGTAAAAATTAAATTATATAGCTGGCATAAAAGCCGCTTCTTTAATAGGTATTTAATTAATGTGGTTTTACTTCTATTCTCTGCCTACTCTTGGGGAGTAGAATTTATAAATACAAAGAATGGGAGAGTGTCACACCCTTTCTCAAGACTTCTATTGGCTCCTTTGGATCTGCCTGAAGATATTAAAATATGCCTAGAATGCTGGCAATGACTTTCTAGGAATTAGCAGTTGAAAAAAGAATCTCTGACAGTGGCTTAGGGTTATTCACTAACATATTTGCTGTACAGATGTACATTGGTAGAATTCAAGCAAGAACTGATACAGTGTTCCACATTTGCATTAATTAACACAACACTGGCAAGTGACACTGTGGATAATTTTAAAAATATTTTTTAACTCACTATTGTTTATATCGACCCCTTGAAAATATAATATGGAAATATTTTCCGTACCAAAATAGTTTTTCTTCTGTTTTATGAGCCTTCTGTTTTCTCACTGGAGGTTTTCTCCTAACTGTTTTCTATCTTATAGAGTTAAAAGTTGAGTAGAGAATGATTAAAGATAGACAAGTAGATTAAATAGACTTATTTTGATGTTCCAAGGCACAAAGTTCATATACAATACTAGAATCTAGAGGTAAGCATACTTGAATTGGAGAATGTCTGTTCTTAAAATGTACATAGACTGAAAAAGAAAGAAAAAAATGTACATAGAATGGCATTTGCTGGGAAAGTGAGTCTGGACTCTACAGGACTATGAGAACATTCTGCCATCTGCAGACATATTCTGTGTCATTATCACAACTACCATTTCTAGCATGCCATTGTCCTATCTCTCACTAAGAAGGGCTTCTGAGTAAGGAGAACTCAAGGGAAGCCGTTTTATCAAACGCACAATCTGTGTCTGGCTAGCTTAGCTAAGGTGGAGCTGTGGCAATTTTCTGGTTAAACTCCATTAATGAAAGCAATCAAACATATATCCATCTTTTTAACATAGGAAGGATCCCGCTTGCTTTGATCATTGGCAATATGCAGTGCGAGTGGGGAATGACGTTGGTAGCTTTAAACCACTGAGATTTCCCAGTTATTTGTTGCTGTAGCAGCACCTGGCCTTTCTGGACTAAGGCGGACTCTACGTTCAGGCATGGCAGGTACAGATAAATGCTGAGTAAGTGCTTAAATCAACAAACTGTTGTTGAGCACCTGTTATGGGGGAGAAGGTGTTACTCATTCATGATGCAAAGATAAAAATATTGTAGCTGACCGCAAAGAACTCACAGAGTAATGAGAAAGGGAGAGAGGGAGAGGAGAGGCAAGGGGAATATCGTGGAGCTGATGCTCTGATCAAGGAAAGCACAGCAGAATGTTGTGGGGGAGCAAGAAGGAGGCAGGCTTAACACTTCTAATGACATTTAATGAGGGATTACCTCGAAAGGAGGAGGAAGCAGCATGAACACAAGTACCAATCATAACACGTCAGGGTGAAAGGCAAGTTTCAGGGTATGGAAGGACACTAGTGGTTGAGACGGAAAAATATGAGAGGTGAGGCAAAGGCCAGATCGTGAACGGTTGTGCCATGTGTCTTTGCATTTTCTCTTAAAGGCAATGGAAAATCAGGTCCTAGTTTTAAAATGGAGAAGAATATAACAATTTTCAGCTTAGAAGATCACATTCGCCCTGCAGCTGTGGCTTTTGCGCCCAGCTCCACATCCCCTCAGCCCATCTGGTTTTACTGCCCCTGAGATAACCTGCTCTGTGCTTTTCTGCCCACTTACCACCTCACATGTGCACCATAGTGTTTACACTGTTCTGCCTCACAATTTTTTCTAAAACCATGCAATGGACAAGAGAGTTAATACTGAAACCAAGCAGGATCCTATGGGTCTCTTGGCTGTGAAAGCTGTTCTGAGTTCCCCACTTCTTGACTTCACCTTCATTCCAAAAGGCAGGTTGAAACAGTTGCTGATGAGAGAAGAGGGCAGATGTGAAGATGGGCGGGCGGGGGAGGATACCCAAAAAACAATAGTGCAGCCCTAGAGCACAGGCCTGGTTCCACTCAAGAGGTAACAATATTTTTGAGCTCTTCTGCTGAATTAAAACCCTAGCAAATGGAAAATGTCAACTACTTGATGAAGTGCTCTTCACTCCAGAGAGAAGGTCACAGTTTGATAACTCTGAGAGCCAGAGAAGCTCATCAGGAGACCATCTGAGGCCAGATTAAAGGGGTGCAGGCTCTCACACACCCCAATCCTTATCAGCAACCCCATCCTTGAACTGTTGCTCTAAAACTCCTCACCAGGTCCCCCTTGATTGAGACACACAATGTTTAAGGGACAAGTCCACTGTGTCCCTCTTTGCCTAGCAAAGCAATAAAGCTATTTATTTTTACTTCACCCAAAATTATGTCTTCAAGATTTGACTCGGCAGCAGATACCACAGACATAGGCAAAATTAAAGACACAAAATGTATGGATCTAATAGAAGCAGAAGATACTAAGAAGAGATGACAAGAATACACAGAAGTACTATACAAAAAAGATCTTCATGACCCAGATAACCACAATGGTGTGATCACTCACCTAGAGCCAGACATCCTGGAATGTGAAGTCAAGTGGGCCTTAAGAAGTATCACTATGAACAAAACTAGTAGAGGTGATGGAATTCCAGCTGAGCTATTTCAAATCCTAAATGATGATGGTGTTAAAGTGCTTCACTCAATATGCCAGCAAATTTGGAAAACTCGGCAGTGGCCACAGGACTTGAAAAGGTCAGTGCTGATTCCAATCCAATGCCAAAGAATACTCAAACTATCACTCAGTTGCACTCATTTCATATGCTAGCAAAGTAATCCTCAAAATCCTTCAAGCTAGGTTTCAACAGTATGTGAATCAAGAACTTCCAGATGTACAAGCTGGATTTAGAAAAGGCAGAGGAACCAAAGATCAAATTGCCAACATCTGTTGGATCACAGAAAAAGCAAGAGAATTCCATAAAAACATCTACTTTTGCTTTATTGACTACACTAAAGCCTTTTGTGGATCACAACAAACTGGGAAAATTCTTAAAGAGATGGGCATACCAAAGCACCTTTTCTGCCTCCTGAGAAACCTGTATGTGGGTTAAGAAGCAACAGAACCAGACATGAAACAGAAGACTGGTTCAAAATTGGAAAAGGAGAACATTAAGTCTGTATATTGTCACCCTGCTTATTTAAATTATATGCAGAGTACATCATGAGAAATGCCAGAGTGGATGACTCACAAGCTGAAATCAAGCTTGCCAGGAGAAATATCAATAACCTCAGATATGCAAATGACACCATTCTGATGGAAGAAAGGAAAGGGAATTAAAGAACCTCTTGATGAAGGTGAAAAAGGAGAGTTTAAAAAATGGCTTAAAACTCAATATTCAAAAAACGAAGATCATGGCATCTGGTCCCATCACTTTATGGCAAATAGATGGGAAACAGTGGAAACAGTGAGAGACTTTATTTTCTTGGGCACCAAAATCACTGCAGATGGTGACTGCAGCCGTGACATTAAAAGACACTTGCTCCTTAGAAGAAAAGCTATGACCAACCTACACAGTGTATTAAAAAGCAGAGACATTACTTTGCCTACAAAGGTCTATCTAGTCAAAGCTATGGTTTTTCCAGTAGTCATGTATGGGTGTGAGAGCTGGACAATAAAAAAGGCTGTGAAAAAAGAATTGATGCTTTTGAACTGTGGTGTTGGAGAAGACTCTTGAGAATCCCTTGGACTGCAAGGAGATCCAACCAGTCCATCCTAAAGGACATCAGTCCTGGGTGTTCATTGGAAGGACTGATGCTGAAGCTGAAACTCCAGTACTTTGGCCACCTGATGGGAAGAGCCAACTGATTGGAAAAGACCCTGATGCTGGGAAAGATTGGGGGCAGCAGGAGAAGGGGACGACAGAGGATGAGATGGTTGGATGGCATCACTGACTCAATGGACATGAGATTGAACAAACTCTGGGAGTTGGGGAAGCACAAGAAGCCTGGCTTGCTGCAGTCCATGGGGTCGCAAAGAGTCGGACACAACTGAGCAACAACAGCAACGCAGGGCTGAGTTTCTGGCACCAGGATCCTTTGTGTAACCCACACTGGGGCTTGATCCCATGCCTGATAGGGCTCAATGAAGCTCAGGTTCTTGACGTCTCATCACAGAAGAATTCAGTGAGAGACAGAGTGATAGGCAGGAAGTAGATTTATTTAGAGAAGCGCACACAGTCTACAGACAAAGTGTGGGTCATCTCAGAGGGCAAGAAGCACTGAAATAAGGCATGGTTAATTTTTACGGGCTTGGTTATTTCATAGGCTAATGAGTGTGAAAAATAGTCCAACTATTTCTGGGAAGGGGCAGGAATTTCCGGAAATTGGGCTACCACCCACCTTTTGGCCCTCTAGAGTTATCCTCAGAACTGTCATGGCCCTGGTGGGTGTCTTATTTAGATGCTAATGTTTTCCGCTGAGTATGTGATGAGGTGCGAGGTCCACTGGAAGTTAACTCTTTTACCATCTTTGAGCTAGTTGGTTCTAACCAGGTTCTGTTATGTCCTACAGCTTTGTCATACTTTTAAAGGTTTTGCCTTGCCCACTTCCCTCCTGTTTCAAACTAATAGGAGACAGTGATTGGAATAGAAAAGTCCCAGCCTTTTACACTTTGGGTGGATGATTCTGAAGTTGCTTATTCTACATTGTTCCTCAGAGGGTCTGGGTTCCCATAGTGGTAACTAACTCAGTTCAGCACCTCAGCCGTGTCTGACTGTTTGTGACCCCACGGGCTGCAGCATGCCAGTAGCACATCCTTGACTCAGTAGCACATCTTTGACTGATTTTTCCTTTCTCCCCACATCATCATCATAGCTTCCTGGTGTCACCTCTGGATAAAGACACCAAATTTGTGCCTCAGGCTCTGCTTTCTGGGAAATCCAAATTAAGATAAATAGCAAAGTCAAGTAAGATGTGTTATGTGTTAAATTTTTTTTTTAAAAAGATAAAACCAAGAATATCCAACAAACAGGAAATGAATCCTTGTCAAAGATTTTATTTAACTTATTAACTAATGAGGAAACTAATGATGAACTAGTTGTAAGATGTTACAACTAGTTTAAAGGAGAATTCAAAGCATTAAACAAAAACAGCTCAATAGAGATTACTGAAACTAATATACTGCAAAACTTGTGGCATTGCTTTTGTTTTTGGGTTTTTTTTTTTTTTTTTTTTTTTGAGCAGAAAGGTCAATTGATCCTTCAGAAGGCAAGATAATTTGCATGTATATGAACCAGGTCCATTTATATTGCTCTCAGTTATCTATAAAGAGTTGCAAATAAGTCAAAAACAATGAAATGAAGAAATAATCTGGAAGCATGCCAAATAGGGTACTGGGTAAACTAATTTGTTCAAAGTCTTCTGCAACTTTTCTTACAGATGAAAATAGGAAAAATCAGCAGAGAGACCTGGGTAGGAACTACTTGTACATGTACAGGGCAAATAAACAGTGCCTTAACTAATTGAGAAACAGACAAATTTTGAAAGGTAGAAAAAATTGCTTGTCAACTGGTTGGATGTGGGGAATGTAAATTGGGAGGCTGAAAAGTTGCACCATATTTATGAAAGGTATTTAAACATTCTCACTTACTCAACCAAATTGAATAAATGGAAAATTATGTGAGTAGAAAAAATGTTGAAAACTTTGGTAGACAGGGGTAGGTGTCCCTAACCAAATTTGGTATTACCAACATCTTACCACTCTTATTTAGGTGAAGAAGTTAGGAAGTGGGAGACTGTGTAGCTTAGTAGTTAAGAGCGTAGGTCTTGAAGTCAATCAAAAAAGTGTTGAGGCGTGATTTACCACTTCCTCTCTATGTGTGTTTGAGAAGCTGTGTAGCCATTCTGAGATGCAGTAGCATTTTTTCCAAAGTTGATGTAAGGATTAACTGAAATATTGTTTGTAAATATCTTATCTTGTTGCCAAGCAGATAGCACATAGCTATTTCTTCATACATACTATGATTATATAATCAAAATTGGAGGAATATTTTGGACTCTTACTACAAGCACCAAAGGTCTGGAATTATACTGTTGCAGAATTAAAGTTATTAAGCCCTCTGTGTGGGTTTCCCAGGTGGCTCAGTGGTAAAGAATCTGCCTGACAGGAGGATTCATGGAGATGTTGGTTCGATCTCTGGGTTGGGAAGATCCCCTGGAGAAGGAAATGGCAGTCCACTCCAGTATTCTTTCCTGGGAAATCCCTTGGACAGAGGAGTCTTGCAGACTACAGTCTATGGGGTTACAGAGTCAGACACAAGTTAACAACTAAATGGCCACAGTGGATTTCCTATGTATAACCTGAACACTTTTATCTCTGAAAGTATCTTACTTTTCATAGCTAAAGATGATTTATATGAAGTTAGAACTTTTCTGAAAATAGGGAAAAGATCCATCACCAAGATGCCTAGTTTAGCATGAATCATTCATGACTACCAGGCTCACAAAGAGATGTCGTTATCATTTTAAAATTTAAGCTGAAACTTTAGTGTCAAACTGATTGAATCCAGTCATTCCTGATTATCTTCCTCCTTCCCCATATACCATGGCAGTTCAGTTTTGTGCTGGAAGATTTGATGTGGTGAAAAGACTATGCAGTATTGTGCAATGGAAAGAATTTTTGGTACCTAAATTCATCTTAGTCAAAAACGCCATTCAGGCTTAGAGTTTTGCATGGTCTGTCTCATGTGTGTCTCTCTTTCTTCATAAGAATAACAAAATCTCCCAAGATATTACAAGTCTGACTCATCTTTGTCTTCTTCTAAGAATTATAAAATGTCATGACTGCTGATGTTGATGGCATGGGTGATGATGACGGTGGTGATTATGGTGGTGATGGTTATGGTGATGATGCCAATGGTGATGCTAACAACGATCATGGTGCTAACTCTGATGGAGGATTGTTATAACTTATGCTTAACATGGGCACTTTCTAACACTCATTTTAAGTGTTATTCTGCTTTTTCTCAAGAAAAACATGTCTAACCCTCCTAGGATTTTATGAAGTCCTGGATATCCCAACGTGGGATAGGTAAGAGAAACATGAATCTGAGGGCAAAAGAAAAGAGTGAGGATAGAGAACATGTTCCCTAGACTGGAAAAGGGTCGAGATTAACATGTCTCTAACTGGACAGTCTAACCTCAGAGTATGTGATGGTGGGGGTACGAGGCTCCAAACAGGGGAGCTTCCATTGTCACCAGGGTATCTTATGACCTAGGCAGGACTCAGAACAAGCAGAGCCCCTGGATGAAGGTAAAGGGTATTGGAGGAGCCCAGATGATGGGAAGTCATGAACCAGCAATGGTGGAAGGTCTTTCTCATGGTTTCATTGTTGGGAGGATAATAGATCCTTTGGGTACAACGTGTGTGTGTGTGTGTGTGTGTGTGTGAGAGAGAGAGAGAGGAACACATATTAATCAGAACTTTTTAGCTTATTTACAGCAAAATATAGAAATGCAGTATTCCTTGTATCTTGGGTTTGGACCAAGAATAGATGATGATGATGATAACAAAAAAGTAGGAGATATGGTCAGTTATAAGGGCTCTTTACCCCAGACCAGACCACCTGAACTGCCTCCTAAGAAATCTGTATGACGGTCAAGAAGCAACAGGTAGAACAGGACATGGGACAGCAGACTGGTTCCAAATTGGGAAAGGAGTACATCAAGGCTGTATATTGTCACCGTGTAGATTATACACAGGGCACATCATGCGAAATGCTGGGCTGGATGAAGCACAAGCTGGAATCAAGATTGCTGGGTGAAATATCAATAACCTCAGATATGCAGATGACACCACCCTAATGGCAGGAAGCGAAGAACTAAAGAGCCTCTTGATGAAAGTGAAAGAGGAGAGTGAAAAAGTTGGCTCAAAGCTCAACATTCAGAAAACTAAGATCATGGCATCTGGTTCCATCACTTCATAGCAAATAGATGGGAAAACAGTGGAAACAGTGAGAGACTATTTTCTTGGGCTCCAAAATCACTGCAGATGGTGAGTGCAGGCATGAAATTAAGAGACGCTTGCTCCTTGGAAGAAAAGCTATGATCAACCTAGATAGCGTATTAAAAAGCAGAGACATTATTTTGCAGACAAAGGTCCATTTAGTCAAAACTATGGTTTTTCTAGTAATCATGTATAGATGTGAGAGTTGAACCATAAAGAAAACTGAGTGCTGAGGAATTGATGCTTTTGAACTGTGCTGTTGGAGAAGACTCTTGAGAGTCACTTGGACCACAAAGAGATCAAACCAATCAGTCCTAAAGGAAATCAGTCCTGAATATTCTTTGGAAGGACTGATGCTGAGGCTGAAACTCCAACACTTTGGCCACCTGATGTGAAGAATTGACTCATTGGAGAAGACCCTGATGCTGGGAAAGATTGAGAGCAGGAGGAGAAGGGGATGACAGAAGATGAAATGGTTGGATGGCATCACTGACTCAATGGACATGAGTTTGAGTAAACTCCAGGAGTTAGTGATGGACAGGGAGGCCTGGTGTCCTGCAGTCCATGGGGTTGCAGAGTCAATATGACTGAGCAACTGAACTGAACTGCTCCTGGGAAAACTTTACATTCTTAGACCAACCCCAAGAGAACTACTACAAAAATAAAAACAAAAAATTTTTTAAATACTGGAAAATTTAAGTAGGTCATGCAAGATGAAGAAGGAAAAGACTTATATAGCCAGGACTAAAGTGTGTCTCTGTTTGACCTCAAAGTGCCCCCATTTAATAATGATAGCAGACACTTTGATATCTGACCTCAATGGTGGCTTTAAGGGGTGGAAGATCAGAAGGCTAGCACTGAAAACTGAAGGAAGAGGCTCCTGAAGGAAAGTGTTTCCCTCAGAGGTTTGTAATTCTGGGTCATAAAGCTCTTCCTAGGGGAGGAAACGGTAAAGTACTTTCTTCTAATTAAGCCATGAGTCATTTGGAGGTGGGCACTCACACAGGGATGAGGACTAAGCGTTTGTATCAAAACAGCGCTGAAAGCTGTGAGCTGTGGAGGACCAGCGTGGAATGAGGAGGGAGCTATTCCCAGAAAATGCAGACGCAGGACAGGCTGCAGAGTGAGGAGTCTTCAAAGGAGAGGGGCCGTCTCTCTGTAGAGATGAAGACTGAGAGTTCCGTGCCTGCTTGAGAGTTTTCAAAAAGCTGACTCTGCCCCGGAACCACCTTGAAATCCCCTGGTGCCTCGGGCGGCCTGATAGCCTGCCAAACTGAAGTTTGGAAGAGGTGACAACACCTGACAGAATGTGAGCGCTGAAAGCGATCTCAGAATTGTCTTGTCCCATGACTTGCCAAGCTCTCAATGAGGAAGCTTTTTTAGCCACCCAAGTCCTCACCAGAAACCAGGCCCCCAAGAGAAATAACAGCCGCACTTCTGGCTGGAGCTGAGTTGGGAAGCTCATGTACAGTACTTTCTTTTCCTTTCCTTTCCATTTTCCCTCCAAGGTTGGTCTGTTCAACCCCAAGGTTGGCATGGCTTTAGAAGGGCTAGTTTGAAAACCTCTGAGAGTCTGAACACCTTATTTTTCAGTGAGCAAGCCTAATATTGAGAAGGCAAAGAAGCTTCCTGGAGGCCTTGATCACACTTCTTATGATCTCTGAATTAATATTTTTATTTACTTTTATAGGTAGATTTTCCACACACTTATCTATCTCTTACATATCTCATTAACCTTCAGAAAGAATGAGTAAGTGTGCTACTAGTTCTCTGGCAATAATACTAATTCACCCGGTGCTTTTTCCTATGCCAGGATACAGGGAGCTATTTGTCTACATTATTTCATCTTCACACTGAATTAAGAGCTAAGTTTTATCCCCATTTTATTGATGAGGAATTTGAGTTCAGGTAAACTGACTACCTAAAGATTACAAAGAAGTCCATTAGGGAGCCAGAATTTGAAAACAGTCAATCTGACTCCAAAATTTGTCCTTCTTCCCACTGCATCTAACTGGGATTCCGATAGAGTATTTTATGTTCCTGGGTTCCCATCCCAGAAGTCTATCTGAATGAAGAGTACTCTACACTGAAATTCAATCCTTGATAAATTTCCTTTTTCTTTTTCTAATACACACAGAAACATACATATCCAGACATGGTGATCATACAGGTCTATATATTTTTTAAAACATCAATTTAACAGTTTCAATTCCCTAACTGTATATACTGGAGAAGCCAGTGAAAATTGTTCTAGAGCCCCATGAAGCTACAGCTCCTGTACTTGGATGGACAGTGTCCCAAAACCTCATGGAAGGCAAGGGACCAGAGATAGCTGGAGAGAGGGAAGAGACCGCGCTTGAAAACACTGCAGTTGTGAGCTCAGAGCTCGCTCCACAGGGTGCCAAGCAAGATGAGAAACTGACCCTATATGTTCAGTGGGAAAATCAAAAAGTAGGCCAAGTGCACATTAGTTAATATTAAAGTGAGAGTCTCTGGAATTGTTTCTGCAAATCCCTCACTCACTGGTCTAATTAGGGAAAATGGAGGATCCCAATGTATCAGTAATTTCACACCAGTGGAATGCATCAGAGTTACATAAATGTTTGCCTCAATAATCCAGGCGCGGGGTTATGCCTGCCTCTGAACAGGGTGTGAAGCAGGAGGGTGAGTGAGCCACCACCAGAGGCTAGTGAATTTGCTCCTCAAACCAGAAAATCAACGCTAGCCACCTGTCACTAGCCACGCTCGACGCAGTGTAAAATAGCACGACTCCCAGGGATCCCATTTCCCCATTTCTACCTAGCAGGCTGCTTCTATCCCACTCAGAACCCACCTTCGTGTCAGGCAGGGGCAGAGAGGCAGAGAACGCTGATCATCTGTCATTTCTGGCGAAGCAGCTCTAAGGTGGGGAAGATCAACCGTCCCCTCTTGCCTTCTTCTCCTCTTCTTTACAGTTAATTGTCTTAAAATATCTTTGGAAACACATGCAATGAGTGACTACAGAAAACAGCATCACTCATCATCCCAATATTTTTTTGTCCCCAGCTTTTGTGCAATAATAATGTATATTTGCATAGCTCTGTGCGGCTTACACAACTCTTTTTTACCAGCATCAATTAATTACACACTCATTTGAATCCAGCTGGGAACAAGGCCGCGCTTTTAAGCTGGAGACGTAGAAACAAAACAAACTCTCAGACAAGTTTAGCAACTTTTCCAAAATCACACAGCTTATGCGTTGAAAAGCCAGAGTTAGATCCCTGGGGTCTTTAACATCTAATTCAGCTGCATTTTCCTTGCTATTCTATTCTAACTCATCTGTCACCGAAACATTCGTTTTCTCTGTCTTCTGCTAATTGCGTCTCTCCTCATAAACATCCATCTTCCAGCCCAGGGTAAGGTAGTAGAATCTTTTTTTTTTTTTCTTTCAATCCTCACTGAGTGATTTTCCAATAATTTTCAAATACTCATCAGTAAAACATTTCTACAAGGTTATTAAGTCCTTCACAAGCGTGTTAGAGGACCACTTCACTGGCAGCCAAAAAATGTATTAATACATTCTTGTGTGTGAAGTAGGTTAAAAATAATATGTACAACAGAGATAATGGAAACATGTTGACATTATTAAGGTTATAACACATTTGAAGTTACCTTAATTGTAATATCGAGCAAATTAAAGATTATCAAGTACTGTGTCCCTGAACACGGGAGCAGCATCTTTCCCCAGCTGACTAATTGCCGTGACACTTGAGATCTCCGTGTGATGTTTTCCTCCGCATAAGTGGAGGCCACCACACCTCTTTAGAGAAACAGGCAGATGCGCTTAAATAATAAATTAATTTATCAAGAGAACTCAGAGCCGCAGCCCTGATCCTTTGACTCTACCAGAAACATCCTCTGCCGATTGAACAAAAGAGAGGTGCCTGTGATGCTCTGCCCACGGAGTGCACATAAACAGGAGAGCTGCTTACTGTGGGACCTTGATGAGAGCCTGGTCCTACCCCCCCCCCCAACCCCCCCACCCCATACATGACTATGATGCTGTGCAGGGGTCAGCAATACTTTTTCCCCAGACGGTAACTATGTTAAACCTTCTGGGCGGGATGATCTCTGTCTCAGCGACTCAGCTCCGCTGCGGAAGGGAGAACACAGCTGAAGACAATTGAACGAATGGGCGTGGCTACACCGCGGGTCTCATTTCCAAGAACAGGCAGTCGCTGGTTTGGGCCATTGGGAGGGCTGTCAATCTCCTACCCCACGACGCAGTGGATGGACCGCTGGTGGCCTGGGAGTCAGGAGAGGGAGGCTCATTCAGTCTTGAGTCAACGATGCTGTGTGACCTCAGTCAATTCACTTGTGTTCCTCCGCCTCCACTAAGGCCATTCTGTCTTTGACCATCTGAAACTGAAACTTATACTTAGTTAGGACCCAGAAGACGGTCTAAATCAGGGATGACAATTTAAGTGGGTCGCCGATCCTGCCTTAGTTTGAGTCTCCCCCCAAACAGATCTTGAGGCAAGGATCTGGGTACAATAACTTATTTTGGAGGTGACCCCAAGAAGCATGTGAAAATGTGCAGACTGGCTCTAGAAAGTGAATCGCACCGGAGTGTATTAATGAGTGGGTCACCACAGCAGGACCAAGGACTCCATCCTGCCGGAAGCTCTCTGCGGACCTACCTGGAAACATCTAAGAATGGTCCCACTGAGGTGGCAAGAAAGGTGTGGTCTTTATTCAACAACTCCTGTCTCTCATCGGTGAATGGTTATTGAGATGGGAGTACCTAGCTCTCTGCCCTAGTCTCCGTCTCTACCAAGTGCACTCCCACGGGAAGAGAAGGACCTCGGCCGAGAGACCCTGGAAGCCATCCACACTGTCTGCCGGCAACCTCTGAGCAGGCCAAGGGATTCGGCTAAGGCTCTGCCAGCACCTACTACTGGTAGGTCTCATATAGGAACCGTGGACGAAGGAAATAGGCCTGTCAAGGAGGCCACCGGGAGCCATAGGGGTTGTGCCAGGCTGGAGAACATGCCTTCAGTCTAAAGGGATTATTGGTTTAGGCAGATCTTATTAGGGTTCTCCAGGAAAGCAGACCCAATAAGACATGTAGAGATGTATATACAGAGATTTATTAGAAGGATGGGCTCATGTGACTGTGCAGGCCAAGAAGTGCCACGGTCTGCTGCCTGCAAGCTGAAGAACCAGGAAGGTGAGTGGGGTACTCAGTCTGCGTGTGAGGGCCTGAGACCAGAGCAGCTGATGGTGAACGTCCCAGTCTGACCCAGACCAGCGGACCGAGGGGTCAGCTGTGTAAGAACCAGTCCAAGTCCAAAGGGCTGAGAACCACGTTTGCCAGTGGGCAAGGACAGGAGAGGATGGTGTCTCAGCTCAGAGCAGAGAGAGCAAGTTCAGCCTTCCTCCACCCCTTCGCTCTGTTCAGGCCCGATGACGCCCGGCTGCATCGGTGAAGATGAGTTTTTACTTAGTCTGCGGATTCAAATGCTAACTCCTTCTGGAAGCACCCTCACAAACACACCCAGAAATAATATTGTACCAGCTATCTGGGCATCCCTCAGCCTAGTCACGTTAACACACAAAATTAACCATCACACAGATGTTTCAATTTTTCAACAGCAGTCAGAAATCCAGATTTTTATGTAAAATGCTTCTTATTTTTAAATCTTAGCAACTAACTCAAAATGTTAAACACACAGTGCTGGCTAAGAAAAAAACATCAGGGAGAGCAGGACTATAATGATGAGAAAAAGCCTCTCTTAAGCCAATATAAAAGCCAAGGATCCAACTTTCAAAATGAATTAAATGAGTGAATATAGGTTCAGCTACTTCAGGATCATTTCTTTTCTCTATGTTCTATTTCCAAGCCTAATTATTTGAGTTACTGGTCCTGACCTTCAGCCACCTACTTACTAAAGCCAGAAGAGAGATGTTTCAGAGGTTTTTTCTAATCCCTTTCTAACCGCCAAGTACTTTTTTGTTATATTTTCTGGGTGTTCTTGAATCCTTTTCTATCGCTTCCATCCCCAGTGCCTCTGTTTCCTTAAATCAGGCACCCATCCCTTTTTTTCTCTCTTTTGTGACTTTCTCACTTTTACTACTGGCTTAGGCTGTGAGCAGATCATCCCGCTGCTAGTAAGGTCTTCAACCTATGTATCAAACTACAGGTAAGTTCTCTCAAACACTGATCTGATGCTCTGGTTTCCCAAATTAAAACCCACGGGGCAAGTTCCATTGCCTAAGTATTTAGCCAAAGCATCAGTGCCTGGTGTGGTTTGTGACGGGCGTCACTACATTTGGCTCCGTTGGCTCCCCCACCCCAGAGGGCAGGGCGCCAGCCAGGGGCTAATCCCCATGGCCTTTCACCCACTGGCTGCAGTCTCTTACCAGAACCCAGATTCATAGGCACACACTGTCTCTGTCTCCCAGTAGCCATGAGCTACCTGGCTTTTCCAGATAACAGAGAGACCTATCCTTCATGGGAAATATAAAGAAATATGATGCCCACATTCCCTCGGAGGGAATAGAATCTTCCAAGTTAGGCTCAAAGGAATGAAGTTTTCCGGATGTTTACACATGCCAGGTAGCTCTTCCACACTCCACTCTCTCTGGACCCATACCCTTCCTCATTTAGCCCACTCCCAACATGAGGGCAGTCTACTTTTCATAATTAGTAGTTATCCTTGACTGTTTTTCCCTAGGGTTGCCATGAGGTGGTATTTCTTGAAGCTTTGAGAGATTTTTGTGTTTGCTCCGTGCAGCACCTGCCAATTAGCTCTGTAACCGTCCCCAGATGCGCTCAGGTGCTCAGACATGGAGGCACCAGCGCGTCCCTTCAATCTGTGCCCGGCCTCCCCCGGCCTCCCCACCCGGAGCCACACATCAAATTAAGAGGAGAATTACAGATGCATAAATCTGACATAATAAATGTGGACAGACGGAAAGATCTCTCCACCTGACTATCTACTAATCACAAAGGGGACTGTTTGATCAAACCGGGACAAAAAGGAAATGTGGAATGCTACCAGACACTTAAGTGCCAACTGTCAGGTGGTAACTATGACCTATTATAAATGTCCTAACGGGGGGACCCCAAAATTCAGAGCACAGTCTAAGTAAGTCCAACAGCTCTAGGACATCTGTAGTCCTGGAAAAATGCAGAATATAAGAGAGATTATAAAAGGGCCAAACCTGAGAAGAAAAAAATAAGGAGGTAGAACAAGTCAAAGTGGGTCTGAGATCCTTTGCCCCTGAAGTTGGAACCAGCTGCAGTTCCCCTGATTTTGCTCACGTACCCCCCCCCCTTTTTTTTTGGAAAAGCCAATTCCATGCCATGTACCAAGAATGGCCCCTTCTCTCTCCACATGGGCCGGTGGTCCAGATGCTTCTCAGGTGTCACCCCTGGAAGAGCCTCCATCTCCAGATTTTACTTCTTCTTCATTGTCCCCTGCTCAGAACTTTGCCATAGCTCATTTCTATACATGAAACTTCATTGCTCCACTAGATTTTGAGCCCTTCCAGAGGGCGAACTTGACTTCTGCAAATTCCCAGACTCTTAAATTACTGACCTTCAATAAAAGTCAGTGGAATAAAGGAGCAAATGAGTTTAAGTGAAAAGCTAGCGGCCACCTCTGGGCTAGATTACCCCATAGAAAACCAGGCACGTGGCTAAGATGCCAGCAAAGCAGACGCCCCCAAAAATTAGGAAAATATTTTGAAAGATTTTATTTCATGACCTTATTAAAAAGTACCATGGGAGAAATCTCAATGTTATTGGATTTTCTTACTCTTGTTTTACAGTTCAGAATTGCTTTTATATTATTTTGAATTACATAGGGAGGCTTATCATCTTTTCAAAGCTTAGAGTCTTAAAAATCTAAATTCATCCCTGAGTCTCCTTTTTTTTTTTTTTCTTTTATCTTTCAATAGTTTAACCCATGCACAAGATATCAAGAAACTACTGTATAACAAGCCTTATGTTCAGTGCTGGAAATTTAAAAACATGTTGTTCACCGCTTTTATTTCCATCTGCTTTGGTATTGTAATTTAATATTATACAGGTTATATTTTTCTCCTGTCTAATGTTTCTAAGAAGACCATCAAGTATTTTCTTCTGGAATACACCTCCTTCAAGATCTTCACTCTAAAATTGTGCCTTATCAAGCACCCAGCCTCTAACAAGGAAGATACTGCAAATTTGTGAATGTATATTTGATGGTGATCACAACTTTTCCCAAAATATAGGAATACATCTGTCATAATAAAGCACTTAAGAACTCATTTTGGCTCTCTGAAATATTTGTTACAACAGACTCAAACTTGTTCAAATTTTTTTTGCTTTTGATTTGCTCCCCAAGAAGCATAACTATTTGTTATTATTGCTGAGGAGATAGAATATGATGCAGAGATATCAATAGAATAGACTTGTTTCCTTAGGTGCCTGGAGGAATAAAGGGAAGATACGAGATAGTAATCTACAACCATAGTGCTTTGCTGCGTGCTGGTGAAGAATGCTAAGGTTTTTGTCAAATTCGGTTGATTAATGGATCCACCCTTTTTTGTTGATAGAGATTCTTAAAAACGTGCAGGTGTTCCTATATGTGAAATTGTTTTGGTGAAGGAAAGAGACAGTTCAGATAAAAATTTTTTTTGATCCCTGATGATGTGCCCAAAGGCACATGCAAAAAAATGGTACTCAGCCCTATTCACATTAAAGGGACCTGGGAGCATGAGACTGGCGTAACAGTCATGATTCCCAATGGGACGATCACAGTCTGGAAGCCATGCGGGTTTCCTGAGCTGCAGCATTCATTAGATCAGACCCACCCGGTTCATTTCTATGTCCTGAAGGTCAGAAGGCAGAGGGGATGCCTGCCCAAGTTATCAGTGAGGCCTAAACCATAGTTTCAGTTCAGTCGCTCAGTTGTGTCCGACTCTTTGTGACCCCATGGACTGCAGCACGCCAGGCTTCCCTGTCCATCACCAACTCCCAGAACTTGCTCAAACTCATGTCCATTGAGTTGGTGATGCCATCCAACCATCTCATCCTCTGTCATCCCCTTCTCCTCCTGCCTTCAATCTTTCCCAGCATCAGGGTCTTTTCAAATGAGTTAGCATTTCGCATCAGGTGGCCAAAGTATTAGAGTTTCAGCCTCAGCATCAGTCCTTTCAATGAACACCCAGGACTGATCTCCTTCAGGATGGACTGACTGGATCTCCTTGCAGTTCAAGGGACTCTCAAGAGTCTTCTCCAACACCACAGTTCAAAAGCATCAATTCTTTGGTGCTCAGCTTGCTTTATAGTCCAACTCTCACATCCATACGTGACTACTGGAAAAACCATAGCCTTGACTAGATGGACCTTTGTTGGCAAAGTAATGTCTCTGCTTTTTAATATGTTGTTTATCTTGGTCATAACTTTCCTTCCAATGAGTAAGCGTCTTTTAATCTCATGGCTGCAGTCACCATCTGCATAGTTTAATACCTTTTAAAAATAAAACCTTGTTCCCAGTACTGGTGTAATGGCATATGTCCACACTAATGTGTAAAAAAGCAATAGAACAGAATTTTCATTCATTTTGCAATGGTAAAAACTGCTTGTTCCCTTAGGATATCTGCCTTTTAGCTCCCATATTTATTCAGATTTGTTGATCTCAAGACACAGAGCAAGAAAGTGTAAATCCAATGTTGTCAGATTTTTTTTAAAGATGTAAAGAGTGAGGAAGATGGCAGTATGATTAGCCTAGGTAATCTGCTCCCTTATATCCAGGGGAAGTTGAAACTCATGAAAATGCTACTAGTGGTCGAGGAAGAAAGGGGAAGAAGACAGACAAGAAAGAAAGACACATGCCCACTACGGGCTAGCCACCGGCCTCGCCATCTCTGAACCCTGTAGTAAAATTAATGTTTATTTTACTGATGAAGAATTTATACTGGAAGTTAAATAACTTGACCAAAGACTCATGGTTACCTACCAAGTGAGAATTCAGGCCAGGAATATATGACTTTTTCCCTATATAAATACCACCTCCCCACTGAACCCAGGCGTGATAGCCAGTTGTGATACTGAACAGAACAAAAGCAAACAGACATGCAGCTGAGTTCTTACATCCTGAGGCTTCTTTCCTCCTTCTCTTCCCTCTCTTTTCCCCCTTTTTTATACTTAAAGTTTCCCATTCCTGGTACGAATTCCAAAATGCACCCAAACTCCTGATCTGTTCTCTCACAAAAGAGGAAATGACTGTTTCTCCAGACACATTGAGTTGGAAGTATGGCAATCAGGACAAGTGACAGAAGATTTCATAAGTTAAAAAGAATTGTAATACATCTTTGGAATCTAATATACATATATGTGAGCAGGCAGGGCTACTGCTTTTTGTTTATATTTTTCCAACTTTATTTATTGAGATATAATTTACATATAACATTGTGTAAGTTTAATGTATTCAATGCAATGATTATATTACCACAGTAAGGTTAGTTAACACATTCATCCTCACACATAGTTACAATTTGTGTGCGTGTGGTGGGGGAGAACTTTTTACTCTCCTAGTGACTTTCAAGCAACAATACAGTATTGTTAACTATAGTCACATGACATTCTCAGAACCATTCACCTTATAAAGGGAAATGTGCATCCTTTAACCACCTTCACCCTTTCTCCCACTCCCCACAACCCTGGCAACCACTGATTTACATTTCTATGAATTAGAGTTTCTTAGATTCTACATATGAGACCATGCAGTGTTTGACATATTTCACTTAGCATAATGCCCTTCCATTTCATGCATGTTGTTGAAAATGGCAGGTTATCCTTCTTACTTTAGGTTGATTAATATTCTATTATTTACATATGAAAATTAATGTTCTGTTATCTATATCTATATCCATATCTATATCTATACATAACAAACTTTCTTTATTCATTTATTATTGATGGACACTAGGATATTTCCATATTTCAGGTTCAGTTCAGTTCAGTCGCTCAGTCGTGTCCGACTCTTTGTGACCCCATGGACTGCAGCATGCCAGGCCTCTCTGTCCATCACCAACTCCTGGAGTTTACTCAAACTCATGTCCATCAAGTTGGTGATGCCATATAACCATCTCATCCTCTGTCGTCCCCTTCTCCTCCCGCCTTCAATCTTTCCCAGCACCAGGGTCTTTTCAGATGAGTCAGTTTTTCACATCAGGTGGCCCAAATATTGGAGCTTCAGCTTCAGCATCAGTCCTTCCAATGAATATTCAGGACTGATTTCCTTTAGGATGGACTGGTTGGATCTCCTTGCAGTTCAAGGGACTTTCAAGAGTCTTCTCCAACAAAATAGGCTGTAAATAATACTACAATGAACATAGTCATGCAGATATATTTTTCAAGACCGCAATTTAATTTTCTTTGGATATATAACCCAAAATGGAACTGGTAGAACATATGATATTTCCATTTTTAATTTTTTTGAGGAAAGCACAAACTGTTTCCACAGTGGCTATTTACAGTCACCAACACTGCATATGGGTTCCCTTTTCTACACATCCTTGACAACACTTGATATCTCTTGACTTTTGAGTAGCAGCCACTCTAAAGAAGTGAGATGATATCTCATTTGTGCACTTGATTTGCATTCCACTGGTGATTAGTGATGTTGAATATCTTTTTGTATACCATTTGGTCATTTGTATATGTTCTTTGAGAAATATCTATTAAATTCCTCTCCATTCAGTTCAGTTCAATCAACAGTCGTGTTCAACTCTTTGCTACCCCGTAGACTGCAGCATGCCAGGCTTCCCTATCCATCACCAACTGCCAAGAGCTTGCTCAAACTCATACCATCAAGTCGGTGATGCCATCCAACCATCTCATCCTCTGTTGTCCCCTTCTCCTCCTGCTTTCAATCTTTTCCAGCATCAGGATCTTTTCCAATGAGTCAGTTCTTCACATCAGGCAGCCAGAGTCTTGGAGTTTCAGCTTCAGTATCAGTCTTTCCAATGAATATTCAGGACTGATATCCTTTAAGATTGACTGGTTTAATCTCCTTGCAGTCCAAGGGACTCTCAAGAGTCTTCTTCAACAATATAGTTCAAAAGCACCAATTATTCCCTGCTCAGCTTTCTTCATGGTCCATCTCTCAGATCCACACACGACTAGTGGAAAAACCATAGGTCTGACGACGTGGAGTGCTGTCGGGAAAAGTAATGTCTCTGCTTTTTAATATGCTGTCTAGGTTGGTCATAACTTTTCTTCCAAGGAGCAAGCATCTTTTAATTTCATGGCTGCAGTCACCATCTACAGTGATTTTGGAGCCCAAGAAAATAAATTCTGTCACTGTTTCCCTATTTATTTGCTATGGAGTGACGGGACCACATGCCATGATCTTCGTTTTTTCATCAAGAGGCTCTCTAGTTCTTCTGTGCTTTCTCCCGTAAGGGTGGTGTCATCTGCATATCTGAGGTTATTGATATTTCTCCAGGCAATCTTGATTTCAGCTTGTGCTTCATGCAGCCTGGCATTTCTCATGATGTTCTCTGCATATGTTAAATAAACAGGGTGACAATATACAGCCTTGACATACTCCTTTCCTGATATGAAACCAGTCTGTTGTTCCATGTCCAGTTCTAACTGTTGCTTCCTGACCTGCAAAGAGGTTTCTCAGGAGGCAGGTCAGGTGGTCTGGTATTCCCATCTCTTTCAGAATTTTCCACAGTTTGTTGTGAGCCACACTGTCAAAGGCTTTGGCGTAATCAATAAAGCAGAAGTAGGTGTTTTTCTCGAACTCTCTTGCTTTTTTGATGATTCAACAGTTGTTGGCAATTTGATCTCTGGTTCCTCTGCCCTTTCTAAATCCAGGTTGAACACCTGGAAGTTCATGGTTCATGTACTGTTTAAGCCTCACTTGGAGAATTTTGAGCATTACTTTCCTAGGGTGTGAGATGAATGCAATTGTGTGGTAGTTTGAGCATTCTTTGGTATTGCCTTTCTTTGCAATTGAAATGAAAACTGAGCTTTTCCAGTCCTGTGACCACTGCAGAGTTTTCCAAATGTGCTGACATATTGAGTGCAGCACTTTCACAGCATCATCTTTTAGAATTTGAAATAGTTCAACTGTAATTCCATCACCTCCACAATCTTTGTTCATAGTGATGCTTCCTGAGACCCATTTGATTTAGCATCCCAGCATCTCTGGCTCTAGGTGAGTGATCACAGCATTGTGGTTATCTGGGTCATGAAGATCTTTTTTGTGTAGTTCTTCTGTGTAGTCTTGGCGCCTCTTCTTAATATCTTCTCCTTCTGTTAGGTCCATACCATTTCTGTCCTTTGTTTTGCCCACCTTTGCATGAAATGTTCCCTTGGTATCTCTAATTTTCTTGAAGAGATCTCTTCTTTCCCATTCTATTGTTTTCCTCTATTTCTTTGCATTGATCACTGAGGAAGGCTTTATCTCTCCTGGCTATTCTTTGAAACTCTTCATTCAAGTGGGCATATCTTTTCTTTTCTCCTTTGCCTTTAGCTTCTCTTCTTTTCTCAACTATTTATAAGGCCTCCTCAGACAACCATTTTGCCTTTTTGCATTTCTTTTCTTGGGGATGGTCTTGATCCCTATCTCCTGTACAATGTCATGAACCTCCGTCCATAGTTCATCAGGCACTCTGTCTATCAGATCTAGTCCCTTAAAATCTATTTCTTACTTCCACTGTATAATCATAAGGGATTTGATTTAGGTCATACATGAATGGTCTAGTGGTTTTCCCTACTTTCTTCAATTTAAGTCTGAATTTTTGCAATAAGTATTTCATGATCTGAGCCACAGTCAGCTCCCAGTCTTGTTTTTTCTGACTGTGAAGAGCTTCTCCATCTTTCGCTGCAAAGAATATAATCAATCTGATTTTGGTATTGACCATCTGTTGATGTCCTTGTGTAGAGTCATCTCTTGTGTTGTTGGAAGAGGGTGTTTGCTATAACCAGTGCATTCTCTTGGCATAAGTCTTTTAGCTTTTGTCCTGCTTCATTTTGTACTCCAAGGCCAAACTTGCTTGTTACTCCAGGTATCTCTTGACATCCTACTTTTGCATTCCAGTCCCCTATGATGAAAAGGACATCTTTTTTTGGTGTTAGTTCTAGAAGGTCTCTTAGGCATAATCTACAAGTTCTTTGGCATAGTCAATAAAGCAGAAGTAGATGTTTTTCTGGAACTCTCTTGGTTTTCAATGCAATGAACTGTTCAGTTGCAGGTTCTTCAGCATTACTGATTGGGGCATAAACTTGGATTACTGTGATATTGATTGGTTTGCCTTGGAAATGAACAGAGATCATTCTGTCATTTTTGAGATTGCACTGAAGTACTGCATTTCAGACTCTTTTGTTGACTATGAGGGCTATTCCATTTCTTCTAAGGGATTCTTGTACAGGGGCTAGTGATCAAAACCATCCTCAAGAAAAAGAAATGCAAAAAGACTAAATGGTTGTCTGAAAAAGTGAAAATGAAAGTCACTTAGTCATGTCTGACTCTTTGTGACCCCATTGACTATACAGTCCATGGAATTCTCCAGGCCAGAATACTGGAGTGGGTAGCCTTTCCCTTCTCCAGAAGATCTTCCCAACCCAGGGATTGAACCCAGGTCTCCCTCATTGCAGGCAGATTCTTTACTAGCTGAGGGCAGTGCTGAGCTGAGCTGACCTGAGGGGGCAATGCTTTCAGAGTGTAGCCACTCCAGTAATCCTTCTGATGGAGTCCTTCTATTCCCCTCTGTAGCCCAGGGAGTGCTTCAGCCTCACCTCTGAATTCTCAAGTTTTCTCAATCGTGTCTTGTCTATGGGTAGTTGGTCTTCTCATGAAAAGAATTGAAGTCAGAATGGACCTATGTCACCTCCTCAATGACATTGCTGTGTTAATATTCTCTGCAGCCAGGATGGCCAGGAGACTTATTAGTAGCTCAGTTTTAGAAAGAAGTTTCACCTATCATATCTTCTCCAAAAATTAAGGTTTTCTTCCTGATTTGTTTGGCAAGCAGGGAAATTCTGTGCGCCAGGAAAACAATGAGTTATTCAAGGTCATGTAGCTAGTAAGTGGAAAAGCCAAAGATTCAACTTAAGGTCTGCTTTATTCCAAAGATCACGCTCCTAATGTATTTTGCCATAGTGATGATGAACCTCTTGTTAACCTGATGTTAACCCATCACCCACACATTTATTCACATGTCTACACACATGCATATTTTCCCTCAGAAAAAAAAAGGGATAGATTTGTTCGATTTTTCCTGAGGCTACCTCTGGATCTGTGCTATCTAATACCACATGGATACAAGCCACATGCTGTTATTTAAACTTAAAATAGTTAACATTACATAAAATTTAAGATACAGGTCTTCAATCACACTAGCCATATTTCAGATGTTCAGTTGTCTCAGGGCTCACGGCTCCTGCATTGGATAGCACAGCTAGAGAATATTCCCATCACTGCAGAAAGTTATATGGCACAATGCTGCTTTAATCTTTTCATATGGACTTGCTGGTGGTTCCGTGGATGGGGATCCCCCTGCCAGTGCAGGGGCCGTGGGTTCTATCCCTGGTCTGGGAAGATTCCACGTGCAGTTGGTGTGCCACAACTACCCAAGTGCTACAACCCCCAAGCCCGTTAACCTGGAAGATGTGCTCCGCAACAAGAGAAGACCCTGCAGTGAGAAGCCCATGCACCCCAGTGAGGAGAGGCCCCCACCAGACACAGCTAGAGAAAGCCTCAGGCAGCAGCGAAGACCCAGCACAACCAACAATAAATGAAATAAACAGGAAAAAAATCTTTTCACCTGACATCTTATGTAAAGAGAACTGGTCATAGCAGATCATGTAATATATTTCTCATCAGATGTCATTATTTAAAGATAATGACTTTCTCCATAAGGATGCATTTACTTTAGCTGAAAAAAAATTTTAATTCATTTACACACATCATAAATCACTTAACACTTTTCCTGAGTATTTACTATTTACTTGGCACTGTGAAGAATCAATTGAATACAAACATAGTCCCTTTCCTGCGAGTAGCCCCTAAGCTAATGCCAGAGGCAAACATGAAAAAAGGGTCATTTCTGTGTCATCTAGAGCTAGTGCCACAGAAGTGTGTGTAGCAGCAGCAGGATACAGAGAAACTCTGACCAGTGACACTGTCACTGATGTTGGAGGCACTCGGGCTAGCCCTCTGTTCTTTGATGAAGCCAACAGGGCTGCCTTCAACAAATAACTCGGTAGGAATTGCACAGATCTCCCTCGCCAGTCCATGATTCCGTGGCTGTCCTCAGACTTGATTCTTTGCATTGCTGTGGAAAGTGGCCCCACGCAGCTGCGTTAAACACCAAGGAGCCCTCTCCCCAAAGCAGCTGGGCACTGCTCGTCTTCCTATCGCTCTTTTACAACAGAGGCTATCATCTTCAAATCACCCCTGAGACCCAGGAAGCCAAGTACAAACAGACTTAGATCAGATGGGCCTCCCACTTGTCCCCAATAAATCATTTGAAATTAAGAGCACTTCCATTTGGAGCCAAGCAACATGGGAATGCTAGAGGGCAAATGCCAGGCTACACGGGAGGATGTAAGAGCTGGCCCACAGGCAAGGTGGAGGCCCCACACTGCTCTGCATTAAGATGCCACTTTTATTACAAAGGAGAGTGAGCAATCTTTATCCAGAGTCTGTGTGTGTTGGATTGTGGCTTTAAATAAATAATTCCTAGCTCAATGTTTCAGTCTCCCTTGTCTAGTTAGAGTTGCAAAGGGGGAAATGAAATGGCGAAGTTGTACCATTGGATTACCCCAAGGAAGGATCTTAATATTTGACTTGCAAACTCTGATTAATACTGCATAGGTAATGCTTTTCCTGAAAGGCAGGGATAGCGATCCACATGTTGTGTGGGGAAAGGGGAAGCCAATTGCACAGAAAAGAAATCTGAAGAGTTCCTCCTTGGGGTCAAAGAGTCACTGTGGCTATCTGAAGGTTCCGTAATTCTTTACTTGAAAAAAAGGGAGCCCTGAGCCATCAGTAGAGAGAATAATGCCAGCATTTAGGGAGGGTGCAAGGGTGGGGGTGTTTCTTCAGCCAGACCATGGAGTCTGCTTCACATTTTAGTTACCACCAGTTCTGAAGCTCATTTGCATATAAAGCATCTGGAATAAGCAAAACTAATTTGAATCCTCTTTTATAAAATGTTAGTGGGATTAAAGGATCAGGTAGCTGGTTCCCTTACAAGATTCACTGGAGGGAAGTCAGAGACGGAGATAAAATCATTAGGCCAGTCCCACACTGGCAACTGTTCCCGTGTAAACTCCGTCTCTACAAAGGCTGTATTGATCTGGCAGCTTCTCCTCTCCCCTTCCGGACTGCAGAGCGGTCTACAGCACGAGATTCTTTAGCTGCAGACACACCTGTGACGCTTCTCTCCCCCCAGTTTCGTGGGCCCTCTGATCTTCAGCCTCACCGCAGGGTCGTGGGCACCCCCCTCAAGTGACCTACTTTAAACACCTGGGCAGGTCATCACTATGGTTTTTATCAGAGACCCATTTTCTGGGTTGTATCTTGCCCACCCCTTGTCTCTGGGGTGAAGACAACATCTGGCAAAAGCAACAAGGGCCCCATTCGTGTATCTAAAAGAGAATTTGTTTTTAAGTAAAATTCGTAACAAAACACAAGTTTACAGATGGCAGGAATTGGAAGACCTTGCAGTTCATTCTAACTCTTTCATTTAAATAAAAGAAAACCCTCAAAACTCAAAGAGGCAGATACCACTACAGGGTCATAGACCTGGTTAATGACTAAGGCAGGCTTAGAATTCAAGACTTCTTACTTTTAGTTTATGGCTTTGTCCCTTTTGGGGTCATTTTATTCATTTTTTTAAGACAAACACCTGTGAGAAAGGATCGCGTCCTCACCCTGGGGAAATACATTGATGACCAACGCACAACCCTGTCCCCAAGGGTTTATGGTTGAATAGCATAAAATGAACACAAATGAGAGCCAAGAAGTGGCCTAAGAAAAGGAGATAAAGCTATCTCAATAGAAGTTCAGAAGAAGTAGAAAATGGATAGGGTTTTAGGGTTCTAGGAGATTTGAACACAGAGGGTAGCTGTCCATTATCATACTGGGTGGGTTCCGTCATTGCTTCAGCCCGTGAGACCAGGCCTTCCACCTTCCTAAGGAGCCCCCTGGTAGGGGACCATGCCCCTTCTAAGGAGACCGCGGGCTGCACGCGTGCACAGGGATGAGGTGTGATGTAGGTACGGCCTGGAGATGCCTGCCTTCCCCCGCCTCCTTCCTTTCATTAGGCTTCCTGGACCTGCAAGACCTTTCCCCTGGGACTGCTGAAGTGAAGAGTCTTGCGGAAGATCTCCTGATCTATTTGTTTGCTGACCATTTCTATCATGAATGGCTGCTGCAGTTTGTTAAATGATTTTTTTCTGCCTCTGTTGAGATGATCTGATCAAATGGTTTCTCTTTTCTTAGTTTGTTAATATGCTGAATTACAGTGATTGATTTTTGAACATCAAGCCAACTGTGAATAGATTCTTCCCAGACCGTTCACCTGCTGTGTTCCCTTCCTTCCCTAACCACCCTCTCATTTTCCCTTCCTCTCTTCCTTCCTTCTTCCCTTCTTTGTTCCTCTTCCTTTTCCTCCTCTTCCTCCTGCCTTTTCTCAGACTATTTCACATGCCATTTCTTTTCATCTTCTTCTTTCTTAATACAGGGAGTTCTCTTAAAACGTCATTGTTTTATACACTGTGGGTACATTTTCCTTGACACTATTTGATTCAAGGTCTGTTTCTTTTTGCAATGCAACGTATAGTTCCAAGACTGTGCTTGTCTCTGTGTGTGTCTGTGTGTGTCTGTGTGTCTGTGTGTATGTCGGTGTGTGTCTCTGTGTGTGTGTCTGTGTGCATCTGTGTGTGTGTCTGTGTCTGTGTCTGTGTGTGTCTGTATGTGTGTGTCTGTGTGTGTCTCTGTGTGTGTCTGTGTCTGTGTGTGTGTCTCTGTGTCTGTGTGTGTCTCTGTGTGTCTCTGTGTCTGTGTGTGTCTGTGTGTGTGTGTGTGTGTCTGTGTGTGTTTGTGTGTGTGTGTTTGTGTGTGTGTGTCTATGTGCATCTGTGTGTGTCTGTGTCTGTGTGTGTGTCTGTGTGTGTCTGTGTCTGTGTGTGTGTCTGTGTGTCTGTGTGTGTGTGTCTCTGTGTCTGTGTCTGTGTGTGTGTGTCTGTGTGTGTGTGTCTGTGTGTCTCTGTGTCTGTCTGTGTGTGTGTCTCTGTGTGTGAGTGCGTCTGTGTGTGTTTGTTTGTGTGTGTGTGTCTGTGTCTGTGTGTGTGTGTCTGTGTGTGTCTGTGTGTGTGCATCTGTGTGTCTCTGTGTGTGTGTTTGTGTGTGTGTCTGTGTGTGTGTCTGTCTCTGTGTGTGTCTGTGTCTGTGTGTGTGTGTGCATCTGTGTGTGTGTGTCTGTGTGTGTGTCTGTGTGTGTGTCTGTGTGTGTCTGTGTGTGTCTGTGTGTGGGTATGTGTGTGTGTCTGTGTGTGTCTGTGTCTGTGTCTGTGTCTGTGTGTGTCTGTGTGTCTCTGTGTCTCTGTGTGTGTGTGAGTGTGTGTGTGTCTGTATGTGTGTCTGTGTGTGTGAGTGCATCTGTGTGTCTCTGTGTGTGTGAGTGTGTGTGTGTCTTTGTCTCTGTGTGTGTGTTGTGTGTGTCTGTGAGTGTGTCTGTGGGTCTCTGTGTGCGTGCATCTATTGTGTGTGTGTGTGTCTCTGTGTCTGTGTGAGTGTGTGTGTCTCTGTGTGTGTCTGTGTCTGTGTGTCTGTGTGTATCTGTGTGTGTGTGTGTCTGTGTCTATGTATCTGTGTGAGTGTGTCTGTGTGTGTCTGTGTGTGTCTGTGTGTGCGTCTGTGTGTGTGTCTGCGTACGTGTGTGTTTGAGCTGATGGGGAGACGCCGGCTCAGCTGGGTGTCTGTTCCCTTTGCAGGGTGACCTGGGCCCTGCTTCCTTTCCTGACAGGTCGTTCTATGTCTGGTGCCTGGGTTCACTTCCCTACTCAGGGATGTTACTTCCTTTCTAAGAGAGGTATCACTAAGCTTTAACTCTTTCTCTGGTCTTAGCATGGAGGCTTTAAAAATGGTAAATCACACACGTTTTGACAACTAATTTAGTAGGAACAGTTTTCACTCATGGGATTTTCTCTTAGTTTCCTGTTGGGACGAGGGTGAGTTTGGAGGGAAAATGTCAGGATGTTTTATTCAATTATTTTAAAAAGTATCCTATTCCATTCATAGCGCTTATGAAATTGTGAGACGGACTTCTGAAAGGCGGAAGATCGGGAGATGTGTGCAACAAGATCAGACCCCCTCATTCTCCTCCTCGCCTGCCGCCGTGTGACGTTCACCCCCTTCCGTGTTTGATGATTGACAGTCTTATGTTTGTTTTAAACTAAACTTATTTATGCATTTAGGCATTTGCGTGTTTGGCCGTGTCAGGTCCTAGCTGGGCAGGCAGGATCTCCCCTGTTACGCAGGGCCTTTCGTGGTGGCGAGCACTCGGGTTGGGGTGCAGGGCTCCAGCGCACGCAGACGTCGGTAGCTGCCGCGTGCAGCCTCACGTGCTCCACGGCGTGTGGGATCTCGTTTCCCTGACCTGAGGTTGGACCCGCATGCCCTGTATTGCAGGGCAGGTTCACAACCGCTGGACCCCCGGGGAAGTCCTTTAAACCAAATTTTAAGTCACTGCACCATGTATTTGAGGTAGTGAATTCTACGATTTGGCTTCACCCTTGTTGGTACTTCATAGAATTTTCTGTTATTTTTTAAAGTAGAAAGCAGAAATACATGCATTTTTTTAACCAGTTCCTACCTATCCTTACACAATTTAAAGTAATATATGCACAATGCATGCACAGAAGGCCTTATAATGGAAAGTTAGTGGTAGTGAAAGTCGTTCAGTCATGTCCGACTCTTCATGACCCGATGGCCTACACAGTTCATGGATTTCTCCAGGCAAGAACACTGGTATGGGTAGCCTTTCCCTTCGCCAGGGGATCTTTCCAACCCAGGGATTGAACCCAGGTATCCCTCATTGTGGGCGGTTTCTTTACCAGCTGAAACATAAGCGAAGCTTTGTGAAAATAATGAAAAGTTAGGTTCTACTATTTCACAGTCCCAAAGGTACAATTTCAGCAATTTCTATATTTATTTGTTGATTTTTCTTCTTACTGTTAAATAATAGGGTTTTACTGCATCTTTTGAGTTGTTAAACTTAGATGACATTTAGGGACTCTGCACTCCAGATGAACCGCTAAAAAGAAATGGTCCTCATGTCAAAGTCTATCCTAAATTGGATTCCATAGGAAATCATTCTGAGAAAGAGGTTTATGTGCAGGAAATTTATTGAAATGGTCCTTTAGAGTTGTCCTCAACTGCACAGAGCAAGGGAGAAGGACGTTTATATATCCTCGTAGACCCAGCATGGGCTGCAGGCTGCCTTTGATGAGGGGCCTTAACTTTGGGGGAAGCAGTTTCATTTGGCAGATGGAGATTTTCAGAGTGGGACTCACTTGTGAGCCACCAACGGGCAAGTCTCCATGTTCTTAATCCTAAAGAGGGACCTGAGCGGCACACCCTAGAAAAATATCCACTGCACTTTTTTACTAAAATACTATGAGGTCCTATTTAGACTATGGGCTTTTTGCACATGTTTGATTCTCTTGTAGTTTCTAACTCAGTTTTTCTTGGTGATAAAAGAAATAGACATATTCTAGTCTGAGATGAGCAAAGTGCATTTCTACTGTTTAAAAACTACTCTTTATGAAAAAGAAGCCCTAGCATCACTAATGTCCAGCATCAAGCATCTTTCCCTTTCTCAGCTCATTTTCATAAGAGAGGACCACTCATGGTTCGGTTTGAGGATTGATGAGATTATCCCCAAGCTGACTCTCATCAAATACGTTTTTCACCCAAAAAAAGAGCAGACGTTCTGTTCTCACCACTATACATAGCTCACTTTTTTAATTGTTATGCGTAGATTGGTTTATTTTAACATGATGTAGATGAAGCAAATGAGAAACATGGAGATGAAGAGTTAGAAATTTTTTGAAAGTAATAATTTCAGCTCAAGCTAAAATGGTTGAAAACAAGATCTGGCATCCCTACTATGTGTTATGGACTCCCTTCTTTATGAATGTATTGGGATTTTGAGCACAGTTAATTAAAGAAATTCAAATGCTCTGTTAGTGAAAATGGTTAATAGTTGGGAGGGTCAATATGTATGCTTTTAGCCAAAGTAAATGGCCAAATAAATACATAACTTTTTTTTTTCTATACTTAGGTTGGCCAAAGAGCTAATTCATTTTGCAATATTGCTCTCCTTGACTGGAATTCTCTATCTCCCAATCTAATCTTCGTTTCAGCTCTTAAGAAACATTGTCTTCTCCTCCACTTGTATGCTGTCACAATGACTCAGAGAGTAAAGGATTAATTGGAAGGAAAGATGCCTCAGCCACATATCTATATATTTCTATTTCTATCTTTGAAAGGTATCTGCTGAATCCACATCAAATTATTTGCATTTACTATCTTTTGAGTATGGAATTATGGGACACTTCCATTTTCTATCTTGTACATGTTGTATGTCAACTTTGGGACATATTGAGGTATTTCAATTATTTTCCCTGAACTGTGAAGGAAAATTGTTGGGTTGGTAGATTTATTTTGTACTTTGTTAGACAGCATAAGAAGTAAGTGATAACTTTCTTTATTAAATTAAACAAAGGCATTTTTATCTTCTGTCAGCGAGTATTCAAAAACATTCCTTTGTCACGTGACTACTCACATTTAAATTTTCAATGAATTTTTCTTCATTTGTATCATTCTCTTCTTTGGACTTTTTCAAATAATAAAAATATTTCAAAAGGGTCATGAAAATGGCTTTGTGGATATAGATTTTTATTCCACTTAACTTTGACTATTTTTCCTAACTTCTGAGGAAACTTTGGAGCTTGACTACTAGCTTTTCCTCTGAGAATATGGTTATCAACAGATTTTGGAGAGAAAACAAGAATGATATTTAAAATGAAGATATACTGGATTCTACAGTCATACCTGGGCTTTACCTCCCACCTGTCCAAGGAAAAGATGGCCTTTCACACCATTTAGAATATTTTACTTTCCTCTAAGTACCATGAGGATCATCAAGGTCTCAGGAGACTTAACTATTGACAGGTAAAGGCCTGAAATTGGATGACCTTTTACTTTAAGGAAAGTCATATTCTTGGGACTCTTCTTTTTTAAAGGAAAACAATAAAAATCTATAATTAAAATTTAACATTCTTAACTGAGCATTGCAGCCATAGAAAATAGCTAATTATTCACTGAGGGTGATATAGTAGAAATCAGATTTGCTGATTAACAAATAAACTTACAAAATATTTCCAAAAGGTTTTCTCATAAACCTGCCAAGAATTCATTTAGCCTCGGAAACCCCTCCAGATCTGCAAGTTACTCTGAGGTCTCTAATATAATCCCCTCAAACACATTCTTAAAATCCTTCAGAAAGCACTGGTACTTATCAAATATATTCAAATATTTGGTAGGAAAATTAAAATATGAAAACTAATATAGCAATTGCCCTCAAACACAGTTTTCCAAGTAGATCTTGGTGATTCAGAAGAAAAAAAAAATACCAAAGAGAAGACTCTTTGGTATTTATATGATAAGCTTGTATTCTGACAGCACCTTTTATAAGAATAAACTGGTCCAAGAATATAATTAAAATAATCCATATAGATTAGCTATATTTTATCTGAAAGACAGGGAACAGGAAGAACAAAGTTACTTGCAAGGCTCTCTTCAACTAAGTAAAGTTGATGTAAAAAACTCACATTCTAAATCAAGCATTTGGGGAGAGTGTTTATTAATTTATAAAATAACTCACCATAGGCTATTTTTTAAAATAACTCTGTTAGTGCATTGAAAATATGATTCAAGGAAATAATTTTTAAGTTCATCTTTTAGGAATGCAAAGTTAACATGAAATTAAATGTAAATGATTGTTTTAAACATTCATTTTCAATCAAACTAGCTGCACACACATCTATGTCTGCATTCATGCATTGTGTATGTAAATATGTATATATGTATAGAGATGACAGTGACAATATTTGCATTATAATTCACCAAAGAAAGTAAACTTTGGGGTCTTTAACAAATGTATATGGCAGTAATACACATGGCTAGTTATGGCTACAGAACAACTAATTTTCTTCTGTTTTTCTTTTTTAAAATTGAAAAAATAATTACAGCAATGCCATTTGAGTATGTATATTAAAAATGTAAACAATACAGATGGAGATATGTTACTCTTAGTTGTCACCTCTGTTCCTATATTTTCCCAAATGATACCAAAGATTTTTATTATTCATTAGATCACTTTGGTATAGGAGTTTCTTCTATGCTTGTACACAATAATAATTTGTTGGCCAAAAAATTCGTTTGGAATTTCCATAACATGAAACAGAAAAACTCAAACAAACTGTTTGGCCGACCCCATATATAGTTGTATATAGTTTTATTTTGCATGAATTTTTTTCCCCATTTATTTTTATTAGTTGGAGGCTAATTACTTTACAATATTGTAGTGGTTTTTGCCATACATTGACATGAATCAGCCATGGATTTACATGTATTCCCCATCCCGATCCCCCCTCCCACCTCCCTCTCCACCCGATCCCTCTGGGTCTTCCCAGTGCACCAGGCCCGAGCACTTGTCTCATGAATTTTTTTAAATGGTAAAGTATCATATTTATTTTTCTGTAGTGCTCTTGTCACTCAACAGTATGTCCTGATAATATTTTCATATTGTTTACATGAATTGACCACAGTCAACCCAAATTACATGTAAGGTTCCATTGTTTAGCTGCATCTTTTCCTTTTCATTCTAATGAGAAGTTTCTCCCAAAATGTTCTTACCATCACAAGAGTAGATAGCATTGCATTTCCCTCTTGATGCTTACATACATGTGTTTCCCAGATTAGATCATGACAAGTGGTTTTCCTGTGTTCATTTATTTAATTTTAAAGAATTCAGAAAGATCCTGTCAAAGTGGCTGTGCAAATTGATGTATTCATCAGTAGTATTACAAATACCCATTTCCTTACATGTCAGTGCCTCTTCAGTTTGTTAAGCTTTGCGAGTTCATCAGTCTCATTGTGTTCTGCGGCATTTCCCTAGTTATTAATGGTGCTAACCATTTCTTAAGTGTTTGTCGTGAATGGTCTGTACACATTCTTTACATGTTTCTTCTTTTTTCCCCAGTTGCATTGATTGTCTCTTTCTCAGTAATTTTTAGGAGTTGAAAAATATATTCTTTCCAGTTAAAAACAGTGAAAATACAGCATCCCCGATCTGTACTCATAGTTTTTCAGTTTCTGGTTTTTGTATCTTTTGTCTTACTGATGTTTTCTTCAAGTGTATAATATAGTAGAGTTTTTCCATAATGGCCTTTTCAGTTTATGTCCTGTTTAAGAAGACCTAGTCTGTTCTAAGCATCTAAACACTTTTGACACAGTTCCTTTTGAATAGATTTATATATGTGTATATATATATAACTACCATCACGATCATCAAGGTCTCAGGAGACTTGACTATTTAATCTATTCAAAATTTTGTTTTTTGGGGGGGAATGATGAGAAGTATCTTACTAAGATCTAAGATTATTATTTTATATTTTTATGAAAGAATCATCAATTGTCATAACACCATTTTTTTTTCACAGCATGCAAAATATACAATTCTCATGTATATATAGATCTGTGTCTGACATTTCTACTACTTTTCACTGGTCAGAGTTTTTTATACATCAACACTACTCTTCTTTTACTGCAGAGCTTTATAATATCACATAAAATTTGGAAAAAAGGGAGCTCTTAATATTTCCCATTTTCCAAGAGATCTTGGTTTCACTTGTATTCATTCTCTTTCAAGTGGATTTAGAGAACTAGATTCTCAAGTCACAGGAAAGATCATAATGAAATTTTGATTGAGACAAGATTAAATTTATGATTGTGTTGAGGGTAATTGACATTTTTCAATATTAAGTCTTCTCATTAACCTGACTATTTCCTTTTCATTGGGGGTAGTCTTTTAAGAGCTTCTAGATTTGTTTTCATTATTTGCATGTGCCTGTAAAATCTGCCTATTCAGATTTTCATTACCATCTTTAGCCAATTTTGGAATTTTTTTTTTTATAGCATTCACTTCATCTAGGTTTTGAAATTCATCGGCCTGACATTACATCTCTGTATCCACAGTATGACTGACACAGTCGTGCTGAATAGGCATCATTCCTCTTGAACCGGATCCTCCAGAAATGTTGGTCTCTCCAGAGAACAAATTTTCATTTTATTGGTTAATATTAATACTGATGGTTTATTTTTGTTGTTCTTGTTTTTCTATCTATCTTTTATTTTTAATTCTACTTTTGGGGATTTTTGTTGATATTTTTCCAGTTTTAGGAAACTATTATGTTTAGCTCATTTCTATTCATTCTTTCTCTATTTCTAATACATGCTCTTCAAGTTATAAATTTCCCTTAGGCACTTTTCTGGTACCATACCATTGGTTGACGTGTAAAATATGTGATGGCATTTTTTTATCATTTCTTTTTCTTTGTAACTCTGGGTGTTGGATACATAATTTAAAATTGCATAAGAATTAGAAAATAGTACAAATACCTAATACCTCTTATCTAGATTGCTAGTTGTTTACATTTTTCTTCATTTCCTTTATTGTTCACTATCTGTAGATACCCAAATATATGTATATATCTTTCTGTATAAACGTGTATATGTGTATATATGTAGAGGTATGCATACATATTTTTTAAATAATTTGAGTCAAGTACAGACATTCTGCTCCTGCTCTCCTAAGTACCTCTTACATAATCACAATTGAATTTTCAAACTTTGAAATATAGCATTGATTTAATTTTTTTATCTGATCTTAAGACCATATTCAATTATACTAGTTATCCAAAAAAAATTTTTTTCTGGTCAGAATGTAAGCCAGTGTTGCTCATTTCATTCAGTTGTTGTATTTCTCAACATTCCTTTAATCTGGAAACTTTTCTCAGCCTTTCTTTGTCTTTCATGACCTTGAAATTTTTGATGTAAGCAAAACTCTCATCAGTAGGTTCGTTTCTCATGGAGATACAGGTTAACCGTTCTGAACGTACTGCTTAAACGTGAGGAAATGAGTGCAGATATTGTGGTTAAAAGGGGTCAGGTCTCTAACTGACAGAGAAAGAAGTCGTAAGTGAGAAGGCAGAAGATGAAAACGAATTCTGCCTCTGAGAAGCCTAGAAGCTGTGACACTCATAGAGTAGTGAGCATGCCTAGTGCTTGGCTTTTGGTTTTTGTCTGTTTGTTTTTTAATTTTTATTTTTAATTTTTTTCATTTATTTTTATTAGTTGGAGGCTAATTACTTTACAATATTGTAGTGGTTTTCACCATCCATTGACATGAATCAGCCATGGATTTACATGTGCTCCCCTTTTGAATCCAGTTCCTCGTGAAAGGAACCAGGGATCCCGGGAAGGAGGCAGTTACAGAGCTGGGGTGGGAAGGCATGAGGCGAGCCTGGACTCTCTGGGGCAAGAGACCAGTGCTCACAGGAGGATGGAGCCACAGCAGAAAGACACAGGCGCCACCTGGAAGGTTTCCCGCTGGTCCAAGTTAGAGCAGTGTTGAGGTCAAAGTCATGACTGTAACAAATTCCATCCTACTGAGTAAAAATATAATTCATGAGCCAGTACAGATACAGACAGACAGATGGTGGATAGGAAGGAAGAGAGGAGAGAGGGAAGGAGGGAAGGAAGGAAGGAAGACAGGAAACTCTTCCTTACAGTGAAATGCCATTTGTTGCTAGGTTGTTCATACTATGAATTTTATTTTTTCTTTAATTTAAGAGTTCTCAGAAGTTGTCATTTTAAATGTTCAGTTGAATAAGTTTGGATGATGTGTGTGTGTGTGGTGATTGTGGTGGGAGTAACTTTCTTGTTATAATCTATTTCTGATTTTATTAAATTATAATCAATAGAAGGGGTCCAAATGATTTTTACTTTTTTGAATGTGTGGGGATATCATTTGGAGCAAAATGTATAAGGAATTTTTTGTGAACCTTCTCTCCATGTTAAAAACGATTGTCATTTAAATATGTATTCTCTCACTTAAGCTATAAAGTACATGCAGTGGCACATATATACATGTAACTACACATAAAACAACAACAAAAAAAACTTATTTTTCTCACTATATAAGAAGTCCTGTGGGCAGGCAGTCCACAATTATGCAGTAATGTCACAGTTTCATTAAGGTCTTAGGCTCCATCCACCATTCTGTTACTCCGCTTTCATCAGGTTCCTTTCTTCCTGATGGCCACCTCTCTTCCCAGTATAGGTTTTCTTTCTTTTTTTTCAACTTCCAGTCTCATATGATGTCCCATATAAGAGCAGGAAAGGATGGCACTTTGGCATTTCTATCAGAAAGCCTGAAAACACTAAGAAATCCCAAGTAGCTGTCTGCACGTATCTCACTGGCCAGCACCGTGGTAAGTGGCCACCCTACTGATGGATGCATGGAGCTTAGGAGAGAGATCTCAGGTGCAAAGCCTGTTTGGGCAGTTCCAGCAGGGGATGTCACTTGCAGTTTTGGGGTGGATGAAATGAACTCCCCAAGGATGGTATGCAGAGAACAAATGATTTAGGCCAAGGATCAACACCAGTGAAGAATGATGAACAGAGGAAAAGGACTCTGCAAAGGAAATGGATAAGAGCCAGCCAAGAAGACTGGGCAAGATCCTGGAGAATGTGGAATCCTGTAGCCATGGGAAGGGAATATTTCAAGAAGGATTAGGAATAAATAATAGCGAGAATTGCACAAAGCTAAGGATGGAATTGTATATTTTTGTCCCAGTGTCCATAAATATGGGGTTTTTCACCTTTCCTTTTTTTTTCCCGTGCCAAGGCATGACCAGAAGTCATCCTTCCCCTGCAAGGTGCCCCCTGGCATACAACAGGTCAGCCCTGAATTTAGCTGTCGTTAGACTTCATTCTCTTCTATTTCATTATTTCCCCTGGAAACATAAAAAAAAAGTTGTAATAGGATTTTTTAAAAGGAAGCTCAAGTCCATTTTCCAGCATGAACACTGTGTGAGCCATTTTTTCAGAATGACCGCTTCCAGGGATGTGTCTAAACAGCAGCCCTTTGGGGCCAAGCAGAGGGCACCATTCCTTCCTTATATTTTGTTCTCTTCCTATCACACTCAGCTCAACAGAAACAACAGCAGGGGGGAAAAGGAGGGGGTTGAAAAAAAAGAAAAAAGCCTTATCTGCAGAGTTGTGATGAATAGACTTGATTGGGCCTTCACACAGCGGGCAGGTGATGGCCATCGCCTGTCTATTTCAGGACTACACTTTCCACTGGCCACAGGTGGTTTTCCTTTTTTGGCTCTGCGGCCCTGCCATCATTAAGTTTGCCTGAAGCAGCAGACGGCTTCTGGGAGACCAAAAGATGGGGGGAGGCAGGGTGCAGAGACAATCCAGCTGACATTTTAAGCAGGAAATGCAACCATCTGAATGTAAAGGAGATAAACCCTCTCTCTACACAGACTGTTCACTCAGGGGAAATTGAGGTAAAACGTTACAGGATTCAGAAAGGGGGACACTAGAGTGCATGCCTTTGAGACCACCCGTGCCCTTGACCCTTTATTTCTAGGAACCCCTTCCCTCACCTAAAAATGATGAAAGAGGGGAGCAGGATGCTCTAAGATGTACTGGAAATGTATAATTTGGTGGAAACATTTTTCTTTATTATATTTAATAATCACTTTCCATATAGGCTTGCTCCTTGGAAGGAAAACTATGACAAACCTAGACAGGGTATTAAAAAGCAGAGACATCACTATGCTGACAAAGATCTGTATAGTCAAAGGTATGGTTTTTCCAGTGGTCATATACAGATATGAAAGTTGGACCATAAGGAAGGTTGAGCACCAAAAAAACTGATACTTTAGATTTGTGGTGTGCAGAAGACTCCTGAGAATCCCTTGGACTGCAAGGAAATCAAACCAGTCTATCCTAAAGGAAATCAGTCCTTAATATTCATTGGAAGATCTGTTGCTGAAGATGAAGTTCCAATACTTTGGCCACCTGATGCGAAGAACCGACTCATTGGAAAAGACCCTGAAAAAGGCCCCTGTTAGGAAACATAGGGGCCAAAAGGGGAAGACCCTGGAAAAGGCCCTGGAAAAGGCCCCTGTTAGGAAACATAGGGGCCAAAAGGGGAAGAAAGTGGCAGAGGATGAGATGGTTGGATGGCGTCACGGACTCAATGGACATGAGTTTGAGCAAACTCCAGGAGACACGGAGGACCGAGGGGCCTGGCGTGCTGGAGTCCATGAGTCAGAGTCAGACTCAGCTTAGGGACCGAACAGCGACAACTTAGCCTAACAGTACAAAACAAGCACAAAGTGAGTGTGTGGGGTTTCTCATTAAGGTAGGCAGACTTTGTTACTGAATATTGAACGTATCCTGGAAGTGTGATTTCTAGGATGCTGAAGACTACATCATACTCATTTGTGCTTGTTTTGTATTGTTAGGCTAGTCATTTTTGTTCAGTCCCTAAGTTGAGTCTGATTTGACATCAAGGTAATAGGAAAATGATTGCATTATCTTGTTTTTATACTAGAATGTACATGAATGACATGGTAGCCTGAAATCAGGTTTTGATAGTAGGTCATCTCTTAATTAGAAAGGACATGATGATATGACAGAAGTGACAATTGCAAAGGCAAATATCACTAGGAATTTTACATGATTCTGGACTTTCTTCATCCTGATGAGTTTGTAAACTTCACCCTCGAGGATATATGAGCAAATGTATGCAAAATGCACATTGCATTTCTGAATATGAAGATTTTTAAGCCAGAAGAGAAAAAATTATGTGAAATAAAATGAATGCCATTGCTTATATAATTCCTAAATATAGCTTAAAAGTACAGATTCAGAGACTTTTTAAAATATAGAGATCATGGTGAAAGTAGTTTTGTTTGCTTATTTTGGGGTTTTTACTTTTCAAAAAGAGTAGATGGATTCTTTTCCAGTTGTTAAAAGGCAATTTTGGGGGCACAGAAAATCATGACTCTTAAGGATAGAATCTTTTATTTAAGATGACCTTAAAAGTTTATGATAACCCAATCACTTATTTTGTGATTGAAATGTGTTATTAAGAAAATGAGAAAACATTATCCACAGTGATATACCTGTACTTTTAGGGAAGAAGATAATGCCCTCAAATATTAGAACAAATACTTTACAGAGATTAGCCCAGCAAATTGTCACCACTACCAAAGCTAGAGCTGAGAGGTTTGTCTTCCAGGTCCCTGTTCTAATCTGCTGGATGGTCTTTTTTTTTTCAGTTATCACATGAAACCATTCATGTAGCTCCAGAGAAAAGATATATATGTGTGTATATTTTAATCAAAGGAGCCAGGGACATTCCAACAGCCATTTTCTAACTTACCACCAAGACACTGTTATTGCAAAGTCACCACCTCCACCCCATCCCAAAGGCAAATTGATTTCAAATCACATACATATTGCTCTTACAGAAGTAATGGGTCTCGATGACATGACTGCATGTTACAATCGGAGTAGGTGATGTTTATATGACTGTATATTTGCATGTGTTGCTTCCTTTACAGAGGCAATGCTCCCAGGGGGAGCGCACAAATGTAGATTGTTTCCTCTACGCAGATGCTGCTGAAGAACCTCCACGTTTGGAACCTGAGATGGGTTTTCTCAAGCTGGAATCACTTAAGGATGCTCTAGGGGAAACCTGGATGCTGATGGGCAAGTATTGGACTTGCATGTAAAATCATTGCCTGGAGGAGCTAATGATGATAAATAGTCGTTGACTTTGAGTTTCATCCCAGAATATGTGTGCTGGGCTAATGGATAGCAGAAAAGGATTAGGCAGTTCAAGTATGCATTCCAATGGGCACACACGCAGGCTTAGCCCATTAGAAGACTATGTCCTGGTACAGTATGTCACTCTGATACCTTCAAGGGTGGACAAGACAGGCATATTTTCAGGAGTTTTAATGTTCATATTTATGAATTATAGAAGTGTACAATTCAGTCCCTTTGAATGGATTAAGAATAAAAGCAAAAACGAAACAAATCATGGTTATAAATTAGCTGTCTTAAAACATAGTAATAGGGATACAAAAGGAATATCTCCATTTCCATTTCCCCATTAATAGTTTTGCAAGGGTATAATCTTCATGCTGGCCAGTTTCTTTGGAGGAAGTTTCAAAGTTATGGGCAAATCAATCATGTTTATTAAAGAAACTTGGTTGAAGCATACACTGCTTGGGAAGTATTCTGATTCTGGGACATAGAGTGAAGGAAGAGTCCTACCTGTTCCTAGAGCTTAGAATCTACCAGGGAAGATTGTTGTTGTTGTTGTTCAGTCACTAAGTCACGTCCGACTCTCTGCGGCCCCGTGGACTGAAGCACACCAGGCTTCCTGGTCGGTCCTTCACTATCTCCTAGAGCTTGCTCAGACTCACGTCCATTGAGTTGGAGATGCCATCCATTCATCTCATTCTCTGTTGTCTCCTTCTCCTCTTGCCCTAAATCTTTCCCATCATCAGTAGGAAAATTGGCTCTTTCCAACGAGTCAGCTCTTTGCATCAGGTAGCCAAAGTATTGGAGCTTCAGTTTCAACAACAGATCTTCCAATGAAAAGTCAGGGTTGATTCCCTTTAGGAGGGACTGGTTTGATCTCCTTGCAGTCCAAGGGATTCCCAAGAGTCTTCTCCAACACCATAGTTCAAAAGCCTCAATTCTTCAGCGCTTAGCTTTCTTTATGGTCCAGTTCTCACATCCATACATGACTACTGGAAAAACCATAGCTTTGACTATACAGTGCTTTGTTGGCAAAACGATGTCTCTGCTTTTTAATACACTGACTAGGATTGTCATAACTTTTCTTCCAAGGAGCAAGTATCTTTTAATTTTATGGCTGCAGTCACCATCCACAGTGATTTCTGAACCCAAAAAATAAAGTCTGTCACTGTTTCCACTTTTCCCCCATCTACTTGCCATATGATGGGACTGGATGTCATGATCTTAATTTTCTGAATGTTTAGTTTTAGGTCAGCTTTTTCACTCTCCTCTTTCACCCTCATCAGGAGGCCCTTTAGTTCCTCTTTGCCTTGTGTCAGAGAAGATAGTAAACACAAACATAAACAATGAGTGTAGAATAATGTTCACTAAGGTCAACAGAAGAAATCCAGACAAGAAGCTATGGGAGCTGAAGGTACACAGAAGGGCTACTTTTAGCCACTGGCAAGGAAGGAAGACTTCTTTATAGCGTGAGATGAGATTGTTGCAATAAAGAATAGGTGGTGGGACGTCCCTGGCAGTCCAGTGGTTGAGACTGTGCCTTCCAGCGCCAAGGGTGAGGGTTCAATCCTTCCTCAGAGAGCTAAGACCCACGTACCTCACAGCCATAAAAAGAAAAAAAAAAAGGATAAAACAGAAGAATATTGTAACAAATTCAATAAAGACTTTTAAAATGGCCCACATAAAAAACAATCCTTAAACAAATAAAGAATAGGTGGAATTTGAGTATGTAGAGATGAAAGAGAGAGAGAGGAATGTAGATAGAGAAACCAATGCCATCAAAGGCTTGGAGAGCTAGGTGGAAAAACAACCAAGGTCTGGAAACAGAGAAGTTCAGTTTGACTGTTTTATTTTTTAAATTAATTAGCTTGCAATTATATTTGGTTAAGATGCCTAGTGAAATGTATCTGGTTGAAAGAGTATTTTTTTACCTACTTGACATACAAGATTAATTAATGTCTTGGTAAGAGAGAGCAAATGGTTATGGAGACCCTACAGAGCAGCTAAGTTCATTACAGAAAAAAAGAGTGTTTACTTGGGTGGAGGGTGATTGAAGTAGTGGCTCATGCATCCCAAAGAAACCTATTTGGAAGTAAGTTGTTGAGCATGTGGAATGTTCCATTGCCAAACACTCCTTGGGTAAATTCTTTGGGCCTCTAAATTATTTTTTTTCTCAGTTATTCATTAAAAATTATTCATTTCAGTAAAGATATGTCTGTTTTTTGTTGGTTTACTATGGGCTCACTACTATGCCTCATTTTCAGGAAAACTTATGTTTGTCTTTCGAGGTTCAGTGCTATGTCCTTCATGAAGTCTTCTTTCCTCAATCCTTCCCTGCAAGTGTCTATCTTATTGCCTATCAGACACGAATATAATCCTTTGTCACCTGTCTGCTTCATCCCAGCCCCCACCCTGAAAGTGGCACTTACTCATCCCCAACGTCACACAGTATAAGAACCAAGAACTTCCAGATGTTCAAGCTGGATTTAGAAAAGGCTGAGGAACCAGAGATCACATTGCCAACATTCATGGATCACAGAAAAAGCAACAGAATTCCAGAAAAACATCTACTTCTGCTTCGTTGACTACAATAAAGCTTTTGACTGGGTGGATCCCAACAAACTGTGGAAAAGTCTTAAAGAGATGGGAATACCAGGTCACCTTACTTGCCTCCTGAGAAATCTGTATGCAGGTCAAGAGGGAACAGTTACAACTGGACATGGAACAACTGACTGGTTCCAAATCAGGAAAGGAGTATGTCAAGGCTGTGTATTGTTACCCTGCTTATTTAACTTATATGCAGAGGACATCATGAGAAATGCCGGGCTGGATGAAGCTGGAATCAAGATTGCCAGGGAAATATCAATAACCTCAGATATGCAGATGACACCACCCTGATGGCAGAAAATGCATAAGACCTAAAGATCCTCTTGATGAAAGTGGAAGGGGAGAGGTCAAAAGCTGCCTTAAAACTCAACATTCAGAAAACTAAGATCATGGCATCTGATCCCATCACTTTATGCCAAATAGATGGGGAAACAGTGACAGACTTTATTTTGGGGGGCTCCAAAATCATTGCAGATGGTGATTGCAGCCATGAAATTAAAAGATGCTTACTCCTTGGAAGAAAAGCTATGACCAGCCTAGAGAGCATATTAAAAAGCAGAGACATTACTTTGCTGACAAAGGTCCATCTAGTCAAATCTATGGTTTTTCCAATAGTCATGTATGGATGTGGGAGTTGGACCATAAAGAAAGCTGGTCACCAAAGAACTGATGCTTTTGAACTGTGGTGTTGGAATAGACTCTTGGGAGTCCCTTGGACTACAAGGAGATTGAACCAACCAATTCTAAAGGAAATCAGTCCTGAATATTCATTGGAAGTACTGATGCTGAAGCTGAAACCCCAGTACTTTGGTCACCTGATGGGAAGAGCTGACTCATTGGAAAAGACCCCGATTCTGGGGAGGATTGAAGGCAGGAGGAGAAGGGGACGACAGAGGATGAGATGGTTGGATCGCATCACCGACTCGATGAACATGAGTTTGGGCAAGTTGTCGATGGACAAGGAAGTCTGGTGTGCTGCAGCCCAGGGGGTCACAGAGAGCTGGACATGACTGAGTGACTGAACTGAACTGACTGAACATCACACAGTAAGTTCTCAAAGAACATTGCTGACCGCCAGAGGGAAAGTGAGAAATAAAAAATAAGTGATTAAAGGATTTATTTTTAAATTGCTATAGTGTTTTTTATTTTATTATGAGCCATATTGACTGTGTTGATTCTATTTCCCTTCCTGTGAAGAGCTGTTGGTTTGACTGGCATAGGTATCTACAGAGTGTGTGTCATCTGCTCACCAGCCAAGTTCACCTGGAACCCTGGGCTTTACAGTCAGTACTAAGTGTGTACCCCACCACAATGCTCCATCAGAGTCGAACAAAAGTATCTACTTACAAGACCTGGGATGTTGGTGTGTTGGGCATGGGGAAAGGTGTTGTTGGGGTGGAAATACTGTCTCATTTGGACAATAGCATACCCACTCTTTCAGAAGCATTTCTGATGGTTTCACAGTCAGTTCTAATTTATTCTCTTTCTAGAATTCACTTCCTCATCCTCACTTTCCTCCCCTTTGGTTTTTGTGCCCACTCTCAATTTCTTGGTATCTTCTTTACTCTCAGCAATGCTGATGGTCTCCAATTTCCTCCACTTTTTGAGTATCGCTTTTTTTATAGTAGCCTATAAACTACCCCGTTAATCAGATAGTGTAAAATCCAATTAGAGACATTAGAATCCAGAAATACAAGTGTTAAGGAATGTGTTTTTGATTGACAAGGAAGCCGAATAGACCCATCTATTTAGAATCTTAGCAACAATTAGCTGCCTTAGTTTCATTTATTGTGACATAAAAAATCTGGTTTATCGAGAGCTCTATTGAAGAAGATTTCTATGATATGCACCATGAGAAAATATCTTCAAACTAAAATGATTGTTTTGCTGTAATAAATTGAACCATATGTACACTATGTTATTCAATCTTTTTTCTTCAAGGCATAAATTGATATTAAAGAACGTTTAAGTCATAACACATGGTTATCCAGGCATGAACGAGGCAATAACCCATATAAGTTGTCAAGGTGAAGCCAAAGCATTTATTAGAGGTTTGTGTTGTTTTTGAAAAGTGCATGGTTGGATAAACATGGATTAGTGCTATTATGCTGCTACGATGACTCAAGTGTGTTTTTACAGTGTCAGTAATTTTTATGTTTAAAAATCACTGGTGCAGTATATTAGCTATAATTTATGTTTATCATCTTGTGTACTCTAATAGGTTTCAACAAACCATTTAACACTTCAGCTTGTGCATATACATTACTTAATAGGTATTTATCTTAAAAAAGAGATACTTAACGGGACTTTCAAGCTCGCAACTGCATGCTAAGAGAGAATACTGCAGTGTTTCCATTAACTTTCTTTTCCCTGTTTGCAGTTAACTTTGAACATTCTGGCCACTTGCCTCTTTGTGCAACGTGCCACCGAACGGCACAGTAGAAGCGAGTGTGTTCGTGTCCTTGTCAGCAGGAATGACATCAAGTTCTCCCGGCACGGAGTGTCCGTCACACTTGCTAAGTAGGGTGGCTGCACGATATAGCCAACACAGCTGAAAATATGACGAAGGTCCAGCCATCAGTTGCCGCATTGGGGTGTCCTTTCAGAGGGTCTAGTTTGCCTCTGACTGTAGCTACATCTATGAGGAGTTTTGCGAACTGTGTGACCTAGACTCTTGTTTTAGAAGAGTCTCCGAGAGAACCCTAGGAGCTGAGTAGATGGGAGGAGGGATGGCAGGGAGTCAGTTGGGACATCCCAGTCATAGGAGGTTTGCTGCAGCAACACAAGAGAAGACTTCATTTATCATGACACTATTGATCCTTCCAGAGAGTGCTATGCTTGTTGTTTTTGCTGCAATGATGACCTATTTCTCTTTTGGCTATTCTAAGTAGATGAATTACTGGTGTTTAGTCTTTTCATAAAGGAGATTGATTCACTTTTAAAATGTACCCAAAGTTGGTGATGTAGATATGCTTTTGGTCTTTTTTTTTTTTAAGTTATATACTTTTTGGCCTACTGATAGTCATGATAGAAATGGATTTGGAAGGGAAATGCTCATGAAACTAGTTACCACTTAAATAAATGGTGCCACTTTATTCATTGTGACATGGCTGGATAAGAGTTTGTTTGGAATCTTGAAATTATGAATATACTGATCCACTCAGCAATAAATTTTTAGAGACTATAAATTCTCTTGAGTCAATCAAGCACATCAGTTGGCTGAGTTAGCAAACTGGGAGGATTTATTATTCCCTGGAGACAAATCAACCAGGATGAATTGTTTAATATTGAGAACTACTTTTTCCCTTGTAAAAGTAGTGATGACACTTTGACATCTTATCAGAGAGAACCATTACCTCTTGCTGATCTTTTCAGTACCGGTAACCTCTGGTAACTGGACCAAAATTTTTTCCTAAATGTTTCAAACTTCACTATTTTCATGACAACATCAAAATTACATGGTAAACACTGTAGGCAGTTTGTGCAGAAATGTATGCAGAGTGTGTTCTCAATGAAGAGAATTAAAGGGAGACTTTCATTAGCATCCTGAATGGGCAGTTACATCATTTCAAATGGATCAAGAAAGACAATGGTTCAGCTCAAAACTTCTTTTAGAGGTAGAACTTTCTAGAATGATGTAGAACTTTCTGGAATGAATCGACTTCTGGGTCTGAGCTATCCAGTACATAAGCCCCTAGCCACATGTGGCTGTTAAACACTTGAAATGATCAACTTGAGATGCTAGTGCAACTGAATAACTGAATTAGCGATGTATTTAATTTCCCCTGGTGGCTCAGACGGTAGAGTCTGCCTGCAATGCAGGAGACCCGGGTTCAATCCCTGGGTCGGGAAGATCCCCTGGAGAAGGAAATGGTAACTCACTCCAGTATTCTTGCCTGGAGAATCTCATGGATGGAGGAGCCTGGCAGGCTACAGTCCATGGGGTCACAAAGAGTCGGACATGACTGAGCAACTTCACTTTCACTTGCTGGAAATAATCATAGGTAGCTAATGATTACCATATTGGATGATGCAGGAGCATTAGCCCCTTTAAGAAAAAGCCTGAAGAACAATTTAAGCACTAGGTTAGAGCAGCAGTTAGAGATGCTGGCAGGCAGTTATCTGCTTTTAAAAGACAGTTTAGTACAAATCAGAAAACTTAAGGGAAATGAAAGCCACACAGATTTTGAAATCTAAATAGCAAGAGATCTTACCGTAAGAGTGAAGTTATCCCCATATGAAACTTAGTAGCTTTACAATTGGAAAAAGATAGGAGTGCATTTTATGAAACATGAAGCAGATGAAATATTTTTAACACATATATTTAGAAAGTAGAGAGCATAGTAACAAAGCATTGTAAGGTACTTAGGTGTCAGTATCGGATGTCCACCATGGTTATCTTCTGGCTGACACTTTTTCCTTTCCTCTCTCTATTCAATCCTCCCTACAAGTACAAAGGTAATACAACTCACCTGCCTAAAATTCTCCAAGAATGCTACAGACTGAAAAATAATATGTGTCAAAGTATAACTGAATCACCATTCTCTGCACCTGAAAACATTGTAAGTCAACTACACTTCAATAAAATATATGTATTAAGGAACAAAAAAGAATGCTACAGACAACACATGTGCTGCTGCTGCTGCTAAGTCGCTTCAGTCGTGTCCAACTCTGTGCGACCCCACAGAGGGCAGCCCACTAGGCTCCTCTGTGCCTGGGATTCTCCAGGCAAGAACACTGAAGTGGGTTGCCATTTCCTTCTCCAATGCATGAAAGTGAAAAGTGAAAGTGAAGTCACTCAGTTGTGCCCGACTCTTAGCAACCCCATGGACTGCAGCCCACCAGGCTCCTCCATCCATGGGATTTTCTAGGCAAGAGTACTGGAGTGGGGTGCCATTGTCTCCCGCCAAATCACGTATTGAAATCCTATACCCAATACAAGCATTTTAAGATGCAGGGGTCTTGGGAGGTGATTAGGTTCTGAAAGTGGCGCCCCATGAATGGGATGAGTGCCCTTAGAAGAAGGGACGGAGGGCTTGCATCTCCTCTCTGTCGTGTGAGAGCCCAAGAGGACCCGCACCACACACTGGCTCTGCTTAGCACCTTGATCAACTTCTCAGCCTCCAGAACTGTGAGAAATAAACGCTGAAGCCACAGTTTGTGGTACTCTGTTATCACAGCCTTAGACAAAAGCTTCCCATCACCTCTTAGTTATCTTCCACGATGATGAGCGTTCGTACTTTTTTACCCATGGCACAGTAAAATGAATGAATTGCCTCGGGATGGTCAGAAGGATGCACCCTCAGCCCAGAAACTGTCCACAACGCCTGATTTAAAATTCTGCCTTAAACACATTTTTTCACAGAAGCATGCAGACCACACATAAACACGCGTCTTCTTTTTTTTTATTTTTTAATGGCGGCAACAGCAGAACCCAAGAACACGTATCTCAAGGCTGGGCAGAGCATCAAGCCTCGAGGTCTGACTGTCCTCTGGCACCCCGGGCAGTCGGTGCGCGGTCCCTGGAGGCAGGAGGACACGGAGGTCTGGCGCTCATCACGCGGGTCTTTCGCCCTCAGGCCTCGCTGTTGCAGTGATGATTCCTCCGCTGAGGACTTAACCTAACGGCTGGAACAGATGGTTCTAGAAACTGCTCCCCGCTTCGACCCCTTCCAGTCTAGGGGAGGTGCGATCTCCCCGTAATCACGATCTAACCCGAGCTGACTTCATTCCCACCAATGGTTTTCCTTCGTGGTATCTGAAGTCCCGACAGATAGTCACTCTACCTTTAGGGGGCTCCTAGGCGAGGCCGGGACCCCCCTGAGCGTTTTGTGTTCAACGCTCACTTAATTTCTCCCGTGTCCCCGCATGGCCCAAGCGAAGACTTCCCGGGAGGCTGTCGGCCCGTGTGGGGAGCGGAGCTGGCTCGGGGCGGGAGGACAGACTGCTGGGCTCTGAACGCGCCCCGGCGTCTGTGTGCTCTGGGCCCGGAGCACATTGCTGCTGCTCAGTCTCCTGACAGTAAAACGGATGAAAACAGGACCTATTTCAGAAGGCGGCTGTGAAGACTAACTGGGATTTCTGTTACACACTTAGAGATCTTGGCTTATCGGAGATGCCAGTGTATGCTTGCTATTATTATTTATGAGCTTAAAGCCCGTTTACTATTACATTGTACTCCGTGCTATCAAAGAGATGGTAATGGAGAAGGAAATGGCAGCCCACTCCAGTACTCTGGCCTGGAAAATCCCATGGACGGGGGCGCCTGGTGGGCTACAGTCCATGGGGTCGTTGCAAAAGAGTTGACATGACTTAGCCACTAAAACACACGCAACATCGGAGAGGGCATACCTTTTGTTTAGAGTGGAAGGTCCCTGTCCCCGCTTTTAAATAGCTTGGTGTGAGCGTCTCTATTTTATGCAGTGGATAGGCTGTCATTTAAACAAGAAGTTCTTATGTTTAAAAAGCAAAATAGGATACTTTGTTCTTTTTCCATTGTCAGGAAGGCAAGTGTGGACAGCATCACAGGAAAAGTTGTGGAAGCTCCCCTGTTTGTGTATTGAATGGATTATAAGAACCCAGATAACATCTTAAAGACCAGGAGGCTTATGATTGTTTCATTTACCTGTGGAGAAACTTGGGAAATTTGGCTACAGTCTCATTGTTGTTCTATTATAAAAGAAAAGGGGGTTCTTTGTGGACATTCCCGTGTTTAAGGTGCAGATAAACATCTGCCTTGGATGACAAATAATGGGAAGCTCAAATCTGAAGACCCTTTCCTATCATCCCCGAATTAATTTCTACATACTTGATGAACAGCCATAAACTCTTATTCTTTAAAGGCAAGGGAAGCCCGTGAGCTGAAGAAAACATGAGAAGAACTGGGTCAAGCAATTCCAAATGCGGAGAAGCATGAAGAAATATTCTGCCCACCATCATGGGCTTTTCTCATTTCTAGTGCCATACCAAAACAACCCTGAGACTGTGTAACAGGAAGAAACAAATACGTAAATGTAAAAGCTGTATCTTTGCCTCTTCATCCAAGATATCCAAACTTATAACTATCTAAAAATATTAGTCTTAAACTTCATAGCGATCACTTTAAATCCATTTTTTTACTAGACACATTCCCACACTGCTCTCTATTGTGCTTTATGTACAAAGGTCTTCAGAAGCATTGCTGAATGGTTAAATGAAGAAAATGGTGTGAATATTTTACTGCTTTAATTTATGTGTCTTAAAATATCAGTATTCTTAACAAATAGGTGGCACTCACAATGATTATCAATCATTTTTACCTTTATTCCCACTTTACTTACTTACACATTCATTCAAGCAGCTATTCACTTGACAGTATGTCTGGCGCTTGCTAAGCATCGGGAATGCAAAGGCAGATGAAGCTTGATGTGTGTGTGCTCAGTCGTGTCTGGCTCTTTGTGACCCCGTGGGTAGTCCATGGGATTCTCCAGGCCAGAACACTGGAGTGAGTTGCTGTTTCCTTCTCCAAGGGATCTTCTCAACCCAGGGATCGAACCCAGGCCTCCCTCATTGCAGATGGATTCTTTACCAACTAAGCCACCAGGGAAGCCCCGTAATACTTGGTAACTGTCCTCAAAATGCTCACTGGCTATGAACCTAGAGATTATCATACCGAGGGAAATAAGTTAGAAGGAGAAAGACAAATATCATAAGATATCATTTATACTTGGAATCTAAAATATGGTGCAAACAAACCTGTCTACAGAAAAGAAACACACTCACAGACATAGAAATCAGCCTTGAGGTTGCCAAGGGGGAGGGAGGTGGGGAAGGAAGGCATGGCCTGAGTGTTTGTGCTAAGTAAGCATCGGTGGAAAATCAGGGAAGCAAACCTAGAATCTACTGCTCATTCTCTATCCCCATGACAGCCGGAGACTCAGAAGAACTTCTGGATACAGTGTATTCTTGGCTGTTACAGGCAGAATGAGAGGTTCTCTGTACTTAAAGATGGGTTTGAAGCTCACGGTGGGAGAGTGATTTGTAAATATATAGATTAAGTTTCCCCATAAAATTAGGTTGCAAACCGAGAATGAATGTATTTACTAAGAATGCTGATGCAAAACTACGTTGGAAAGGAAAGGTGTGTTATTTACTTACATAAATATGGCTCCGGGTCTGCCTCCTCTGGTTATTACAGGCAGCTGGTCGAGAAGGTGTGTAATACCTCTGATGAGCTGTCTCTCAGTTTGCATCCACCTGATCTCATTCCCGGTCAGCCTCTGGAGACAGACACTGGAGATCCGTGGTAGCAAAGTCCAGCACACGGATCTGAGCTGGGGTGTGAGCCTCAGGAGTGCATCGCCGTGAGCTTCCAGGCACCCTTCCTTGCTGACTTACCATCTCTGGAACCTCAGGCCTTTTCTGTGAAGTCCTGAGCTTCCATTTTTCTCATCAGTAGAATGAAGACACAAATTTTTAGCCTTGAGGATTCCCCGTGATACCCGTGATAATCTGAGCATTATCAGAATGGGGGATTTGCCTTATTTTGCACTGATGCCCAGTTCCCAGAAGAGTAGGCTCTTCATAAATACCTGTTGAGTGAATTAATCAATGTGTGTATGTAAAGGATGTAAGAGTGTCTAGAATATAATAGGTTCTTAATAATCATGTATTGGTTCATTTTCCCTTCCATAAATCAGCAGGGGCATTACCTCCTACCAACTCCCAAGCTCAGGTGAATGTCCTGAAAATGGACAGAGAAAGTATCATTGAATGAAATCTTGTTGCAAGCCAATATTCCACAGTGTTCCACCTGGTTTCCCAGGACTGTTAATAGAGGCTATGTAGGAGTATAACCCTGTCAGGTCTGAGAAGGTTGGGGGATGTGGCCTTAAACAGATTTCTTTACTCTGGGGCTGTTCAAAGCCCTTACTATCCGTGTGTGCATTCTCCATGCAAGAGGGGACCACAATACCAGCTTCCCAACCACATTCGATCAGAGGACCCTTTGGTCACAGAGTATCTCAGGGACCTCGTATGAGCATAACTCCTTGGGAAATGTGGATCTAATCATTAGCTTGAAGAGCAGACACAAAGCAAAAAGCATTTATTTTTATAGGACAGTAAAACGCTTTTTTTTAGGTCAGGGATGGCTTATTTAGGAACAAGATGTGGAGTTCTCACAACCCAAGACAGTCATCGAGGAAATTTCATTTCAGTGAAGCATTTAAATGAGTGAAAACAAATGAACATAAAATAAGTATATAATAACACCTTGGGAAAATTAACCATCTCTCCATTTAACATCTGTCACATAGATAATCGTAGCAACTAGATTGATTATGGAATAGGAAACTGGAAGTTTAAAAAAGAAGCAGCTGAGTTTGCTTATATCACCTGCAAAGGGACTACTTTCTTTGGCAGATTAATATTGCACAAAGGTTTGAAGTTTCATTAAAGAAGCCTGGTTGGATGGTGTTACCATCGGTTACAGAATGTGTGTGTGTAATCAGACAATGCATTAGGCCATTAGAAGACATAATGGTATTATTTATGCATTCTGGATCGTGCTATGCCTTAAGTGACGTCTTTTCACAAGGAAACTATGTAACATTGTGGCATATCTGTAACAATGAAAATATAATCAGCACATTGATTATAAAATGACAGGTAGATTCCTCTGCATCATGATTTGGTGTTAGTTGGGATTTTTTTTCTTGTGCAGTTTTATAATACTTCAGTGTCTATTGTAATTTTGAAAAGCGTACATGTTTGCATTTTCTGAAACGTTTGGTTATGTATAATGAAAGAATTTTTTTAATGAACAAAACCAAATAGCACAACAAATGCCTTACACTGAATTCTTTTTTACTTAAATTCTATATCAAGGGGTGTCCACACTGGCAGATTGCACTCCTCTCTTTACATGTAAACTTCCTGCTGAAAGCAGGTCAGAGTTAACAACTGGAGAAACTTGGAGACCTGTTTTTTAAACAATTAGTTTTATGTTCTTTTAAATAATTGCTTCATTATATTTTGTACATCTGTGCAGGGGTTCGATGACAACATTGGTAAATTTCCAAATAGTTGTAAAACCGGGGAATACCGGTTAAGCAATAATGTAACCTATCTGTGGGCGGGAGAAGAGTCTTTATACAATAGCAACTCCACCCTCCCCAAATTCCTTTAACAAAAGAATTAATTCTGCTCTGTGAGGAAATAGTTCTGATTCAGGTGAGGATATCAGACACTGTATTTTTAAAGAAGATAGGCTGTAAGTCGCTCAGAAGAGACCGACAAAAATGATAAAAGATTTGGAAAACAAGACCTATGAGAGAAGGTGAAGAGCATGGGGATATTCATTCCAGTCAAAGGAGGCTGAGGGGAGAGATAACTGTCTGCCTAAAAGTTAAATAATGATACATGCAGAGGAGGCATTACTTATCATTAGTAGAGAGAGAGGGGGCAGTCAGAAGAGAAGGACTCCACCCATTTTACTTAATATTAGGAACAGTTTTTGTGATACAAAGTTACATGAAGGAGTTAAATGGCAGGAAAGTCTAGGCTTTGCAGTTATGGAATCCAGAGTGAGTTTATTGCAAATCCTTTAGAATACATTTGAAACACACTGAAGCTAGTCTGTGGCCTGGAAAATGGGCTGAAACTCAGCTCCTCTGTTGCAAATGATGGTGTGAGTTCTTCATTGCTGTAATTACTTGTTTAGTCAGGAAGGAAGGTGTATCAAGACATTCATAGATCCATAAATCCTTCCTAAGGGACAAGCATCAAGACTCAGTGTAAATATTCTTAAATATTTAACTTAGGAATTACTGATGTTTTCAATAGAGAAGCATAGTTAGCAAATACGAGAGTTCTGTATAACCTTGACTTGGGGAAACCACACTGCTTTCAATCCCAGACCACATGGTCCAGTTAGCATCCACCCCACTTCCCAGCCCAGGCGTTAGCCTGGGGCAGGATGCGTCCACTGCATCCCTGGTCACGGCAGCTGGCTCAGGACAGAACACGGAAAGCCAGTCCTCAGTCCCCTGTTGGAACTGTTAAAAGGGCGACATCCTCTTTGCTTTGCCGCCTCTCAGCTGGTAGAAAGTAACCTGGAATTGCTGGAGGTCATGCCGCTGCATAGTAAAATTTGCCTCAAAAGGTAGAGGAAAAGTGAAGCAGAAAGATGAAGAAAGAAAACAGGACGTTGTTTGGATGATACATGTGAACCCCTGAGTACAGTCATGCCTGAAGGTGACTATTTTCAGACTTTTATGTGAATTAATGAATTCCTTCTGGTTGTTTTTAATAATATTTAAGGCAATGATCTCTGCCCCATAAAACTTAACTTTTTAGAGTGGAGAGACAGAAAATAAACATTCAGTTCAGTTCAGTCACTCAGTCATGTCTGACTCTTTGCGACCCCATGGGCTGCAGCACGCCAGCATCCCTGTCCATCACCAACTCCCAGAGCTTGCTCAAACTCATGTCCAATTGAGTCAGTGATACCATCCAACCATCTGATCCTCTGTCATCCCCTTCTCCTCCTGTCTTCAATCTTTCCCATCCCAGCATCAGGGTCTTTTCCAATGAGTCAGTTCTTCTCATCAGGTGGCCAAAGTATTAGAGTTTCAGCTTCAACATCAGTCCTTCTGATGAATATTCAGAACTGATCTCCTTTAGGATGGACTGGTTGGATCTCCTTGCAGTCCAAGGGACTCTCACAAGTCTTCTCCAACACCACAGTTCGAAAGCACCAATTCTTTAAAGAGTAGATCATATAGACTGACAGAAGGAGATTAGTGCTGTAGAGAAAAGACGAAAGTAGAGCAGGTCAAGATGTGTGTGGGGGACACAGTTTTGTAAACAGGTGGCTAAACTAGGACCTTCTGAGGAGGTGACAACTGAGTAAGGAAGAAGGATATGGGGGGATATCTGGAGAAAAAACATTGCAGAGATATATTTCACAAAGTCTAGATTTTAAGACAGGAGATAAAGGGCACTACGCAACACAAGCATCTATGCCCTCCCCTCTGTTCTCAGACAGAAGCACATGGATTTCAGCTGACCTCGGGCAGTTATTCATTAACAAGGAGTATAATTTCATGCTCAAAAGAGCCTTCTAGATTTTAAAAGCTGAAATCTAGAGCACACTTGGTTTGTCTAAATACTCGCATATAATTCTTCTCAAATAGATATATGTATATGTATTTGGATAAAAACTTTAGTTTTTCTCAGTATTGCTTACAGGTAACATTTCTGTTTATGGGCAAATATGAGCTATTCGCCTTTTGCTTTACTTCTGAAGAATAAACCAAAATTTAAGTATGGTACAATGATTCTACAATCAGAGTTTAGAATATTTTCTAAACAACCACTTAGAACAAATGCTACTAAGGAAGAAACTATCAGCTTTAACAGAAGCAATCCTGGCAAACAATTATTTTCATTACAGTGCTGACAATTATGTAAATGCGTCTTGAACTGCAATGGGCACCTAATTATGACACCTAATTATGCCAATTTATTTATACACCTCCTTGAACAATATTTTATTTATAACTCCCCCACTGAACCCAAGACATGACAACGTCAGGAAGCATCATTCAGAGATGATTACCTCATCTTTGCGGTACCAACACAGCTCATCTCTATGAACCGGGACAATCTGGGGTGAGCCCTGTTTGTGGGAGGGTCTGCTTTTTGTCAGTCACTTTGGGATATCAGAAGGTGAGCAGACATGACTGTGGCTCCAGCTAAGGCAGTGATGGAGCTTGCTGTTCTAGGAGATGTTCCTAGCAGAGGAAGATATCCCATCACATCTTACTTAGGCAAAAAATCAGCTTCAGTAATTCTTTCTACTGTGTGTGAGCAAATTATTCTATTCTAGACCACTAACAAGAAATAAGCATTAACACTGTATCACAGGGTCACTTTTATCATTTAGAAGGGAATTTTTTATTTTCTTATTTCTTCTTCTTTCTTTTCCTTTTCTCTTCTTTCTTTGTTTTCCTTTTGTTTGTAAAACCCAATTCCATTTCTTGGAATTAGATGCCATTTCTTGAACTTGGTAGACAAGAGTTATGGCATCACCTACTCAGATCACTTCCCCAGAAGCTCTGCATCTAAGTGATTTATTGGGGGGGGGGGGGGGTGTCAGTTAAGGGGGATGAAGGAAACAAGAACATCAGGGGAAGGGATCAAGTGAGGAGGTGAACTCAGCTGGAGACCATCTCCAGCCTGACCAAAGCGGGTGCCCTGGAGCATGAGTTTCCCTGCAGAGTCGGCCTCTCCTTGAGGCTAGTGTTTGGATGATCTAGTCATCTGTCTAGCTCTGGGGGCAGTGAGGTTGGGGATGGAGGGTAGGGGTTGGTAGCGTCCCAGGACAGGAAATTTCCCCCTCGCCCGGGGACATTCCCCCGTCTACACTCACAGCAAGAGTGGATCGAGAGCTGGCTGAGGTCCAAAAAGCAGCCTCTGCAGGATCCCGGCGGCCCAGGTGGCTGTCACGTCACCCAGATTGTCCTAAGGTGTTTAAAGACGGTCCCCTATACCACCAGCATGGACTTCAGTTTGAGGAATGTGAAATCAAGCTTTCAATAAACTCTCATTCTTGAAATGCTGAGGCAATGCTGAAAAGGACCAAAAATATGGAAAATTCTCAGCCTTTGTAAAATTAAAGAGATGAGAAGATATGTGATTTCTCACTCCTGAGCCCCTCAAATTCTAAATGATTTTCAAGGACTTTTTTTTCTTTTCAGAATGTCTACCTTGCTCTAGTATTCTAAGATAACCTAAATTTTTGCTTGCATATCTAATGCAAACAACTAACTCATTGGAAAAGTCCCTGATTCTGGGAAAGATTGAAGGCAGAAGGAGAAGACGACCTCAGAGGATGAGGTGGCTATATGGCATCACCAATGCAATGGACATGGACTTGCCCAAACTTTGGGAGATGGTGAGGGACAGGGAGGCCTGGCCTGCTGCAGTCCGTGGGGTCACAAAGTGTCAGACATGACCGGGTGACTGAACAGCAACAAAGCGCAGAGTTGAGGGACCCAACGTAGCTGAAAGGGACCTACCCAGCTCTGAGAATGCATCTAGGCACTTGAAACTCAAAGTGTGGTCCATAGACCAGCAGCATAGTCTGGGAGCTTATTAGGAGCGTAGCCCCCAACTCAGACCTACTGAACCAAGATTTTAACACAGATCCTCAGGCTATTCACACGCATATTCAAACTTGAAAAGGGTTAAGATATATGACCTTGTTGAAATAAACTGATAATAACTTGACAGTCCCTTAAAATTTGGGGCCTTTGGGGTAGAGAAGGAGTGGGGAAAGGGACTGGCAGTGAAGAGTTGAACGAAGTAAAATCTCCCCAAACGGATGAAGTGGAACCATTTTCTGACCCAAGGGAAATAGAGAAGGCTGCCTTGAGTGAGTCTGTGACTAAATCACCCATTTTCATTTTGTGTTCATCTGTGAAAGAGCTATGCAACTTATGAGCTTTGCTAACATATCAGCTGCCGCTTCTGGTTCCTCTTTGACAAGTCAGGGAAGGCTTCTTTAGGAAACCATTCCACACCTTCTACTAAAACTCAGAAAGCCTTACTTTCATGGTTACAGAAAGCAGAAAACAAAACTAAAGTTGTTTTGTTTTGTTTTGTTTTTTCATTAATTTTCATTGGAGTATTGTTGCTTTACAAGTGTGTGTTAGTTTCTACTTCACAGCAAAATGAATCAGTTATACATATACTTGTAGCCCTTGTTTTTAAAATTTCCTTCCCATTTAAGTCACCACAAAGTTTTGAGTAAGTTCCCTGAGGGATAGAGTAGGTTCTCATTAGTTATCTATTTTATACACAGTATCAAGAGTATACATATGTTAATCCCAGTCTCCCAATGCTTCCTACTCCCCACTTTCCCTCTTGATATCCATGCCCTTGTTCTCTACATCTGTATGCCTGTTTCTGCTTTTCACATACATTCATCTGTGCCATTTTTCTAGATCCAACATATATGTATTATTTTAGGATACTTTTCTTTTTCTAACTTCACTCTGTATAACATTCTCTAAGCCCACCCACTTCTCTACAAAGGACCAAATTGCATTCCTTTTTAAGACTGAGTAATATTCCACTGCATATAAGTACCACATGTTCTTTATCCATCACTCTATTGATGGATATTTAGGTTGCTGCCATGTCTTGTCTCTTATGTCTCCTGCATTGGTTCAGTTCAGTTCAGCAACTGAACTGCACCCCTGCAACTCTCTGCATCCCATGGACCATAGCACGCCAGGCCTCCCTGTCCATCACCAGCTCCCAGAGTTTACCCAACTCATGTCCATCAAGTTGGTGATGCCATCCAACCATCTCATCCTCTGTCATCGTCTTCTCCTCCTGCCTTAAATCTTTCCCAGCATCAGGGTCTTTTTCAGTGAGTCAGTTCTTTGCATCAGATGACTTAAGTATTGGAGCTTCAGCTTTAGCATCAGTCCATCCAATGAATATTCAGGGCTCATTCCCTTTAGGATGGACTGGTTGGGATCTCCTTGCAGTCCAAGGGACTCAAGAGTCTTCTCCAAAACTACAGTTCAAAAGCATCAATTCTTCAGCTCTCAGCTTTCTTTATAGTCCAACTCTCACATCCATACATCACTACTGGAAAAACCATAGCATTGACTATGTGGACTTTATTTAATAAAGCAATGTCTCTGCTTTTTAACATGCTATCTAGGTTGGTCATAGCTTTTCTTCCAAGCAGCAAGCATCTTTGAATTTCATGGCTGCAGTCACCATCTGCAGTGATTTTCGAGTCCAGGAAAAGTCTGTCACGGTTTCCACTGTTTCCTCACCTGTTTGCCACAAAGTGATGGGCCCAGATGTAATGACCTTAGTTTTCTGAGTTTTAAGCCAACTTTGTCATTCTCCTCTTTCACTTTCATCAAGAGGCTCTTTAGTTCTTCTTTGCTTTCTCCCATAAGGGTGGTGTCATCTGCATATCTGAGGTTACTGATATTTCACCTGGCAATCTTGATTCCAGCTGTGCTTCATCCAGCCTAACATTTCACATGATGTTTTCTGCATACAAGTTAAATAAGCAGGGTGACAAAATACAGCCTTGGAACCACTCTGTTTTTCCATGTCTAGTTCTAACTGTTGCTTCTTGACCTGCATATGGATTTCTCAGGAAGCAGGTAAGGTGGTCTGGTATTCCCATCTCTTTAAAAATTTTCCAGTTTGTTGTGATCCACACAGTCAGAGGCTTTGGCATAGTCAATAAAATAGAAGTAGATGTTTTTCTGGAACTGTCTTGTTTTTTTGATGACCCAACAGATGTTGGCAATTTAATCTCTGGTTCCTCTTCCTTTTCTAAATCCAGCTTGAACATACAGGAGTTCTCGGTTCACGTACTGTTGAAGACTTGCTTGGATAATTTGAGTATTAATTTGCTAGGGTGTGAGATTGTGTGCTAGGGAGTGCAATTGTGTGGTAATTTGAGCATTCTTTGGCATTGCCTTTCTTTGGGATTGGAATGAAAACCGGTCTTTTCCAGTCCTGTGGCCACTGTTGAGTTTTCCAAATGTGTTGGCATATTGAGTGCAGCACTTTCACAGCATCATCTTTTAGCATTTGAAGTATCTCAACTGGAATTCCATCACCTCCATTATCTTTGTTCTTAGTGATGCTTCCTAAGGCACACTTGACTTTGCATTCCAGGATGTCTGGCTCTAGGTGAGTCATCATGCCATCATGATTATCTGGGTTGTGAAGATCTTTTTTGTACAGTTCTTCTGTGTATTCTTGCACCCTCTTCTTAATATATTCTGCTTCTGTTAGGTCCATATCATTTCTGTCCTTTATTGTTCCCATCTTTGCATGAAAAGTTCCCTTGGTATATCTAATTTTCTTGAAGAGATCTCTAGTCTTTCCCATTCTATTATTCCCCTCTATTTCCTTGCACTGATCACCAAAGAAGGCTTTCTTATCTCTCCTTGCTATTCTTTGGAACTCTGCATTGAAATGAGTATATCTTTCCTTTTATCCTTTGCCCTTAGCTTCTCTTCTTCTCTCAGCTATTTGTAAAGCCTCCTCAGATGACTTTTTACATCTCTTTCATGGGGATGATCTTGATCACTGCCTCCTGTACAATGTCTCAAACCTCTGTTCATAGTTCTTTAGGCACTCCATCAGATCTAACCCCTTGAATCTATTTCTCACTTTCACAGTATAATCATAAGGGATTTACTTTAGGTCTTACCTGCTTGGTCTAGTGATTTTCCCTATTTTCTCAATTTAAGTCTGACTTTTGCCAATAAGGAGCTCATGATCTGAGCCACAGTCAGCTCCCAGTCTTGTTTTTGCTGACTGTATAGAGCTTCTCCATCTTTGATTGCAAAGAATATAATCAATCTGATTTCAGTGTTGGCCATCTGGTGATGTCCATGTGTAGAGTCTTCTCTTGTATTGTTGGAAGAGGGTGTTTTCTATGACCAGTGAGTTCTTTTGGCAAAACTTTGTTAGCCTTCACCCTGCTTCTTTCTGTACTCCAAGGCCAAACTTACCTGTTACTCCATGTATCTCTGACTTCCTACTTTTGCATTCCAGTCCCCTATGATGAAAATGACATTTTTTGGGGGTGTTAGTTCTATAATGTCTTGTAGGTCTTCATAGAACCATTCAACTTCAGTTTCTTCAGCATTACTGGTCAGGGCATAGGCTTGGACAACTGTGATATTGAATGGTTTGCCTTGGAAACAAACAGAGACCATTCTGTCATTTTTGAGAATGCACCCAAAAACTGCATTTTAGACTCTTTTGTTGGTTATATGATGGCTACTCCATTTCTTATAAGGGATTCTTGCCCACAGTATTAGATATAATGATCATCTGAGTTAAATTCGCCCATTCCAGTCCATTTTAGTTCACTGATTCCTAAAATGTCGATGTTCACTCTTGCCATTTCCTGTTTAACCTCTTCTAATTTTCCTTGATTCATGGACCTAACACTCCAGGTTCCTATGTGATATTGTTCTTTACATCATCAGACTTTACTTCCATCACCAGTCACATCCACAACTGGACATTGTTTTCTCTTTGGCCCTGTCTCTTCATTCCTCCTGGAGTTATTTCTCCTCTCTTCTCCAGTAGCACATTGGGCACCTACCAACCTGGGGAGTTCATCTTCCAGTGTCATATCTTTCATGGGGTTCTCAAGGCACAAATACTGAAGTGGTTTGCCATTCCCTTCTCCAGTGGACCACGTTCTGTCAGAACTCTCCACCATAACCTGTCCATCTTGGGTGGCCCTACAGGGCATGGCTCATAGTTTCATTGAATTAGATAAGGCTGTGGTCCATGTGATCAGTTTGATTAGTTTTCTGTGATTGTGGTTTTCATTCTGTCCGCCCTCTGAAGGATAAGAGGCTTATGGAAGCTTTCTGATGGGAGAGACTGATTTTTGGGAAAACCAGGTCTGTTCTGATGGGCAGTGCCATGCTCAGTAAATCTTTAATCCTACTTTCTCTTGATGGGTGGGGCTGTGTTCCCTCCCTGTTGTTTGACCTGAGACCAAACTATGGTGGAGGTGATGGAGATAATGGCGACCTCCTTCCAAGGGCCCCGTGCACGCACTGGCACATTCAGTGCCCCTGACCTGCAGCAGGCCACTGCCAGCCCATGCCTCCTCCAGGGACTCCTGGACACTCACGGGCAAGTCTGGGTCAGTCTCTTGTGGGGTCACTGCTCCTTTCTCCTGGGTCCTGGAGCACAGGCTTTGTTTGTGCTCCCCAAGCGTCTGTTTGCCCAGTCCTGTGTAGGTGCTGGCAGCTCTAAGGTGGGTTAATGCTGACCTCCTCCAAGGGGACTTAGGCCACATCCAGGTCTGCAGCACCCAGAGCCCCTGCATTGGCAGGGGGGTTCTTTACCACTAAAGGCTTCCTTTGTAGCTCAGTTGGTAAAGAGTCTGCCTACAGTGCAGGAGACCTGGGTTCGATTCCTGGGTCAGGAAGATTCCCTGGAAAAGGAAATGACAACCCACTCCAGTATTCTTGCCTGGAGAATCCCGTGGACAGAGGAGCCTGGTGGGCTGCAGTCTATGAGGTCGCAAGAGTCGGTCACGACCAAGCACGCACAGCACAGCACAGTTCTTTACCAGTAGCACCTCTGACACTCAGGAATCAGCAAAACGTACTTGAGAAAATGTCCTGGAGAAAACCTAGGGTGCAAGGGCCATTATTTGTACTCGTAGGGGCTATCCCCTCAAGAGATTGTTATTCCACACTCACTGATCAAGGTTAGGATTGCAGGTGAGTTGGAATTCTTTGCAGTTTGTAATATTTGGCAGGATTCATTGGGACTCAGTAGGCCTGAGGGCACCCGTATATTCCACACAATGCTTTTTTAAAGTATGATCAGCTTTTAAAAAAAAAAAATGCAAATATGTGTAAGAGCTATAAATTCTCCTGTTTTAAATATCATGTTGTCCCCTGGGAGAATCTCATGGGTATAGATAATTACTTCTATATGGGGAAAATGAATCACAACATTTTTGATGCATATCTATATTCTTTTGGCAGGTCTCTGGCATGAATCACAGCAAATGAATGAAACATTTTCTGAATTTTACTAGCACAAACATAGTATACCTCAAACTCAGAAAATAAAATAAGAAAGAGCAAGATAAAATATTTCTTCCCCACCCATTCTATCCCTCTTAAAAGTGTAATTAGAAAACAATAGAATAGATCAATCTTCCATCTCATCTGTGGAAGATGCCCAAGAACAAAGCCTTCCACTGATCAATAGCCTAGGACAAGATCTGTTTAGGGTGGAAACAGACCATTAGAATTTTTTAAAAATTATGAAGACTCCTTAAGTTCTCAGGTAGATCCCATGGCAGTTCTCTTGGTTTTCCAAGATCATGTAATATATGTCTTTTATTCTGCCAACCATCATGTATTATGCCTCTTCTAGATGGCTGGCACTTGGCTAGCTTTCTGAGAGGGTCTTAATAGTGTGAAGGGTCTCATGTCAGCTCTTAATGTGAAGTTTTAATAGAGGAAGCAAACACTGAATCCAATACTTAATTTTATATCAGGCAGGTCTCTATTAGGTAAATGAACAAAGCACTCTCGGTGTATAGAGAAGGAGGCCTTCCCTCTGCCAAGTCACAGGTGGCTTCCCAAAGAGGACAGTCTTTAGGAATGGTATTTCTCCAGGAGGATGAGGGGGAGCACTCAGATCATCATAATAACAGTAATAGCTAATTTTTATTGCAAACCTATCATGTGCCAGAGCCTGAAGAAGCGCTACTGTTGTGTTAGCTCACTTTAATCTTCACAACATCCCTAGAAAGCATCTAATATTATTAGCTACTCACAATACATGAGTAATTTGTTTTCTATGGAATTCATTTCTTAAAAAAAATCACACTCATAGTCACAGAAGTATGTGAGAGTCTTGTTTCCAAGTGCATCTTGTCAGGTATGATGGAAGCAACTTGAGCGTGGAGGTGTGTTGGAGACGAGTGGAATGCTCCTTGGGCAAGGTCACGGGGAACTTGTCCCCATATCAAGGAGCCAGGACTGCATCCTGTCAGAGATGAGACTGCTTTAAGAGTTTTGAAGCAGAATGACATTTAAGACTAGTTTTTCAGTTAAAAATTAGTGACTGTGTGGAGCATGAATTGGGAAAGTGTCAGATTTGCTGCCTTGCATTAGGGGACTGCTTGCATTGCTAGGCATGAAAAAATAATAAATGTCGGAAAAGAAGCTGGTGAAATTGAGAGGTATATCTGAGGCACCCTAGGTTGGCCTTGAGGATTCATTGATGGGTGAGTTCTCTGGGTTATATAAAGGGATTCAGTTCAGTTCAGTTCAGTCACTCAGTCGTGTCTAACTCTTCGCAACCCCATGGACTGCAACACGCCAGGCCTCCCTGTCAGGCCTCCCATCACCAACTCCCGGAGTTTACTCAAACTCGAGTCCATTGAGTCAGTGATGCCGTCCAACCATCTCATCCTCTGATGTCCCTTTCTCCTCCTGCCTTCAATCCCTCCTAGCATCAGGGTCTTTTCAAATGAGTCAGATCTTCGCATCAGGTGGCCAAAGTATTGGAGGGAGTCAAGATGACTTTTAAATTTCTAGACTGGGTCTCTAAATTAGGCAAATGGCTAGATTGGTTAGGTGTGTATCCCCAATGAGGATGTAGGAAAAGAGAAGCCAGCTTTAGGGACTATGTGAATTATTTGCACCTGTGGAGTTGTTAGAACTGGAATGACTTTGGGACATCCAGTCGAAGGCTCCCAGCAGGTTGTTGGAGAGAAAGGTATGAATGTCTGTCTGCACATGTACACACTCCTATACACACACATGGCCAGATGGTGAGTCAGACACTCTATCATGTATCTAGTCAGTCTCTCACTGGAAAAACATTGTTGCAGGACCTGAATGCTTCACATATTGAAGATCATTAATAAGTCAATGAGCATTTGTTGAGAGAATGTCTGAATTCTATCCCCCCAAAAAGAGACAAAAGTTCTGTGGTCACAGTAGGTTTTAATCCACATGACCATAAGTCATCTTGATATTTCAAGGAAAAATGATTCTTGTCCTCTTCTCCAAATATGACATGTTGTTTGATGAGGGGGTAAATTTTGCTGCCCTTCTTTTTATCATAATTCAGAGTTTTGCAGGCTGGGGGCAAAGCAAATGGGGGAAAAATTTCACTTTCATTGAGTGGCTGTAGAAAGGATACTCAGAAGGGTGTAGAAATTAAAATTTACAGTTGGTGTAAATTTGATATAAACCTTTAAACTAATGCCTATGTGAGAAAATCTGTTTTATCGCCTTTGAATATTCTGAAAATTTCTCAAGAGCTACCTCTGTTTTATTAGAAAAATCACAGGAACATCTCAGAGTCTCCCATTCCTTTCTGAAGCAAGGAATGGAAAGTGATCCTAGGCTAAAAGTGAGCCTTTTGCCATTCAACAAATATTTATTTTCTGAAACATCTTGTAAGGAAAGACCTCTGCAGATTTTCAGATCTTATTGACTCTTTGGATATCCTAAAATGGATGAATCTCTTGGTAAAAACTATTACATTTTTAAAAATGCATTCACTTATACTAAATATAATTGTAGCTTGGAGGCAAAGCTTATTTATATGATGCTTTTCAGTCTTGTCACATATTAGTTGAAATCCCACACACAGAGCCAAATAGAAAGGAAAATCCAGTATTTCAAGGCAGGGTTTTCTTTTCCCTCTTGTATTCCTCCACTTTAGTGCCTGTAAAGTAAGTTGCTGGGAGGCATGGTTCTCCAAACAATGTAGCTCGACTACTATAGCAGCAGGGACAGTAAGGCTCAGAGGAAATTCAAAGATAAAGAGGGGGAAGAAAATGGAACAAGGGGGAAACTGATTCAAATAGGCGCCAACATCCTAAAAGCAATAATAAGAAAACCTTAGAGGGGGAGAGAGCTTCCAGAAGAAAGGCATGTCCAAATGCTTAACACAAGGCAGAAAGTCCTCTATAACCCAGAGGAGTGGGGGGGGGGGGGGGCGGCGTGGGAGGGAGGTTCAGGATGGGGAAACGTGTGCAATGGTGGGTGATTCATGTCAATGTATGCCAGAAACCACCACAATAGTGTACAGAGATAGCGTGCTTCAGCTGGATATTTGAAGACATCTACCTCCGTCTGAAATGTGAAAAACAAAAGAATGCACTCTTCTTAAGGAGAAAAACGCCCTTGTAGAAGATATGCCTGCTAGGTTCCTGCCGAACCCGGATGGCAGTATTTCTTCAGACTGGGTTTCTCAGCATCTACACAAGCAGGGTCTTGCTGTTGAGAATTTCGTCTTCGTGGAAAGAACAAAGGGCTTGAATTAGCCTATGTGGGATGGAGGTCCAGACTCCACCACTTTCTGAAAGTGTCATCATATATAAATCTCTCTGAGACTCTCTCTGTTTTCTCATCAGGCAAATGGAAAAAAGTAAACCCCATCCACTCCTCATGAAGTTTAAATATGAGTAGCCAGGAGAAGGTACACTTTGCCTCATCAGAGTCTGTTTTGAGAGCGTTCTCTCAAGAGCCCACTGCAGCTCTGACAACTTCAGAATCGAAGAAGCTTCCTGAAGGGTTTCTCCAACAAGCAGCTCATAGCAGCCTGTGCTGGGAATTTTGTAGAGGCAATGAGGGAGGAAAGAAAGCACCTGGGAACCTGCCCTTTGCTCCTTAGCTAGACTAGACATTGACGAAACGAGAGTTCTTCTTCAGGTCTTCTGTAACACAGTGTTTCACTCTGAAAGGTAACGAGAAAAGAGTGTGCATGCGAGCACTTGGAGAGCTCCAGCGCTCTCTAATACATGACATTGTTATTATTTCTGAAGCCTGAGCCAGGCATGCAAGTACCGTGCTATGCTGGCTTTGGACAGCATGCCTCTCTTCACTGGAGGTCAAATGCCTGACCTCCTACTTGACTTCAACTACTGAATCTTCCATTATCCTCTTCATTGATTTGGAGAAGCCAGCACAAATAAAACCCACACGACTGTCTCCAACAACAAGGAATCTTTAACTGTGCATCATTTGGCAGTGGCATTATCTTAAGACGATTATCCAGTGTATAAATGTTTATTGCCTTGCTTTAAGATGCACAATGCAAGATTAACAATTGTGGTGTTTTTTGTATAAATGCAATATTTCTGCTATTGTGTTTGTGGAATTCAGCTAGATAATAATTGATTCCATGACAGGGATTGGCTAATTTGCCAACAGTATAGTATAAAACACATTTATACAGTCAATTACACCCAAGTGCATGGCCTATTTGCTTTATAATTTCATAAACTTGCCAGCAATTTAAATAAAAAAGTTCCATTAAATTATCATATCATGTGATGGAATGATATTGCCAAGTATATTAAACCATGTGTGTTCAGCCAGAATTAATTAAATATTATTACTTTTTTCTTATTAACACATTGAACTTACCCTTCCTACTCTCTACTCGAAATAGAAGCCTATTAGTGAACAAAGTAAACTTAAGGGCAAAGTTTAAACATTTTCCTGAGGGTGTTTCATTAAGAACCCTGGTTCTTTTGTTTAAACATTTGCTCTTGGTAAATGTACTTGTATTGTGAAAATATTTTATGTTCTTAGATATGAATACTGGGAAAGTTTAAAGAATACCTTTACTTGAATTATTCAGGTATTCAAAAAGGGAACGCCGATGTCTTTAGCATAGAGAAAGTCATGATATAAATTATTTCAGTATTCTTTATGATTCTAATGTTATTTGTAACTCTATGAATCTAATCTTAGTGAAAGATACAAGACTGGATAGTTTAGCAATTCAAAAACGAATAATATCTAATACTTTCTGATACAGGAGATAACCTGTTCATATGAAATAAATTAACTAGGCCTCCCCAGGGGACTCATAGTTCAATAAACCTGCAGTGAACACTAAGAATTAAACTCTTAATATTAAAAGCCCTTGTTTTATTTTATGAAAAGCAAAACATAGAGGTGAACTTCTCCTGGACACATACTAATTATGCTAATCAGGTGCTCATGATGATACACATACTCTGACCTTTACTCCTACTCCTGTTTTTTTGTCGGTATCATAATTTACTAGGTTGCTCACATTGAACTTATGTGGCTTCACAAGGGTTTTTTTTCCCTTGTTCTTCTTCTTCTTGCTTTTGTAGTCAGTTGTTTGGCTTTTATTTCTAAGCATCATAGGTTCTTTCTTTCATTAAATATATAGAAACAAAGTTCTGGTCTCTTACTCATAAAGCAAAGCATGCATATCAGTGAAAAGTAGACTCTTGGCCATCAAAAGGCAGAGGGAGATGAGCTAGAAGCAGAGCGAGAACTCGCAGAATTTTTCATGAGCTGGAGTCACGTCACGGGAACGGCTGGGTTTCATGCCGTCTCTTCCCTCACAGCGACTTCCTCCCCTGCCTTCGAGTCTCTCATTCACGCCAAAGCACTGGGAGAAAGAGTGTCGTATGTGTGTCTTATCCTTCTGAGTTTAAAGCAAGATCTGGCTTCTTCCATGCACTTATGAGGGTGGACACTGCCCTCAGCCAAGAGGCTCATGGAAAGAATCCTCTCAAAAGGGGAAAAAAGGTGAAAAAAGAAAAGTGAGTGTTTGAATGTTGCAGCACAATGCCAAAAAAATATACATACATACATGCATGCATCCCTGGAGAAGGAAATGGCAGCCCACTCCAGTATTCTTGGCTGGACAATCGTATGGCCAGAGGAGCCTGGTGGGCTACAGCTCAAGGGATCGCAAGAGTTGGACACAGCTTAGTGCTATCTTTATGTTATTTACTTATTACATGCATGCATGCATCTATAATATAGACTATTCCTGACCAAACCTTGCTAATGGTGAAAACTTTAAGTAACAGTGAAGTAAATATAATAAAAAGTGACTATGCCTTCATAATTGGAACACCAGAGAGCAACAATTTTAATGGCTTAGTTTATATCTTCCAGTCTTTCCTACTTACATATATAAATATAAATATGTATGCATATTATATTATGTATATTATTCTGTAACTCTTCTTAAAGCTTAAGCATTAAATACTAACCTTTTTTCATGTTAATTATGTATAGAGATTAATGTAGTTCATTTTTATGGCTTCCTAATATTCCCTCATTTGAATTTTCAAAATTTTACTTTTCTTCTATTGATGGGTACTATTTTTTGTCTCCCCACTATTACAAATGTCTTTGCACATTCATCTTTGCCTTCTTCTCTAATTATTTCCTTAGGAATAATTCTCACAAGTGAAACTTTTAAGTCAAAGGGTATTCTCATTTGAAAGATTTTGCCAAATTGCCCTCCAGAAAGACAGTGACAATTTACACCCCCACAAACAGTATATGAGATACAGTCATCAACATCATCAAATTCTTCATAGTTTTTCCTTCTTAATCACCAGAGAGGTGTGAAAAAAGCCCTACACTTAAACATAAAGATTTATAATTACTAGCACTTACCTTAATAAGACAGTGCTTAGGATTGGGTAAGCATAACTTTAACAGTCTCCTCAGACTCAGCAGAAAAACTATTGCAGATATTTAATTATTGTAGTCGAAATACCTACCTACCTTGAATAACAGTGCAGACAGGAGTCTTTCACAAACCATAAATTTTAGCTTGCTTCCTGTGTACTTTGTTCAACATAGTATTACTTTTTCTATGGAGATGACTTTAAATTTATATAATTGCACACATCAAAGCTAGGTGTCAGCCAGAATTCTGCTTACTTGTGGTGAGATAAGACAGATAAAGAGACTGCCCAGTAAATTTAAGCTTGGATGGCCATCTTTCCCCTTTTACATGATTGCTAAAATCCCCCTTATTTCAATAATCACTCAGAAAAATTCTCACATTTTTGGAATCTGTCTCCTTGAAGTTTCATTGATGCTTATCTTGAAAATTTATAGCATTTCCAAAGCATTCCAGAAATCAGGGAAACTCTCTTTACAAGAGGAGACTGTGTTAATGCCAAACCCGAAAATGTGAAGATTTTTGCTTATTCGAGTGAGTGGTGGTTTTGAATAAGGCAAAATCTATAATCTTAGTAAATATTACACACTATTATTAAAGAAGCAAAAAGGAATTGTGCTGGAGTTAATTAAGGCTTTAAGAAATGCCTGCTTTTATTGGCAAAAAAAAATTTTTGTTGCAACAAGAAAACTAAAAATTAAGAGGATGGTTGGCAGCAATATTGATATGCTAATGGATAAACATGCTAATTTAGAAAAAACTAATCAGCAAAGACATTACTAATGGAAATGTACAGGAAAATGGCTAATGCTGTATGCAAACCTGGTATCTACAAAATTAAGAAGAAACCAGTTTTGTTTGCATAATTGTAACTTGAGAGTTAGGTCTTCTCTAGCTGAGCTTTGCGACAGGAAGATACTGACAAACTTGCTGGGTGCTAGGGGTATTATTTCACACACATATACACACATAAATATATACGTACATATCTGCATATACATACGTATGTAATTGTTTTTGTATCCATAGGGCATTAAAGTTTCATATCTCCCAGTCTCAAAGGATGGGGTCCAGGTGGCAACCTCCTTAAAAGCAAAGCAGGCAGGAAAAGACTTCTTTCTTATGTAAATAGCCTCTGAATTTGATGGATACGAAATGGTAAATCCATTGACAAATCAACTTGATAAATATAATTTTTATTTTGCAGATATGCATATATCTTCTGAGCAATTCCTTTTCCTCATTTTGCCCTCTAAACCTAAAGATGGATAATTAAATACCTCTGAGCTCCATGCTAGTAATTTAAGGGAGTAAAGTGGTCCAGGTGCAAGACACTAAGGAGCAGTAGAGACTGAGGCAAACTGGAGAACTAAGTTTATAGGGGCAGAAAATGCTCAGTTGCATTAGTAGAACTTGAGGCCAAAAGGATCCCTTGGTGTCACCAGATCTTCTGACTTTGCTAATATAAAGCAAAATGGAAATATAAGCCTTTAAATGAAATCTCCCCAAACTGAAAAATGGTGAATCAGTCCACTTAGGTTTAAAGCCACTCAATTGTAAATTTTTCTCCTTCCATTCTCATCTTTCATGGTTAATATCTAAATTCCAGGGGCACGTGAGATGTCACAACGTTGGGGAAGATTCTCAACCCAGTGTTCAGCTTCTGTTCCCCCTGGTGTTTGCTGAGATATACAATTGCAGCATGTCCTTAGGGATGAGACCAAGGGTGAGAATGAAGAGTACAGCCTTTTTTTCAGAGCGACTCTAAGCACTTAATCCATTTTTGCTTCAGTTCTGACTCTTCTGGCCAGCTTCTATGATGGCTATCCAGTTTGGGCTTGGTGGCAGTAACTAACTGATCACAAGTCCTTTTGAAACTTTACTTTGGGTCAGTGTCTTGGAATATGATGCTCAAAATTACAAGCTCTTACTACCACTAGGTGTTCATTTTCTTAATAGTATTACCTGTTTGCCTTGGAATTACAACATCTTCTTAGAAGCCCATGAGCTTACTATTGTCAATTTCTTTTTTAATTTTGCAGTAGCAACTGTGTCCTGAGGACAATGTGGGTCATTGCTATAGAAGCTATTTTGGGAGCTGATATTGTTTGCTACATTAAAATATCCCAACTCATTAGCTATCATTAAAACAATTTCATTTTACCTTAGAGATTCAAATATCTTATTGATAAATGATAATTACCTGTGTGTCTAATGAAAGAAGGATAACTTGGTTCAAATAAATATGTTATTAAAGTTGACAACAGAAATATAAACAAGAAAGCAATTAATGAATGTAAAAATTGTCCCTCCTTGATATCTATGCCTTAGATTTTACTTCATTTTATAGATATACTGTATTCATAAAAGATCTTCCTTTGTAATGTACCTTTTCAGGGCTATATCCCAAAACTGTATGTCCCATATAAAAAAATACCACCCCCCATGATGGCATTCTAAGAGTTACAATTGACTTATCACCTCCAAACTTAAGCATTAATATCTCTGAATAAACTAACTGTTAACTTTGGTCATTGACTGGAATCGATAAAAAGTTTTAAAGACAAAAGCCTACTGGATGGATTTTAGTTGCTACTTTGGTTGGGTGGAAGGAGTTTGTTGCTGTTAAGGTTAAATCTACTTTCCTTTAGGTCAGAATTCTTGCCTGGGAGCTTCTGTCATAGCTGGAAGTAGCTTTGTGGGTTTTCAGAACTTGAACAGGAGTCACTGCTCAGAAACACAGAGGCAGAGGGATGGAGTAATGCAGAGCCTATCGAGGGAACTGAGCCCAGTTGCTGGAAAACAAAAAAGAAGACATTTAAAGTTGTCATTACTTGGGTCAGTGGTCAATATCAAGAACACTCAGCCAAAATGTTAGGAAGAAATTACAGCTAAAGTAAGTCAGGGCCATAAGAAGTAGTAAGACATATACACACTACCAAATATAAAATAGATATCCAACAAGGACCTACTGTATATCACAGAGAACTCTATTCAATATTCTGTAATAACCTTACTGGGAAAGAATTTGAAAAAGAATGGATACATGTATATATACGTCTGAATCACTTTGACATACATCTGAAACTAATACAACATTATAAATCAACTGTTCAGTTCAGTTCAGTTCAGTCGCTCAGTTGTGTCCGACTCTTTGTGACCCCATGAACCACAGCACACCAGGCCTCCCTGTCCATCACCAAATTCCAGAGCTTATTCAAACTCATGTCCATTGAGTCGGTGATGCCATCCAACCATCTCATCCTCTGTCATCCCGTTCTCCTCCTGCCTTCAATCTTTCCCAGCTCAGGGTCTTCTCCAGTGAGTCAGTTCTTCTCATCAGGGGGCCAAAAAAAAGAATGGATACACGTATATTAACTGAATCACTTTGACGTGCATTGAAACTCATACAGCATTGTAAATCAACTGTAGTTCAATATAAAATTAAAATTCACAATAAATAAAATGATGAAAAAATTCCTTGAGCTGTTCGCTAAAGAGGTGGGCACTTTATGTAAGTGGTAACTCTATAATAATTGAAGCCAGTAAAAAAAAAAAAAAAGAAGAAGAGGTAGGAAAGAGGATATGCAGAAAGCCGCCACCTTGAGGTCTATTTCAGTTTGGATTCCTTTGAAAGTAGAGGCAAAACGAAAAGCCAGATGTAAGCCATTTATTTTGAAAGTGGTCCTGGGACGTGGAGAGGAGGGGCCGGGGAGAGCAAGATGGGAACTAGCTTCTTGCTAAGGCAAGAAGACCTTATATTACGGAGCAGTTGGGACTCAAAGTGAAGTCGCTCAGTCGTGTCCGACTCTTTGCGACCCCATGGACTGTAGCCCACCAGGCTCCTACATCCGTGGAATTTTCTAGGCAAGAGTGCTGGAGTGGGCTGCCATTTCCTTCTCCAGGGGATCTTCCTGATCCGGGCATCGAACCTGGGTCTCCCGCATTGCAGGTAGACGCTTTACCATCTGAGCCACCGGGGAATCCCAGCTGGGGCTCAGGAATGGGAAATCTGGGAAATTGTGAGCAACTAAGTAAAGAGCTCCTCAGAGTTGCCCTGCTAAGGGCCAAAAGGCAAACATCCCACCCTCCCTGGTTGAGAGATGGTCCTAGGTATCACCAACCCCCGCCTGCAGGGAGCGTCTGCAGGCCCTGAGCACGCTTCCTTGGCTTTGGGTGCAGCCGCGGGACAGGCGGAGCAGAGCGGTGGGGAGCTGCAGGGCTGGGATGGGCTGCAGTCCACACGCTCACGACTGCTCACTGTGGCCGCGCGGGTTAAGAACTGCTGCCGGGCTGTGACGCGGGACACAGAAAATATCTGAGGCCGGCGCCGCGTCGCTCTTGCCCTTGTAGAAGGGCCGGGTGGGGCGTGCGATTAGAAAACAAAGCAAGGGGCGTGAGGAAAGCCTCCCAATCCAGCGCACCCTTGGCCAGTATCATTTTCAGCGTTCTGCTCTCCAGCGACCTCAAGTTCGGATGACGTAAGGGGCCTCCCTCCAGCATGACGTCTACTGTTACTGTGTCACATCAGGTGATGAAAACCTTGGATGATCCCCAACCCCAACAAGAAAGTCAGAATAACTGCTCAAAATCTGGGCACTTTCTGAATCTTGGACCAGTAGTTGCCTATCTCAAAGATCCTTCTCTGTTTTCCCCTGTAAATAACTAGATACGTGCCAGAATTCTTTATCTCTGCCTTTTGTGTTACCTTCTGGACCTTTCTTAGGACAGATCACATCGCTTTCCAAGTCTCCTCTCTCTAGAATTTTCCAGCTCTATCATTTCTTCCCAACCTATCTTGAGAAGGCTTGTGCAGGCCCTCTCTGACTAATGTCCTCATTACTACATCTGTGTTATTCTAGCGTTTCTGCCTTAAACTTCCCCCAGAACCTGGCTTTTGACTTTAACCCGTGACTAGGCCATTTCTGGTCATCATTTCTATAGGTATTGAATTTCAAAAGTGTAATTGAGTCTCTCAACCATCCAACTAAACCAGTTGACTGCAATTCAAGCAAACATAGAGCTTCGATGATTTTGGACTAGTTATCCAACCAACTTTGTCATAGTTGGACATATTACCCCATTTATTTGTATTTTCTAGTGCTCATATCCAAACAGTAAGAGACTATGTTTTTTGTTTAGCTATTTTTTCTATAAACAATACTTAAACTGGAAGTCTTTTTTCCCTTTAAATAATTCCACTGCCCCACCTTCTAAATGCATAACTAACTTTTAAACTTTACTAATTTAAACTTTACCTAATTCAGTGCTCTTTTCAAACTTGATTCAAAGAGACTTAAACATATATCATATCCCCTGTAGGGCTTCCCAGGTGGCACTAGTGGTAAAGAACCCACTTACCAATGCAGGAGACATAAGAGACACGGGTTCAATCCCTGGGTGGGGAAGATCCCCTGAAGGAGGACATGGCAACCCACTCCAGTATTCTTGCCTGGAGAATCCCAGGAGAATGGACAGAAGAGCCTGGTGGGCTACTTACAGACAATTGGGTTGCAACGAGTTGGACACAACTGACTGACTAACACTTTCAACTTTCCTGATGAACTCCAAGTGAAGATCTAATAGCAAGTCAAGTCCTAAAATATGCATTTGTCAGTCTGAAACCTTTTGATGATTCACATTTTCACACATGAACTTAGCCTATCTTTGGACTCTGAGGACACAGAGCTCAGTAAAGTATTCAGTGGTTTGTCCAGACTGTCAGTTCACTCAATTCCGAGCTCCTGCTCTGGGAAGTACATGTTGGTATAGTGGGCAACTGTCTCCAAAGTGGTCCCAGTGAGACTGTGTCCTTGCTGACTTGTCTGTAAATGAAATCCCAGGTGCTGAGATTTCGTCTAGGTTTTCCTTGCTAGTTTGGTGTTGTGTTGCCCTAGAAAGGGTTTCTCTCTGTGATGTTCAAGGAAGACAAGATCAGGAGGCAGTTGGACATTTTCCTAGATAGCATTACTCTTGGAATATCCTTCTCCAAGAGCTTCCTTTGGCTCAACTCACTGCAAAATATACCTCAGGCTGATGAACTGGAGAGTGCAGAGATCTGGAGTAGAAAGTGCATCTGGAAATGTCTTCCTCCTCCCTCCTTCCTTCTCTCTCTCTTCTTTTCTCCACCCATTATTCCATTGCAGCCCAACTAACTACAGCCTGTCGTCTCTTCTTTGCTCTCTGCCTCCCTCTCTGCCTCCCCTCTCTCCTTCCCTCTCCTGCCTCCCCACTCTTCAAATCTACCCACTCCTGCTTCTCTTCTTCTTCCAGGAACACACACACCCTCACACACACACCCTTAACTTTTCCTTAGACATCAGAGCAAACTTGCTGGAAGTGCTTAAGGCTAAACCAAAAGTGAATAAATGTTTCCTTTCCTGGGAACTTTAACTTTTTCTTTGCAGTTTAATTTAGTTCCTGAATGTTAAAGACGACATATTTGATATCTGTAAATCTGTCTGTACACGTCTGTGCATGTGAATATATATACATGAGCAAACTGGAAAAAAAAAGAGAGAGAGAAAAATCCCTGAAACTTCTGCTTTGACTGCAAGATTAGAGGTTCTAACTTCTTGATTATTCCTTAACAAGAACATTTTAGAGAAATCAGTATCTTTTGTCCTCATTCCATATAGATTACTGCAGTTTGCAGACAGCGCTTTTTGCATATTATGTAAATAGAAAGTTACATTAACAACACTGTAGGTAATGTAGGAAGATTTTTTTTTAATTTCTCTTTTTTTCTTGCAGAAAGAGCTTCTGATTAAGAGCTGGGAGTGCTGTTCATCTTTGATTCCTTGCTGACTCCCGAAGAGCTGTCTGGGATGTCTCAACGACTTTCTGGAAAACCATCGGTGTGCCCATTTGCATCCAGCACCCTCAATCCTGGAAAGACCATAACTTGACCCAGTGGAAGGCATAGACTTTTGACTATATCTTGCTTCTAGTTGCTTAGGTGAGGGTTAAAGTGGAAATTCTGGGGGGCAGGTTGTCAAAAGAATCTAGTATCCAAAGGTAGCCTTTTTGTAAGTATTGGGAATCTGAGAGGTGGTGGGAGGAACAGACTTTCAGAGCACTTCAGAGCTGGAGAAATAAGCTCTAACTCAGCAGAGAACAGGTGGCAGTAGGAGACGGAAAGAGTGCCTTGATGCTCGTTACCGGGTGTCAAGTTATGTACACACAAATAGAGGCAGCGTGTTGGTCCACGCATGCTGTGAATTTCGCAAACTATTGAAATAATGCAGAGCTATTTGATAGCTCGATGGCTGATGAATGCCTTTAGTAGGTGCACAGAGAGACAGCTCAAGGTGTTACAAAATTCATCCCCAAGAATAACAAGAGGTACAAAAAGCTTCCTATTAGTGAGTGACTTTAATTGCTCATGGAAACAAAATTTTCAGCATGCAAACTCTGTTGGGGGCCCTGGCTCCTGACCACCAGAAACTGGAGAGATGTGGTCTTACCCCAGTACTGGCTTTCTCAAGGTCCTTAAAAGTTTTTTCACATGAATGCTCCACCAGCTTTTCTAAGGATGTGACTTCCACCTTAATGTAGAGAAGAAAGTTGCTCTGTAGAGCCCAGGAGGAGAAGCGATTATAATGCACATCGCTACCAAACACATTATACAGCCCTATCCGTTTATGAGACTGTCTCACCTTAAGAAGTCATAAAATTTCTCTCCTTGAGCAAATAGAGTTTATAATGTTTCTAAACTATCAGTGTGGAATGGATTCTTCCATGCTCTTTTTGGAAATGTTTGTTGTGATGGCAAGTGACACAATTTACTTATTATTGTGGCAGAAGTTTAACGTGATTGAAAGCCATCAACAGGCATAGCATCTGAATGTCAAACATGACTTGTATCTATAATTCCAGACAATGATTTGGATGTCTATTGACTTTCTTTCTCACCCACAAATTTTTTTCCCCTTTCCACTAAGTGGCACTGTGTTATTTGCATTTTTTTCTGCTCAGGTCAAAATATCAGAAATTTGGAATGCTGGTCTGAAAACCAGTTTAAAGCTTTGTGTAAATTCCTGCTAAAAAGGCTGGATGAGAAAAAAATAAGCAGCAATTAAATTTTTATAAGAAAAAACTTCCACGAAGCTTACTCTTTTCTGTATTTAACTCTTTCCCACTTTTTCTTTCCAACTCCATTAGCCTCCAAATAAGCACACCATATTATATATGTCAAAGGAAGTTTTATTTAGACTTATAAGGGCTGATCTATTCCCATACTGTTTAAATTAATGTTCAAAAAAGAATTCAAACCACATTCTAACATTTGGACTATGTAAGAAGGAAACAGATTTTCGGGGGAAAAAAAAAAGATGTTGTTTTAGCTAGGCAGAATGGGCTGTAGGAATGGAGACACGTGCAGACGGGATTTCTAAATGTGTGTATTATCTGATCAGATCTGGGCTGCTCGCATGTCAACTCAGAGAGTAAACGAGTGCAGAATCTGCAGAATTTGCTTCTCCCCTTCCTTCCTTCCTCCTTCCCTTCCCCCCTGCTTCCTTCCTCCTTCCTTCCACTTCATTTTTTCTTCCTTTTACTTTTTCCCTCCTCCTCTGCCTCCCTTTCTTTTTTTTTTAACAGCTTGGGATTGACTTTTATCTCAGCCACCTGCAGCCTAAGGCTTGGAAACACTCCGATTCTTCACCTAAGTGGTTACTTTTCAGACCAAATTAGCTCCAGCAATGCATGCTGACTTTGAAAAAAAAAGAAACTAGAGTCTCTGGAAAAAGAATATCTTCCATTTGCATCAAGGTGAACATTTTGAGAATGAAGTTCTGATTACCTTCTCCAAATGCAGCAAGCACACCAGTGAGGGACAGAATGCTTTGTTATGTTGGCATCTATAAACCATCCTACATCAAGAAAGAGTCAAGGAAAAAAACAGTTACTGATTTTGAGTGTGAGCGATAGCCTTTAGCTTTCAATACAATAGGGTTTTCCAGTTTCTCAAGTTTCTCAAGGGATCGCCTTTAGCTTTCAAAACAATAGGGTTTTCCAGTTTCTCAAGTTTCTCAAGTGCAGTGAAAACATTGCCAGATGAAGAAACATAAAAGCAACCATGGAAAGGGTTATGAGACCAAAATTTTCTCTGCATGTGCAATTTTATGTTTTGTGTGTGTGTGCGTGCACATAAAGTGAGTTCTGTTTGAAATTAATGAATTATATTTCAATTAGCCAATGTCTAGCAGCAGTTACTTTCTTTGGTGTGTTGGCTTCTCTTTGTAACATGTATGGTAGTATTTTTCTCACAAACGAAGTATGTTTTCTTGATCAGACAGAACAGAAATTAGTGAGCCAGGAAAATGTCAAAATCTACCTTCTTAAAAAATGTATCATCTCCTAGAGAATAACACCCCGCTCTCTTTCACGTGCAAAATATCACACACTTGCCTTTGAGACTCAAGAGGAAAAGGAATTCATTGACTTCCTCAGAGAAACTGGTTTACAGGGACCCCTCAGATGAGGATGAAGCCTGCTGGGGTGGTGAAGAGTTGACATGCATTTCTTGGAAGGTAAGACCTTTGGGATTATTTTCAAATATAGAATACTCTATTGAGGATGTTTTCATTTCTTTACAACAGACTTGTGAAGATTCACAAGCCATTAGTGAATCTGAAACAGCCTAGGTAGATTATTAATCTTGTTTGAACTAACTTTTCCCAAACTTGTTTGGTCTTGCATGCCTTTTTGCACACCCCAGGCACTGCAGTCCCTGTGAACTAGTTTAGCAGTCAGGATAGGCGAGGTTGTCATGAGGTAACAAACACAGCCCCCAACTCTCAGTGGTTTATTTCAGTAAAGGTTCGTTTCCAGCTCATGAGCCCTGCCCAGCAGGTCCTCAAGGATAAGTGGGCGTGTTGAGCTCCTTGTAGTCACTCATGGACCAAACCTGGAAAAAGAGCAGGCGTATAAAGTGGGCCAGTTCAGAGAAGGCTCTGAAAAGTCTGACACATATTGACCCTCGAATGCCCTCAGCCAGAGGTGACTCAGAGCACTTCTGATCACAAGTAATCACAGAGAACTAGGCTGATGGTCCCATTCAAACAGAAGAGGGTAGGAAATGTAATCCCAACGTGGACCTCAAAGGCAGAGATTCTAAAATAATTAGGAAGAGCACTGATGACCGCCATGCCTAGTATTTTTCAGAATACATTTTAAGACTCTCTGGACAATTTACATCATTTAGATGATCCAAATCCCACCATTGTACATTTCTCCAAGGTCAAGAAGTGTTACACCTGGGAGAACTGGAGGAGAGATTACAATAGTACCCTGAAAATAATTCGATTACATGGGAAACACCTTTTTGCCTTTGAATTTCATAACTACCCAGTTATATGAGTAGGGCATAGATTTTCTTATAGGAAAGTGAGACATGCAGAATGAACTCTGTGAACTGATCTAGTATTCAAACAGTCTTTGAAAGTCAGGAAGAAATGTTGAGGTATGGGAATTGTGAGCAGGATCAAAATCCAGGGCAGCTGGACCAGCAAGAATCATCGCCACCGCCCAGTTCTACCGTGGATTCTACCAGATTTGTCCAGGACTTGTCCAAGCACTGGGGAGATTATTCAACAGAAATGCAATGAGAAATGCAAAGCTCACTAACAAAAATGTGAAGAAACGCAGTTCTGGAGGGATGCCAAGAGGCGATGACTTATTTCATAAATATCTTGAGAGCTTCTGGCCACTGGAATCAATGAGCTCTGAATCACTAAAGAAAACATTCAGATGGTGCCATTGGAGAGAAATTTTTAACCTTTCATTTCAGCCTCTGAAAGGACAGTTAAAAGTAAGAGGGGAAAAAAATAAAAATAAATTCTGCCCTTTTTATGGGCTGTAGGACTCCTATGGAGGAAAATAAATTCTGATTTATTGCTGTCTGTCTCGGAAAAGTTGGAGGCACAGAATGACATTTTACAGCCTTGTTTGGGTTTGTCAGTGTAGGTGGGGGGCCAATCTGGGGGAGCCGGTGTGCCGTGACAGCCACCAGCAAGCCACAAGCCACCTCTCAGTACCCACTCCGCGTCCTGCCTCACCTCCATCGCCCCTAACCCCCAAATCTGCCATAATTAGTCTTGCAAGGCTTACGTTGCCACAGCCGCACGCCTGAGGCATTATCTCCTATCTGTGGTATTCGGTGCTGTAATCCCACAGCTAAATGTGGTAACCCAAATTTCACAGAGGCTCTGTAGCCGGCGTGCTGAGATAACCCATCTCGGCGTGCGGAGTGCCAGGTCGCAGGGAGCCTGTAGGCTTGGAGCGCTATGGATGTTGTGTAGCTTCATCCTACGCACCCTATAGCTTACCCATCCTTCCAGAGATCACAGGAACCCTAAATAGCAAAGATGGCATCCTAACTAGAACACCACCTGTTTCGCACAAGCGTGCATGGGCTTCTGCCACCCCGCTGCCTCTCGCTAGCTCGCTCGCTTTCTCTCTCTTGGTGGAGAAGAGACAAGCTTTCAAGTCCTTCTCTGCGGTCTGGCTGACCAAGTCGATGCGAAACTGGGAGACGGAGGCTCCTTGTCTGCACCCGGGCCAACGGTCCCTACGCCACCGACGTGACAAGTGACCTACATACGTCTCTCACACACAACGCTCTCGAACAGGCTTGCAGGTGCTGGAATCCTAGGCAGTAAAGATCGTTGCCTGTCAAGCCTCTTTGTTCTACATTTCAAACATTTCTGTGGCTGTTTGTTGTCAAAAGACATGTATGTTTCCTCTCTCTCTCTTTCTCTCTGTCTTCCCCTTCTTCCTCCGGTGTGGGATTGCTCAGAAACATGCCAGTTCTGACATATGCTTTTACCTGAAAATGTATCCACTCCTGCTGCTTTATTGGACCCCTTAATTACTTGTAAAAAAATAATAATAAATTGGGCAGGTGTTTGCTCTTCCAGTTGATTAATTGACAATGATTTCAGTACAATTGATGGCACAGAGCTAGGAAGCTGCCGGTTGGAGCTCAATAAGGAATACACATTTTTCTACTCAGCCATGTGAATCAGCTCGAGAGGAGAATTTACAGAAGGCTCAGATTGCCAGCAAACTATGTTTTTCGTTCCAGGCTGGGAGGTCTCTGAGTCCCAGTGTTGAGCTCTGTCACATATATAATTCTCTATTATATACATGTGAAACTCTGGTACTGATAAAATGAGTTGAGAAATGTTTCTCCCCCTAAGTGAAAAAGATCAGCCACTACTGTGTGTAGAACGCAGTGCATTATAGCAGAACAATGAACCTGATGTAAAGTTGATCAGGCTTTTTCGCTGTGTCGGTGATGTTTCAGTTTTCCACTTACCAGCATCAGAAGCAGCAGCAGCAGCCCACGATGGTCCCTAAGGACTGTATCTCCCAGATTATTAGCATAGCAAATTTGGGGCCATTCTGTACTAATTTTTTTTTTAATGGCTTCAAAGACAACCACACAAGGTTTTCAGACCAGTGACTGAACAAGAATAAAGAGACTAAATGTTTAGAAGTAGAGAAACAAAGCTAGACACTTTTCTTCCTTTTTGATTGATACAAAAACTTTCCACGTTTTACAGGGAACCTGGTGATCTAAAAAAGACGTAAAACATAATAGACTTTATCATTTTAATTAAGAAGAGTCCTGAGTATAAAGTTTAATTTCAGATGGTCAGGTTTTCAGAAAAGAAGTTGCTTGGCTGCAAAAATGTTGTATGAAGTAAGAAAGTAGTGAACTACATACAGGAAGTTAGATTCAAGGTTTGGCTGGAGTTCAGGCCGTATTTTTATGTTGATCTTTAGAACTCCTTCATTCACTCTATTTTTATTTTACAGCTGGGCTTGTAAGCATGAATAATGTAGATACACAAATAGCATAGAAAGTGAGTGTAGCCAGGAGGTAGCAAGAGGGAGAAAGAAGAGTCCATATTTCCTGAAAACAACTCCAAATAGGAAAGATATTTTCATGCTTTTTTAAAGACAATAACAGAGAAGTCTTACTGGCAATGCATATCAACTCAAAGTAAGCCTTGAAACAGTTTTGTTTTTTTTTTTTCTAAACATAAATGTTAAGAAACTATCTTACAGGAATTTACCATGGGCATTTTATGGTATTTTTTTTCCACTGATCAAATTTATAAGAGGAAAATAATGACATTCCAGACTCATATCAATGAAACCATGAAATAATGACCTCCTGTCACCTTTCAGAAACTCTTCAACATCTGATTGAGATTCAAAATATTTTAAAGGAACATTTCAACAAAATTATCAGGTGGTTTCAGAAAGAAAGAGTATATGAATTCACTCTTAAATGTTTGCGGAAGGGAATTATATTCCCTTTGATGAAAGCGATAAGGTGTAGAGACTTTGAAATACTGTGCATTTTTCAGCAGAGGGCTCTGAGTCACGTCTTCCTTCACTGAGACTCTGTTCTTTGGCTATAAAACTCACTCTGGTTACTTCGATAGTCTGATTTGCCAAGCAGATAATGGGTTCAAATTTTCTAACTTGTCCTTTCACGAGAAAGAACTTGAAAAACTCAGAAACATTAGATTGTAAATTGTTTTGGAGAGAGTATGCATTTCCTGCCCTTGCTCCAAGGGAAAAAATCCCTTCTCCCCATGCACCTTACTGAAGAATTTGCATGGTCAGTTTCCTTTCAAACTCTTCAAACTTTCAAGCTCTCAAGATTTGGATCTGATGTGTGTTTCTCTGAAGATTTTACAAGCCAGCCTCTTTGCCACAGTAACCCTGGGAAGTAAAGCAGACATTTCGGCAAGCTTCAGTGATCCTGAGGCACTAGGCTTCTGCACCCGACTCCGGGGATGTGTTCTTAGCATTAAAACTTCCCTAAGAAAGTGGCAGAAACGTCCAAACTCTGGCAGTTAAAAAAATAATAATAATATGTTTTATATAAATGAAATCATCAAATTACTCCAAGAAAAAACACACAGTGACCACTAGCATGGCTTTCAAAACACAGCGCAAATCTAATTTCAAAAGGGATTGAGAACCCGATGCTTGAGCACTTCGTGGAGATGTAAAGTCTTCCTTTCATAAACTTCTCCATTTCCCAAGTTCTGCCTAAACATCTTGATTGCTTTATGGATTAAACTGTGTATATTCAATGTCTGCTCAGGATAGGCTGTGAGTCGGGGAAGACAGAAAGCAGACGGGCATAGCCCAGCTGTAAAATTGCACATTCTACCATAAGTGAGCAATCCAGACTACCTACTTCATCTCCTTCTACCAAAATATTGCATTTTCCCTCCCAATAAAGATGCTTTATAATGGCAATGAGGTGCCGTAACTCACGGAGGTTCTACGGCTTACTTGCTCTCTGTGTCCTGTAACTCCCACTCTACCGTGAGAACATATGTTGCATCTCCGCCATGAATTATTATTTGGCGATTCCACGTTGGAATTTGCGCTTGGAAGGCAGTTTCTCTACCCCCACTACAAAGATTCCTGCTCATTCATAGAAGGTCCATATTGTCTAATGTCTTCCATGTTGTAAAATGATTCCTTAGGTACCATATCCAGGGGCTTGGTCTCCTAAATTCTCAATTAGCAAAACCATCCTGAACTTATATAGGTGCCTAAGGTGCTATGCCTCTTCATTTGGAAATCACCATTTGTGTGTGCTACATGTGAGAAGACAGTTCACTGAACAACAAGCACACCTAATGGCAAACATTTCAGGAGGCAGTGATGAAAATCTCCCTGGCACAAATCAGGAGGAAAGTCACCTGTTTTTTAATGCACTGCTTTTACCCTTTTCCGAAATAGTAAGTTTAGAGGCTAGAGAGTAACACAATCCATTTTGTGAAAGATCTTTGTGAGTCTGACTTTCAGCAAGGAGATTCCAAACTGTTTTCCTAAGGGTCGTTTTCTTCCAAGAACATTGGGCCTCTCCTACATTGAAAGTTGTTCATACTGGCTCCTAGGAGCTGAGTGGACACATTCCCACTCACCTGTGCATTAAGCAGATGACTCATCGCTAAGTTGAAATAGGTCATTGTGAGAGTATTTATACCGTGAGAATCAACAAATACCACAAATCAGGGCTGTCTTGGGGGGAGATGGGCATGAGTTGCTAACAGTTACCAGCATCTCACTGCAGTAGATAAGGTATTATAGATGTGCAGGTACTGTGTATGGTAACCTTGTGTTCGCAATCACTCAGTTATATCCGATTCTTTTGCAACGCCATGGACTGTAGCCTGCCAGGATTCTCTGTCCATGGGATTTTCCAGGAAGAATATTGGAGACGGTTGCCATTTTCTTCTCCAGGGAATCTTCCCGACCCGGGGATCGAATTCACATCTCCTGCATTGGTAGGTGGATTCTTTACCGCTGAGCCACCTGGAAAGCCCTAATGGTAACCTTACAACCAAAGTATTGCGAAGTAATATAAAACATGCTAATGGAAGTTAAAATTATTAGTAGAAAAGATGTCAGATTGGCAGTGTAACTTACTGGTTAAGGACCTCAGCTTGGTTCAGTTTGGGTTGGTCTTCTTACAATTAAATATATTTAAATATCCTCCAGCAACTCACTTCTTTGAACCTCAGCTTAGTCTACTGTAAACTGAGAATAATAAAAGCTAGCGTCCTTACATGGTTATTTCAAATTCATTGAAATAAGAAATGATGTATAGAACAGACTTTTGGACTCTATGGGAGAAGGTGAGGGTGGGATGACCTGAAAGAACAGCATCGAAACATGTATATTATCAAGTGTGAAACAGATTGCCAGTCTAGGTTGGATGCATGAGACAAGTGCTCGGGGCTGGTGCACTGGGTTGACCCAGAGGGATGGAATGGGAAGGGAGGTGGAAGGGGGGTTCAGGATGGGGAATACATGTAAATCCATGGTTGACTCATGTCAATGTATGGCAAAAACCACTACAATACTGTAAAGTAATTAGCCTCAAACTAATAAAAATAAATGGAAAAAAAAGAAAAAAAATAAAACTTGCTTTAAAAAAAAAAGAAAGAAATGAATGAGGCTACCAGGGCTCATACTCAGAGACCAATTCATGTTAACCATTATTTTTCAATTTATTTATTTTTGGCTGTGCTGGGTCTTCATTGCCGCGTGAGGGACTTCTCTAATTGGTGCTTGAACTCTAGAACCTGTGGGCATGGTGGGTGCACACGAGGCTTAGAGGCTCCATGACAGGTGGGATTTTAGTTCCCCGACCAGGAATCGAACCACTTTCCACGCATTGGAAGGCATATTCTTAATCACTGGGCAGCCAGGGGAGTCCCTTAGCCAATATTATTAGAGACGAGTAGTTGAAGAGACGCTTTATTGTTGTTCAGTTGCTAGGTCGTGCCGACTCTGTGACCTCATGGACTGCATGCAGCACACCAGGCTTCCCTGTCACCATCTCCCAGAGCTTGCTCAAACTCATGTCCATTGAGTCGGTGATGCCATCCAACCATCTCATCCTCTGTCGTCTCCTTCTCCTCCCTCCTTCAATCTTCCCCAGCATCAGGGTCTTTTCCAATTGAGGGAACTCTTCACATCAGGTGGCCAAAATATTGGAGCTTCAGCTTCAGCATCAGTCCTTCCAATGAATATGCAGGACTGATTTCCTTTAGGATTGACCAGTCTGATCTCCTTGCAGTCCAAGGGACTCTCGAGTCTTCTCCAACACCACAGTTCAAAAGCATCAATTCTTCAGTGCCCAGCCTTCTTTATTGTTCAACTCTCTTATCTGTACATGACTACTGGACAAGCCATTATGACTACTGGACAAGCCATAGGTTTGATTATATGTACCTTTGTCGGCAAAGTGATGTCTCCGGTTTTTAATATGCTGTCTAGGTTTGTCATATCTTTTCTTCCAAGGAGCAAGCATCTTTTAATTTCATGGCTGCAGTCACCATCTGCAGTGATTTTGGAGCCCAAGAAAATAAAGTCTGTCACTGTTTCCATTTTTTCCCGTCTATTTGCCATGAAAAGTTGAAAAATTATCAACCTCTTCATGGTTGTAGTTACTTGTTTACCTTGTCCCAATCAGATCTCTTTTCCATTATCCTCACATATACCCAGTTTCTGACCCCTTGCTCTGCAGCACACCTTTGTGCTTTCTGCACAATCTCTCCCTGATCTTTGCATGGTTGTCTCCTTCTCTTTTTTCTGGCCCCAGTTCAGATGTAAGCTTTTCAAAGAGGACTTTCTAGGTCACGCTTATTTGGCTCACATTGCCCCTATTCTCCATCTAATCACTGTGTTCCAGATTTCCTGTTCTATATCCCTGCAGATCTTGTCATCCTTAGAAGTTTCTGCTTTATTGGTAACATGCTTTCTAACTCTCTTTCTTACCAAATCTGAGATCCATGAGAGGGTAGCCTGCAGGCTCTTTTCACCACTTCATCCTGATGGCCAGGAATGGTGTCTGTCGTGTGGTAGGCAGGCAAGAAATATCAGTGAATTATGAATAAATAAATGGTGGCTTCAGAGCCAGAGAAGTTAATTCGCTACTTAGGTGGAGCAGATAGATCTACAAGTCTATTTTTAGTCCAATTAAGGGTTGTTTTTGATAATAAAATAGAAATATTTATGGATCCACAGGAGGTAGAGAAGTTCATTAATGCTCTGGATAAATAACAGAATGAGCAGTAGAAAATCTATTGACAGATTTAATCAGGAAATTGTGAAAACAACCAGATATAGCTGATTTTGCAAGACATAGAAAGATTAGATTCAGAATAACTTGATTGGGTGAATTTGAAAAGGTTTTCTTTCCCTACACACCACTAAAAGTTTATTTATTTCTCTGATCTTAGCATAATGATTGGAAATAAGAAAGCAGAATTTAAATTCCCAATCATTAGCCATCCTGATTATTATAATTTGGGCTGGGAGGAAAGATATAATATGAACTACCCTTCTTGGTATGCAAGAGTTTCCATAGACTTCCACGCAGGTGTGTGAGGGACACTTTTCTCACGTTCATCATGTTTGCCTGAGCCTGTGTGGAAGAGGAGATGTGGGCACTAGAGAAAGAATGTAGGCCAGACCTGTCTGGATAAGTGCTTCCTAAAGTTTGTGGTACCAACTAATGGCTTTAGCATTTCTACATGAGGAAATATTTTCTGAAGAGCATGAGGTTTGGAGAGCTTTTCTTAAAAATAAAATCATTCTAAAAGTGAAGGAATTTAATTAAAGGGAAAAAAATATTTCCTACATAATATACCATGGAACTAGGAAGGGTGTTATGCAGGAAGAAAGGGAGTTTTAGCATAGTTATTTGTTTCTTTCCATGTTAGGAAAAGACAGTTTATAAGTGGAAAAAAGTGATAGTCGCTCAGTTGTGTCTGACTCTGCAATCCCATGGACTGTAGCCCACCAGGCTCCTCTGTCCATGGAATTCTCCCAGGCAAGCATACTTGAGTGGGTTGCCATGCCTTCTCCAGGTGTTCTTCCCAACTCAGGGATCAAAACCTAGATCTCCTGCATTGCAAGCAGATTCTTCATGGTCTGAGCCATCAGGAAAGCCCTAGGTAGAAAAGAGAATATAAATGCAAGGTATGTCGAATCAGAATAAGTTATCTTATATCCGGATTAAATGCTCAAAGTCCAATTTTATTTTTATTTTTCAAATTAGCTAGGATATAATGAGGATAACATATATAATATTAACAGGGTTTTCAATTAATTGTGGATATATACTTAGATTGAACATTTGAAAGAATTACATTAAGCTCCAGGTATCAGATGCAGTAGATTTAAAAGTCAACTATTTTATGCACATATACATGTTCAGTCATTCCTCAGTATCCATGGGCAATTGGTTCCAGGAGACTCCCTCCATACCAAAATCTTCAGATGTTGAACTCCCTTATATAAAATGATGTAGTATTTGCATATAGCCTGTGTACGTGCTACCAAATACTTAAAGTCATCTCTTGATAACATAAATTACCCAATACACTCTGTATGTCATGTCTGTATTCGCAAATGCAATATAAATAGTTGTCAGCATGTGGCAAATTCAAATTTTGCTTTTTGAAACTTTCTGGAACTGTTTTTCTGAATATTTACCATCTGAGGATGTGGAACCATGGGTACAGAAAGCTGACTGTGTATATGTCATGCCCCCCCCACACACACACACACACAATCACCTTTTTAGGGCAAATAATTCAGATATCTGCCTAATTATCATGCAGTCTTTTAGGCCTATTTCATTACCTGTTTGAAGAATTTTAAGATACTGTCTTCAGATTCTTAAAAATATAAAAGTTCTGACTTCCTCTGCCAAGAATTCTACAATTGTGCTTGCATGGTCTAAAATACAAGCAATTCGGTAGAATGATACGTTATATAGAAAGAAAGAAGCTCCTAACTATGGCACACATAATCTATCATTTACCAAAATGTATAAGCACATACTACATACAAATTTGGGCTTCTCTGGTGACTCAGGCTTTTTAATATATTAAAAAGCAGAGACATTACTTTGCCAACAAAGGTCCGTCTGGTCAAGGCTATGGTTTTTCCTGTGGTCATGTATGGATGTGAGAGTTGGACTGCGAAGAAAGCTGAGCACTGAAGAATGGATGCTTTTGAACTGTAGTGTTGGAGAAGACTCTTGAGAATCCCTTGGACTGCAAGGAGATCCAACCAGTCCATGCTAAAGGAGATCAGTCCTGAGTGTTCATTGGAAGGACTGATGCTGAAGCTGAAGCTCCAATACTTTGGCCACCTCATGCAAAGAGTTGACTCATTGGAAAAGACCCTGATGCTGGGAGGGATTGGGGACAGGAGGAGAAGGGGACGACAGAGGATGAGATGGCTGGATGGCATCACCGACTCAATGGGCATGAGTTTGAGTAAACTCCGGGAGTTGGTGATGGACAGGGAGGCCTGGCGTGCTACGGTTCATGGGGTCACAAAGAGTCGGACACAACTGAGAGGCTGAACTGAACTGAACTGAACTGGTGACTCAGGCAGTAAAGAATCTGCCTGCAATGCAGGATATAAATGTGTCATTTTATTTTGTAATATATTATTTTAATTGAATATCTTTGTTTCTTCTTTCTTATCCTCTTATCATATAACATAAGATGTATTGAAAATAGATTATAGTATTTAAGAATTAATTTTACTTTGTAGTGTTTAAATTCTGAGATATCAAAGAAATGAGTAAAAATCATCAAAGGGCTTTGCATCCTCTCCTGAGGAAGAGATTAGTATGTTTTCACATGCACACAGGATAGTTATACCATGTTAGGTGAAACTATAACCTTGCTATTGTCTTTACTTGGAGGTTAAGGACAGTGTAAGCTTATGTGTATGGGTACCAAGTTCATGGGACTGGACTTGGGATGGCAACTTTTAATGTCTAAACTTGGCTGGGCCTCAATGCTCAGATTTGTGGTCAAAGCTCGTTCTGGATTTTTCTGTGAGGGTGTTCTTGAATGAGATTAATCTTTAAATCAGTAGACTTAGAATAAAGCTTGTTCCTCTCTATAACGTGAGTGGGCCTTGTTCAATCAGCTGAAGACTGACTAGAACAAAAGATTGACTTCCCCAAGCAAGACAGCCTGTGCAGCAGGTGGCCTTGAACTTGAACTGCAGCCTGGGGCCTTCAGTCTGCCAGCCCCTGCAGATGTTGGACTTGCCAGTCTCCATGATCACATGAGCCAATTCCCTAAATCTCTTTATATGTACAAATCCTATTGATTCTGTTTCTCTAGAGAACACTAAGTAACACACAATTTGTGAAAGAGACTCGGGTCTCTACTATATAGATGAGAAAAATGAAGCTCCCAGAGGTTTAATTGCCCAAGGTCATAACACCAGCAAATTGTGGTGGTAGGATCTGAACCCACATCAACATAAAAGCCAACATTCTTTTGTATCTTCTACATGATCCTCAATACAGGCTTCTGATAATGGTTTCATCATTTATTGATCATTGGGGTGCATGATTAACTATTGATATGATCACCTTTTAATTTGTAAACTGAAAGGGCCAGAAACATCCCTTAGTTATCTTGCTGGCTATGTCTAAAATAGTGTCTGGTACTCTACCCACATTATAAGCACACACACATTCCCTACAGTATAATCTAATTCAAGAGAGTCTACCACTGATATAAACTTGGGCAATGGCACATTCCTTGTCTCCAATGTTTTATCTTAAGAGCAACAATGAGTAAGGCAAGTCTTCCTAACCTCTCTGAGCTTCCATTTTCTGTCAGACCTAAGGTTGGCCTGCAAAAGGGTTGCCCAAGTTTCGGACATGTTCAAATCACCCTCTTTCTGTTTGCCTTATTCACATACCATCAAGGCGGCATAGTGCTCTGCTGAAAACGAGCACTACTTAGCATTGATCCCAACTGCAACAGTAGCATTGGCATTTTTTTTTAATACTCAGTAAGATGAATGAATAAATATTAAAAAATTAAGTTGTCTACGTAAAATCCAAAGTCATACACTACCATCTGTGAAATGAGTAGTACACTTGGGTAGGGGGAGATCTGATATAGAACTTAAAATCTTGCCTAGTTCTGTCTCCATAGGTTTATAAATTGAGTACTGAATTCTGGGTAATTGTATAATTTATTCCAGGTATCACCTTCCTATTACGCCTTCAAAATCTAAAATCCTTTACGTGATGAGACTCTTCTACATCCTGACCTTCTCAGAGCTGATCCTATGCTGCTACAGGATTCGCAGGCAGTGAAGGGGACCTGGATACATGAGAACATGCACGTTTAAAACTTCAAGGGGTCTTTTCTAGTGTTTTTTTTTTAATCAATTTTTTAATCACAATTCACATTATGAAATGCGATTACATTATGACACAATAGAGACACATGTGTATATACTATATAGATACAATTAAAGTCAAATTTTAATGAAATATGCTTATACTTCCTCTATTCATCTATTCTATTTCATTTTTTAAATTGCAAATTGGCACTTGCCAAATATTTTATAACATATTATATTATCTGTTGCTATGTAACTATATGGCCACGAATTTATCAGCTTAAAGAATACGATTTTATTTCTCATAGTTTCTGTAGGTCTGGGATCCACACATACCTTATCTACCAGGGCTATGGTCTGATCTGAGATTCAACTGGGGAAAAATTCTCTGCCTCACTCATCTGGTTTTTGGCGCATTCGGTTCCTGCAGGCTGCGGGAATAAGGATCCGTTTTCTTGCTGGCTATTGCCTGGAGGTTGCCCTAAGTTTTTTGCCATGTGACCCATGCTTTCAACATGACAGTTTGCTCTTTAAAGCCGCAAGAAAATGAACTACCTGCAAAACAAGTACTACAATCTTATATAAGATGGTCACATGCATGAAATCACAAATGCTTTGTTACCATTACCATGTTCTGTTGGTCAGAAACACATCACAGGTCCTGTACACATTGAGATGGAATCAACTCTGTGAGGGGTCAGTACCAGGAGAAGGGAACTTTGGGGCCCACCTTCTTAGATGGCCACAAAACTAATGTGTTAATTATACATTACTTAGACCTACAGCCAGACATCTTGGAATGCAAAGTCAAGGGGGCCTTAGGAAGCATCACCATGAACAAAGATAATGGAGGCGATGGAATTCCAGTTGAGCTATTTCAAGTCCTAAAAGATGATGCTGTTAAAGTGTTATACTCAATATGCCAGCAAATTTGGAAAACTCAGCAGTGGCCTCAGGACTGAAAAAAGTAAGTTTTCATTCCAATCCCAAAGAAAGGCAATGCCAAAGAATGCTCAAACTACTGCACAATTGCACTCATGTCACACGCTAGCAAGTTCAGTTCAGTTCAGTTGCTCAGTCATCTGACTCTTTGTGACACCATTGATTGCAGCACACCAGGCTTGCCTATCTATCACCAACTCCTGGAGTTAACGCAAACTCATGTCCATTGAGTCAGTGATGCCATCCAACCATCTCATCCTCTGTTGTCCCCTTCTCCTCCTGCCTTCAATCTTTCCCAGCATCAGGGTCTTTTCCAATGAGTCAGTTCTTTGCATCAGGTGGCCAAAGTATTGAAGTTTCAGCTTCAGCATCAGTCCTTCCAATGAGTATTCAGGACTAATTTCCTTTAGGATGGACTGGTTGGGTCTCCTTGCAGTCCAAGTAGCAATGTAATGCTCAAAATTCTCCAAGCCAGGCTTCAGCAGTAGATGAACTGTAAACTTGCAGATGTTCAAGCTGGATTTAGAAAAGGCAGAGGAACCAGAGATCAAATTGCCAACATCTTTTGGATCATCAAAAAAACAAGAGTTCCAGAAAAACATCTACCTCTGCTTCATTGACTACACCAAAGCCTTTGATTATGTGGATCACAACAAACTGTGGAAAATTCTTCAAGAGAGGGACTACCAGTCCACCTTATCTGGCTCCTGAGAAACCTGTATGTTGGTCAAGAAGCAATAGTTAGAACTAGACATGAAACAACAGACTGGTTCCAAATTGGGAAAGCAGTATGTCAAGGTTGCATACTGTCACCCTGCTTATTTAACTTCTATACAGAGTACATCATGCAAAATGCCAGGCTGGATGGAGCACAAGTTGGAATCAATTTCTCCTAGCAAGGAGAAATATAAATAACCTCAGATATACAGATGACACCACCCTTATGGCAGAAAGCGAAGAACAACCAAAGAGCTTCTTAATGAAATTGAAAGAGGAGAGTGAAAAAGTTGGCTTAAAATTCAACATTCAAAAAACTAAGATCATGTCATCCAGTCCCATCACTTCATGGCAAATAGATGGGGAAACAATGGAAACAGTGAGAGACTTTATCTTCCTGGCTTCCAAAATTACTGCAGATGGTGAATGCAGCCATGAAATTAAAAGATGCTTGCTCCTTGGAAGAAAAGCTATGGCCAACCTAGACAGCATATTAAAAAGCAGAGAGAGTACATCTCCAATAAAAGTTCATCTAGTCAAGGCTATGGTTTTTCTAGTAGTCATGTATGAATGTGAGAGTTGGACTATAAAGAAAGCTGAGTGCAGGAGAATTGATGCTTTTGAACTGTGGTGTTGGAGAATTCTCTTGAAAGTCCGTTGGACTGCAAGGAGATCCAACCAGTCCATCCTAAAGGAAATCAGTCCTGAATATTCATTGGAAGGACTGATGCTGAAGCTGAAACTCCAATACTTTGACCACCTAATGCAAAGAACTGGCTCATTGGGAAAGACTCTGTTGCTGGGAAAGATTGAAGGCAGGAGGAGAAGGGGACAACAGAGGATGGGATGGTTGGATGGCATCACCAACTCGATGGACATGAGTTTGAGCAAGCTCTGGACAGGGAGGCCTGGTGTGCTGCAGTCCATGGGTTCGCCAAGAGTTGGACATGACTGAGCAACTGAACTGACTGACTGACTGATACATTAATCAATTATCCAAAATTATTTGCTGCAAAAGTTAATATGTCAGTCTCTGAAATTTGCAAAAACACTGTTCTAACATGTATACTCTCCTCTGATAATAACTCTGAGCCTCCATAGACCAGGAAGACAAGAACTGCCATTCACAATCCTTAACATTCTGTGTGGTCTTAATTCATATATATTTCAAAAGAATCAATCACACCAATCTCAACTACATCTACTTCTCTATGTGTTTAGAGGCAAATGTTTTCTTACAATCTAGAAAGAGGGACTGAATATAAATTCTATGCAGTCATAGTGAAAGAAAAACTGAAAAATAAATTTTATGCTAATCTATATGTTTATTTATAAGCCTATGTTGACCCATCAGCTTTGATCTTATCACTATTATAAAAGTTTTAAGAAATTTTCAAAAGATATCAACTTACGCATAATTATTTCATCATCTTACATTTTAAATAAATTTAGAACAATATTTATTACCCATCACCACTGCCCCAAATAGGGCCAACTCTGAAATGAGGGCTTGAGGAGATTTTAATTTGTAAATTAATCATCGTAATAAGAAATAACTTTTCATTCTGTCTCATTGTTTTTCCAGATAATGGTCATTTGAACTGTCTCTGAGTTTGGAGTTTGCTGTTGACAACCCAAATTGTATTACTGCTGGGTTAGTTAATATTCAAATTAGACTCTCAAAACAGTGAGGAGAAAATGGTCAGCTCTTTGATGGGATTTATGATGGATACACAGCTGGGCTAATGAAGACAAAATGTCAAACCTTGAACCATGATGATTTTAGGGATTTCTGAGACAGCTATTTTAGGGAGTTGATTTTGTCTTCGGTGGTTACAGTCTGAATTACTGATTATCCCCTTTACAGAGACAAGACTGAAGTGGAAGGGTGTGTGGTGGGGAAGAGGGTAGTTGGACTGGATAAATAACTCTAGGAGTAGTCAGACAAGGAGAAATCTTGTCTGAAAGGATCCCGATACCATGAAATTTGGTGATGGGATTGGCAGCAGAAGGATTAGAAGAGAAAACGAGAAGTCAGTATCACGAAGATGCAACAAACATACGTCTTCATGAAGATTCTTAGTATTTACATTCCACATGTGTGGAGCTTCTGCTAAGATGAGCAAAGTAACAAACCATGTCTCTTGCCAGTGTCTAGTCATTTCTTGTCAGAGGTTTTAAGCTAGACAGTTCTCCTTAAAACTCTGATGAGCCAAGCTCCCTAGAGTCATCCCCTTTTAACCTCTAAACTCAAATTATGCTTACTTATTTTCATGTCTTATATTCATTCTGTAAGAACCATGTTTGTAGAGAGAAAAGAAAATGTTAAATGTTTTATTTTTCAAAGACTTCTACAAGCATTCCAGTTTGTAAGACAGACTCAGAAAATTAAAGTATTACTCTATTGAAAAAAAAATTTTACAGTGGAAATTACACAAAAGAAAAACTTCCCTTTTTAACAGGCAAAGTTAAAGTTTATGTTTTGGAGGTTATTGTTAATCAGAATTATCACTAGAGTGAAGATATCATTTGTCAAACTTCAAAAATGTTCAGTTATAAGAAATTTCAGATCTCCATATGAACCATTGAGAACACGACAGTCCAATTTGGTTAACGCCTCTTCATGTAAATCTTTTCTCACATCTATATTTGAAAATGATATTGAAACCTCATGTCCTTCTTGAATGTTCTTTTTAAATTAAAAGTTATTATCATTCTTCCGTTTCTGGCAAAACTGGAGTAACAGGGGCCAAATTACCTGCCCACTTTGTCTACTAGCTTAAAAACCAAGATATTTTGTCCAGGTTTTTATTTATTTATTTTTTCAGGTACAACCACTTTGGAAGACAGTTTCACAATTTCTTTAAAAATAGATGGGCATCTATCTCTACTTTTTTAGAAATTCCATTTTTATTTATTTACCAAAATTGAATGAAAGCATATGTTCACACAAAGACTAATCAGTAATAAAAAGCAATGGACCCTTGATTCATGCAACAGCCCGGATGAATCTAAAAATAATTGTGCAGGTTTGGCTTCTTCTGTCTCTGTGGAACATGAAGCATAAATGGATCCGCAGGCACAGAAAGCAGATTGCCTGAGACCAGGGTCAGAGGTGAGGAAGGTATTATGGCCAATGTGTCCACTCTCTTGATTTTGGCAGTGGTTTCATGGTTTTACACATCAATCCAAGCTATCAAATTGTACACTTTAAATCTGTGTAGTTTACCCTTTGTCAATTATGCTTTGATAAAACTGTTAAATTTTTGGTAAGTAATTATTGTGAATAGAACTTAGTCTAAGCCATCAGACAGAGGCTCTTTCCAAGTTCTCCTCTGATCCCCAAATTATGATATACCACTTACAAGAGTCCCCCTCCTCCCACCCCAATTCCCCACTAAAATACCAAATTTCAAAAGGGAAAGGATAGCATCCTCAAGGAAGACTGGCTCCCAGAAGATAGAATTTTAATTCCCTATGTCATTTGGATCTTTTTTTAAATGATGGAAAGTTACTTCCTTAAAAAAAAAAAAACAGTATTTTTCTTCTCCACAGGTAAGTATTTTTAAAGGAAATTGTACTATCAATATCCGATTGAGCAGATTTCTATTCCCTCTAGGTTTAATGTTTTCCATCTGCAATATAAAAGGAAGATAATGCACAATTATGCTAGTAAGAGTCTCTCTTTCAATAATGTTTGCACTTCTCAATACCACATTTAAAAAGGAAATAGTAGCACTTGAAAAGTTAAGTAATGAGCAAAATTGAACAGAGGGAAAAATAACTGTCTGAAGACATGCTGAAAATACATTTAAAGACTGTCTGAGACAGCAGCTGATCCAGCCAGCCTATCTTTCACAGAGCTGAGCATCATTCAGGTGTAAATCTTTGACCTGCAGACTGGGAGGGAACAAGGAAATCCAATGAAATCTAATGGAATAAAGAATTGATTCATCCCAGAAATCAGGCAAAGGAGGTCCACAGTTCTATCCCTCTGCCTGGGTAAGTTGTCACATCTTGTCACTGTATATTTTAAATATACACATATACCTCACAATGACTTTTACTTATTTCTGAAAACTTTATCCCTAAAAGAAAAGTTGTTAAATTAAAAAAAATAATTTTTAAAATTTTAAATAGAAAAATGACAGCATGTTCCATCCCAACCCATTATACCTCCAATATATCAATTATATATATTTATGTATATAATTATCAAGTATCAATATCTATGTAATCATCAATTATCAGTATATTTCAAATATCCCAACTGAAAATAATCTGTTGAAAAATACACTAATTGAATGGTGAAAGCAAGTCTGTGTAAGTAACAAAAGTAACTTGAATGTTAGTGAGGAGCTTGTACTTAAAGTTCAATGAACTCAAAGTTCACGGCACTCACTACAGGAGGAAGAAAAGACATAATACGAAGTGGTGGGTGCTGTACATGGTAGAGAAGAATTATAAAGGAGCTATTTTTTTTTTTTGAAAATGTACTTTTTCTTTCTGCATCACACTGTACTTATATGCACTGCAAATTATTTTGGGCTCAGCCAAGCACAGAAGCAATTTGAATAAATCCAGGTGGCTTTTTTTCTGATTAGAAACTGGTAGAGTTAATTGGTGAGTGCATCTTTACCTAAAACAGTAGTGTGAAAATATCATTCCTGATAGCCTGCTTAATTCATTCTGGTGAAAAAGTAGTTCTGTAGAATAAAAAGGCGCCATCTGAAAATAAGTTGTGAACATTTCCAGAATGATTACAAGGAGAGTTACGTGAGAAAATGTGAGAAACATCTGCAGCACACTCAGGAAGGAACACTCAGGCGACTCAACTGATTTCTCCCCCATGTTTTTTTCTCCAAGAGTTAGTAGAAGTCTGTACAGTACTTCAAAAATTACCCCCGTCCTAACATCCAAAACATGTCCATCAAAACTCATCCTATGGTTTATTTAGCTTGAGCTTCACCAAGTCATGTTCCTAAACTTTGGGGTGCTTTCTCTTGTCAGCCACAGAGAAGGAATTATATTCAAATCACCTCCATTCTTTCTTATTCGAGAGTGTACACTTCAATATTCTATAACAACCTAATTGGGAAAATAATTTTTAAAATATTAGATACATGTATATGCATAAATGAACCACTTTGTTGTATACCTGAAACTAACACAACAGTGTTAATCAACTATGCTCCAATATAAAATAAAACACAAAGGAAAAAACCCCACACTCTATGATACTGAAAAAAAAAAAAAACCACCACCACCAACAAAAGAAACTTGGGTAGAGTTACAGGCTTTGTCTGTGGCCTCCACCCTGGAGGAGAAAATGGCAACCCACACCAATATCCTCATCTTGGAAATCCCATAGACAGAGGGACCTGGCGGGCTACAGTCAGTAGGGTGACAAAGAGACAGACATGACTGAGCAATTGATCACTGTGGTCTCCAAGGAGAACTTGAAGTCTCATTACCACCGCGTCTAACCAGAGGAGCTGAGAGGCACAGACCACGGGCCCATGGACTGTAGACTTGGCTTTAAGCCCTGAAGATAACGCACAATAGTTAACTTGGTGAAAGTGAAGGTTAAGTTGAGTGAGATGATGTGTGCAAGCAGTGTGTTTGGCCAGTGAAGGGCTCCTGCCGGAAGACACGTCTAAAGCCAATGAACTTATATTATTTTTCTTCTCAGAAAGTGGAATTCCAGATGAGAAAATGAAAGCAATGTCCATGTGAATAAACATTAGAGATAATAACAAAACTTGCAAAGCCTTTATAGATAGACCTGTGTCAGTGTGTTTCCCCTCACTTCTATACAGGGTATAAAGGTACCCATACTTTTTTGGGGCCTCCGCTTGTGGCTCAGATGGTGAAGAATCCACCTGCAATGCAGGAGATCTGGGTTCTATCCCTGTGTTGGGAAGATCACCTGGAGGAGGGCATGGCAACTCACTCCAGTATTCTTGCCTGGAGAAATCCACGGACAGAGGAGCCTGGTGGGCTACAGTCCATGGGATTGCAAAGAGTCGGACACGGCTGAGCAGCTAATGGACACACACATTGCTACTTCAGTGCCACTCGAAAATGAGGAGATCGCAAACTGTCTAAAGACACACTCTCAAGACACATCGCAGTGTCCACGAAATCCATGAGTTTGCATTTCAAAATCAGGTCTTTTGGTTACAAATTTAGGCTTTCTCATGTTGCCATAAACTCCAAAGTGTGAATATAAAATTAATTCCAAAAAGGCATGTTTTTCCCCAATCACCACAGTGTTCACTGATGGAACTAGAAATAATTTACTTAGAAAATGCATTGTAGATCAAATAAAACATATTTCACAAAGGCTATGAAAGCATGATAATGAGATAAATTATTTTAGTCATCTTGCTTTATATTGATAATTATACTTTTATTTAACTTTATTTTTTATGTGCACTTTTTTTTTCCCCTCAAGTAGAAAAAGCCATACATGCCCATGAAGGAAAACTTGAGCAAATATAAAAAGTGTAAAAAAGTTAACAGGGAAATTTCTAAAGCATTCAAAAAGGGACAAATGAAGTGACATCAGGTTAGGAAATTATGCCTCAAATGTATGATGGAGATGACTGATTAGCTTGGAGCTGGGAATCTCAAGGCGCAGTCCTCAGACCAGCATCATCTGAGAACTTGTTGGAAAAGTAATCCTCGGGTACCACTCCAGACCTACGGAATTAGATGCTCTGGGGTTGGGAGTCAGCAACAGTGTTTTAGCAAGACTCCAGAAGATTCTGATACATCTGAATTTGAGAAACATAGGCTTAGGGAAAATTAAGGGAATCATGTTCATATTTTAAAATAATTGAAAGCTTTTTTTTTAAAGTAAAACATTTGTTTGTGTTTCAATGTTCAGAACAGGTTCAGTGAATGGGCATTTTGAGAAGGCAGATTTTTACCTCACCCAAGTAAGAACTTCCAATTGAATGAAGCAGTCTGGGCATTAAACTGACCTCACTTGAGGACCACAGGGTATCTCTAGAATGAAGCTGGAGACTGTGTTGTCCATGTTGAATAGTGAACGGGTTTGACCTAAGGGATTTCACTGGTGGCTCAGACAGTAAAACATCTGCCTGCACTGCGGGAGACCTGGGTTTGATCCCTAGGTCGGGAAGACCCCCTGGAGGAGGGAATGGCTACTCACTCCAGCATTCTTGCCTGGAGAAATATACGAATAGCAGAGCCTGGCGGACCACAGCCCGTGGGGTCTCAAAGAGTCAGACATGACTGAGTGACTAACACTGCTACGTCTTGACCTGAGGAGGTAAGTGTCTGGGGCCCTCAGGAAATGTGCATGGTTCTTTACAGCCCTGTGTTGCTACTGCTCTGCTTTAAACTCTGCCTCAGTATCTAATGTCTCAAGTTAGTGAGGTGAGGACTAGATAATATTAACAACTATTCCACTGCTAAACAGAAGCCCAGAGTCATGCTGCTCATTACCTTATAGCAATGCCTCGTTCTTTAGTCTAAGTGTCTTCTACACTCTAATACATGACCCTGACTTCTCTTAGTAAAAGTGCTCTGACCTAAAGCCCAACGCTAAGTGATAATGATTTACCTAAAAGCATCAGCAGCTCAAGTTTTCCATTCTGGTTCTCCTATCACTTAGTCCTGTACCTCAGTTTCTTCTCTGCAAAATTAAATGGTTGAAATAGATGATTCCTTAAGTCCTATTGAGCTTGAACATCTTACTACATACTGAGTTTCTTTCCCATACACCTGACATATTCAACAACCACCCCGCCAGCTTCCAAGACTCTGATAGAGTAGGAAGGTGCCAATCTGTATGCTAATCAGAATAATCTGCCATCTAAGCAAGAGACTCGTGATCTTTACAGTTCTGGATTCTTTCCAGGGCCTAGGTACTGGCCCACGATCACAGAAAAATCACTGAACCAAATGTGATGCTTATGGAACAATTTCTTTGTATATACATAGGCTCAATATGTAGACTGGCTGTGGATAGCCAACAGATAGTTTCTTCATCTGGAAGAAGTTTTAAAATGAGGCTTGGTGGACTAAGTATCTCTTGCATCATTACAAAGAGGAAAATAGAGAAATCTCTTAACTGAAGAAAGTGAAATCCACTTTACTTAATGCGGACCTCTGTCTCTGGTGTGCAGGTCCTCTGTGTCCAAAGATAATTAGCACTTTATAATGCTAATTATTATAATTATGTCTGAGAAAAAAATCATTAGGGGGTAGGTCCGTTCACTGATTTTCAATTGCCCCCTCTATTTAAAAATAAGGTCACTTTTCTATGAAATGGCTTTAGGAGCGCAAAGCAGAAAGAGGATTATGGGAAATTCTGTGTAGGTATAGTCCTGAGTTTTTAATATTCTTATAAGTCTGTGATGTGTCTGGGAACTGAGGAGGGAGGGAAATAATGAAGCTATTTAGTCTAAGAGACCAAAAATCAGGACGCAGAAGAGCAAATGCTTTCTGTAAGAGTTAATCATCAAACAGTCATTTACTTAACATTCGCTGTGTGCCTGGCTCCGAGTGCCTCTGCAGTTTCTAGATGCTAACTCATTTAACAATCTTCACCACTGTTCCACCAAACAAGCACTTGTAATTCACTTTTTTTACTGATAAGGAAGGGATGATTCCAAAATTATGTTTATAAGAAGCAAAAAGCTGGATTCTAACTTGGGGCTGCTCTCTCCAAAGTTCATGCTGTTGACACTTCACTACTTCATGTTTATGAGTAAGGCACCATTTCTGTTATTGTTCAGTTGCTCTGTTGTGTCCAACTCTTTGCAACCCCATGGGCAGCAGCACGCCAGGCTTCCTTGACCTTCACCATCTCCCAGAGCTTGCTCAAACTCAGGTCCATCGAATCAGTGATGCCATCCAACCAGCTCATTCTCTGTCGTCCCCTTCTCCTCCTGCCTTCAATCTTTCCCAGCATCAGGGTCTTTCCCAATGAGTCAGTTCTTCGCATCAAGTGGCCAAAGTATTGGAGCTTCAGCTTCAGCATCAGTCCCTCCAATAAATATTCAAGATTGATTTGTTTTAGGATTGACTGGTTTGATCTCCTTACTGTCCAAGGGACTCTCAGGAGTCTTCAGAAGCATCAATTCTTCAGTGTTCAGCCTTCTTTATGGTCCAACTCTCACATCCATACATGACTACTAGAAAAACCATAGCTTTGACTAGACAGACTTTTGTCAGCAAAGTAATCTCTCTGCTTTTTATTATGCTGTCTAGGTTTATCATAGCTTTTCTTCTGAGGGCCAAGCATCTTTTAATTTCATGGCTGCAGTCACCATCTGCAGTGATTTTGGAGCCCAAGAAAATAAACTCTGTCACTGTTTCCATTGTTTCCCCATCTATTTCTATTAGGGTTATGGAAATATGAAACTAATTGGGGAAGAGGGGCCCAGTTTAGAGACAGAGTCACACTCTGGACCTTGGAATCTGCAGGTTCTGCATCCGTGGGCTCATCTAACTGTGGATGGTATTCAATTGCCATTTAATAAATGGGACTTGAGCCTCAGAGTTTGGGTATCTGAAGGTGGTCCTGGAATACCCCAGGATGGAAGGATGACTGTACCTGTTCTATAGGTTGACAGAGGTCTACCATCTGGTGTTAGGATATCAAACCCACAGGAGAGCTAAGAACACTTTCTGAGAGCCCCAGAAATACAGCTATAGCACAGAAGGAAGAGTTTAGGTCATGGAGGGAAAAGAGCCTGTGAAGACCAATTCCATCTCTGCCTTTCTGGGCAACCATGAGACTCCCTTCACTCTGCCAAATCTCAGTTACTAATTCCTAACACACCAGCTCCTGCATTTGCTACTTTTTCTGCTGATCCTACCATTATGACCACCATGATCAGTGGCTGAGAACTTAGTAGGTGCCAGGCAAAGTGGTAAATATATCATACACATTATTTTATTAAATACTCACTAAGTGTTACAACTAATCCAGTTTCAAACCTAAGAAAAGTGAGGTTCAAAGAATTTAAGTAACTTGTATATGAGCATGTTTATTACATGTAAACCACCATACAGAGTGAGTATCATTTTTACTAAGAAACTGTCAGCTGAAGAGGAGGAACTGGCCTTTCATCTTTGTAAGATGAACAGTTGTCTTTCTGTTTAATGGTTTTTTAAAAATCCCCTTGTGACAAGCTCCAGAGGACAAATAATTTATTTCTTGTGGTGTATGGCTCTCTAAATGAATTAATTGATAGGCATCCCATTGTCAGTCTGAGGGATATGGAAATAAAACAGACATGAGATGTTCTGTACCAAACTAATTTGTACTTTAAACACATAAATAATATTTTTTTAAGGAAATGTATGTTTACTTTCTCTCCTGCTTCTCTCTGAACAGGAGAGCCGCTGTCTTAATGGTGTCTTTCTGCCATCAGTTGAGAAGTTTGCTTCTGTTTTTCGAATGTTAGTAAGGAAAATTAAATATTGCTTGGGGGGTGAAAAATAATTCTTTTAATCCATTCCTATCCCCATTCATTGAAGATGGAATAGGAAGAATAGTTTTAATAACTGTAATAAAAATATGATAGCAGAATCCCTCTTTCCTTTTGGCTATAAGGCCAAAATTATTTTTATAGTAATATTAAGATACTATCTGCCTTATCACTATGCTGATACTTGCATGAATTGTGCAAAAGCAATGGTAACTTAAAACAAATTAAGACCATGGAGGGGGAAAAAAAAAACTGTACTGATGGTAATTGTGGTCTTCACCAACTTTAAGTTGCAGAAAAAATAAAGCTATTAAATAGTTTTCATTTAAGAAAGTCCTTGCTGAAGTAGTAAAAATGTTAATTTCATTACATCTCAACCCTTGAGTATGGGTCTTTTTAATATTCTGTGATGATATGGGAAGAACATTAAAGCCCTTCTATTGCATATGACAATTGTTGTGAAAAAGATCACTTTGAGATGTGAACTGCACTAGCCATTTTTATTCAGGAAACACATTCTTACCTGAAAGAATGATGGACAGACAAACTGGGTATTCAGAGTTATATTTTGGCTGATATTGTCTTGAAAATAAATGTAGTCTGTGGCTTCAAGGAAAACAATTTAGGCCAATCACAAAATTCAAGCTTTTAAGAAACACCATTTTGATAGCTGCCTAAGACTTAAAGACTTTTCTGATGAGATCAATGATGATGTTAATAAATGTGTTTTTTTTTATTTATTCTATAATGAGATGTATCAAAGACTGGAAGACCTGCATAACTTCGGAAATCAAGATTTTTTAACACATGATTTTACATAATCACGAATGTGTAAAAGATCCATTTAAGTTAAGATAAACCAATGAATTTTAACTCAGCAGAGTACAAAACATTGACTTCTGATTCCAAATTGCAACCAGCCTTTAAGAAGCTACCACTTGTTGGATTTCATGTAGTTTCAAAGAAATATAGCTACAATTATCTGAAAAGGCCATTAAAATACTTTTCCTCTTTCAACCACATTTATGTGTGAATCAGGACTTCCTTTGTATATATTTCAACCAAAGGCAGATTGACTATGTATATAGAAGCAAGTATGAGACTCCAACAACATTCCATTAAGCCAGATGAGACATTTTTAGTTTGAAAGATACAATTATTTTTCATAGTATTACTTTTATTAATATATAAGCTTATTGTTATTTTAAAATAAATTAATATATAGACATTTACAGTCTTTTCAGTCTTTTAATTTCACATGTGCTAAATATATATACATAATACCCACTTAAGTCAAAGAATGTTGGTGAATCTCAGTAATTTTTCAGAGAAAAAAAGGAGTCTGAGACCAAAAAGTTTGAGAACTCTGGTGTAGGGAAGTAAACAAATGCATGAACTGCCCTTGGATGTATAAACTGATACAGCCTTTCTGTAGGGCAATTTAAATTACTAAATCTATTAACATTTGAGCAACTTTGATAAAAAATTTCCACTTGTAGTAGTCTATTCTTAACAAAGAACTGTAAATTGGTGCAGACATTGATTTATTAGAATTTTCATCATGATACATTCTATAAGACCAAAATCATCTGTGAACATCTGAGGAATATTCAAATTTAATAATCCCTTGAAATGAAATATCATGCAACATTTAAAAATATGTTAAGATATGTAAAAGAATAGATATGAAAAAGAATAATTTATAGTATTGGGATATTAATAATATATTAAATTTAAAAATAACACAAAATAGTAGCTATAAAATAAATATATTTTTAAAAACTAAAATGAGAACACTCTTTCTCCCCTTGTATTTGCATGCTGTATTTCTATATCTTTCTATTTATCTAAGAAATGTTAGTAATGAATTTGGAGGTAGATAGATAATGTTTAATTATAAGAGTTTTTCAACCTTTTGTATTTTCCTAACTTTCTACAGAAAATTCACTTAATTTTTATCAGGAAAAATTATTTACCAAAATGTAGTAGGTGAGTCATGATTTTCAGATTTTTTTTTTCAGTCTTTTTTTCCTGAACTTTCATAGAGTAGAGAAAACATGTGAACCTAAGAAGAGAAGAGCAGTGCATTCCTGGGGAGCTGGGGAAATGGTTTGACGGGAGAAGTAGTGCACGCTGAGAATCGACTTGCGTTAGTGACTTCTACTGGCTCATTTTATTTGGGGCAAGGTTGAAAATACGCAATTGCCATTTTTGCAGGTCATGAGTGATTGAAAATCAGTCATTGTATATTGTTCAAATAAATAGCTCATTTCAGTAGAAGGAAAGAAATCTTAAAAATTAGGGCAGAAGTAAATGCAAAAGAAACTAAAGAGACCATAGCAAAAATCAACAAAGCTAAAAGCTGGTTTTTTGAAAAAATAAACAAAATTGACAAACCGTTAGCAAGACTCATTAAGAAACAAAGGGAGAAGAACCAAATTAACAAAATTAGAAATGAAAATGGAGAGAGCACAATAGACAATGGAGAAAACAAATTTTAACAGTAAGAGTATTTCAATGAAAAGACCTAGAAATTAGTAAAAAAAAAAAAAAAGAGAGAGAGAAGAAAAATCAAAGAAAGAAAAAGTCAGGAAACCAATTATAAAAAGAGGAAAAATAATATAGACTGTCACTCATGTTAGATAATGTGTGCTATTGAATTTCAATAAAGCATGTCCAAGTAGGAAGAAATGTTTTATTATGTACATTATACGGTTGAGGAAATGAAGATGAAAGGTTAGATGACTTACTTGCAATAACACAAGCCCATGTTTTTTTCTGGGCTTCCTTGGTGGTTCAGTGGTAGAGAATTTGGCCGCCAATGCAGGAGACACAGGTTTGATTCCTGGATCAAGAAGCTCCTCTGGAGAAGAAAATGGCAACTTACTTCAGCATTCTCACCTGGGACATCCCATGGACAGAGGGGCCTGGCAGGCTGCAGTCCATGGGGCCTCAAAAGAGTCAGACACAACTTAGCAACTAAACAGCAACAAAAGTAATGCTTTTCCAAAGCAGAGTCTCCTTTCTTCCAAGTTTTCTCTTAGCCCACCTTGAAGGGAGGTCTTTTAAATAGGCATATGGGATACCTTCACAAACCAGAAGATCACATATAATTTTTTTCTAGAAAATCTTTGTTTCCACATCTAGGATGGTGAAAGACCAGCTGAATGTAAATGCAAAGGTGATTAAACACAAAAGTAATTAAAACTCTCTATAATGCCCTTAGTTAATCATTAGGTTAGCTATTAACAAAGTTGACAAAAACAGAAGCAGAACATTCAGTTATAACAAATGTACTATGAAAAAAGACCAGATATGTTTTTAAGATTTTACCACCTAGTCTTTCAAAAAATGACTTTGAGACTTAACTTCGAGGGGAAAGTAATATAATTATCTATGAAGTTCACCATCTAACCCCTTCCCCCCAAAATAGCTGATGTCATGCAACAAGATATGAAAATGTTAACTGCATTTGGGTAACAGAAGCAAATAGGAGCCCCTTTTAAGCTAAGGAGGAAAAAAGGAAAGAAAAGAGAGCTGGGAGGAAATACTAAGAGGAAGAAGAAAAATATTGGTTAAGATAGAAAACTTAAGAGTGGATCCAGCCCCTTCAAAAAAATTCTAAAATTCAAAAATAAGAATAGACAAATCTTAGTTCAATTTATAATTCAGAAAAAAAGCTGAAAATTCAGAAGCACACTTTACACGTTCAGCTGAAGAAGGCCCAGAGTAGAGGTGGCCTTGAGAAGGGAGAAGCCGAAAGCATTTAGGTGAAGCTGCCCTAGCCACACCCAGGTAATTTGGACATAGCATATCCTAGGCATAACCAGAAGAAGCAAGAGGTGAAAATAAAACAATATGAATACAGATGCATGGACGTGAGTGAAAAGAGAGAATATGTGATTCATGAGAGCATCCAGATGATGGAGCCAGCTTTGTTCTGAAATGTGAAATAGCAATAGAGACATCCTTTGTTTGGGGTATTGAAGATCTGAATTAAACAGAAATTCTGGGGACAAGAACTCTCTCAAGGAATTCCAGTGTGTGATGTGGCTTCCTCAGGTGCTACAATGACAGCATTTTTCTGCTAAAAGAACAGGATCTCCTCGAATGAGTTTTGTGGAATGCATTTAGCCAAGAATTGGTCTGATCTCTAAACATCATTCCTTGAATTCTTAAATTCAAATTCAAAGAGGTGAAGTGACTTTCCCGAAGAATGTAGATGATTCCAAATTAAGACACAACCCAGGTCTCCTTTATGCCAGTTCACTGTTTATTTACATGTTTTCATTGAGTGTCACATGGGCAAACTTGCCTCAAACCACTGCTTTCTCTTTGTCATCCCATTGTCTGAGTTAGCTACGAGTGAACAGCGGAGAAGGAAGTTACTAGCAGTGAGCCTTGCTGTGGGGTGGCTTGTCTGATCCTATCTGGGAAAGGAAGAAATTGGGAAGACTTTAGGTTATGCTCTTAAAATGATTATGAACTCAAAAAGAAAAGTTGGAAGGGAACTGTTGATTTATTTGAGGGTCTGAGGGAGGACTTGTTAGTGCGTGGAAAGGCAAAGTCCACTTGGAGTTTCAATTCAATGAATAAAGTGTCCTTCAGGATGTTGCATCTACACCAAAGTGTAAGATATAACGCTGATGATGCTTGTAGCAGTCCTATCCCCTGGCAAACAAGATAAGCTTGACTTGAGCCTTCCATCTCACCACTGTGCAATCTAGCAGCTCTCTCCAAGATTTCTGCAAATTTCCAAGGTTGCTGCCTTGCACTCCCCTACCCCTCACTTTGGCTCCTCTGTCCCCTGTTTTCTTGGAATAATTCCATTCCATCTAGTATACTGACTTCATTCCATTCACTCTTTCCCTTGAGAAACCCAGTTACACTCGTGCTATCCTGAAGTCAGTAACTTCAGTGAACACTTACAAGGTCTTGGGGAAAAAATCACTTTGGGCATCACCCAAACTTCTACCATTTCCTAGCTCCCCTCCCCACATTCTCTCCTGCTCTCCTAAAACCCAGTCCCGAAAAGTTAGAGTGACCAAATAGTTTATTATTGCCCAAATCAGGACATTTTGAAATTGAAAGAACATGTTGTGAATAATAGGCTCAAGTGATAAGTTTAAATCTGGACCATGTGGAAGAAAGCAAGACGCAGGGTTTCCAACCAGCATTTGACCCTTCTTAACTTCCATCCTGTGGGAAACATGATTCTGTCTACTCAGCTTTGAAGGTAATCCTGATTGGATCGGTGGACTTTTCCCAGGACCCTGGCATATTCTGAAGTATGCATTTTTCTCTAACTCATTACACTTGTTTGATTCTTAGTTATCAGCAATGGATTACCTCTCCCCTCGCTGTGTGTGCTTCCCATAACACTTTTGTCTTTTAAGGTAGAACACAATTAATTAATCTCAATGTAATCAGTTATGTACACATCTATCTTTCCCACTAAATGATAAGTTCCTTTGGGGCAAAGACTATGTCCAGTTCATCATAGCAAAATGTTCTCCTTGTCTCCCAGCATCTATTGGGTTGGCCAAAAAGGTCATTCAGATTTTCTCATACAATGCTATGGAAAAACCCAAAGGAACTTTTTGGCCAACCCAGTATTTTCTCTTTTTTCTAACCTAATAGAATCTTAAATTTTAGTTAAGCACATTGTCACCCAGAATTAAAACTATATATCTCAACCAGTGGCCTCTGAAGCTAAGAATAATCATGTGATAAAGATTTATACATGGAGTGAGTATACAGGCTATGTATTAAAACCTTCTGGGTATTCCCTACCTTGGACAATTCATATTCCTGGCAGATGGCATGTGGACATGGTGGTTTAGCAAAGAATAAGAGTCACCAACTGTGTGGTCCTCCACACTTACCTTCCTTCCATGCCGATAAGCTGGCACCAAGTGACTATCATGAACATAATGTGATCGAACCATGAGTTAGGTCATTTCCAGAGAGAGTCAGTTAAAACCCAGCGGGCTCAGAGGTTGTGTTACTGAGTGAAGTAAGACAGAAGGAGAAATATCGTCTGACACCCCTTACATGTGGAGTCTAAAAAGAAACGGTACAACCGAACTTATTTACAAAACAGAAAGAGATGCACACATTTAGAGAACGAACTTACGGTTACAGGGTGGGAAGAAGGAGGGGAAGGGACAGTCAGGGAGTTTGGGACGGACGTGTACACACTGCTGTATTTAAAGTGGAGAACCAGCAAGGACCTACTGGAGCACAGAGAACTCTGCTCGACATTCAGCGAGTCTGGGGCTGGGAGGGGCGTCTGGGGGAGAAGGGGTACATGGATGTGTCCACGCAATGTGTGGCTGAGTCCCTCTGCTGTCCACCTGAAACTTTCACAACATTGCTAATCAACTGTACGCCGATATAAAATAGAAAGCTAAAAAAATAAAACCCACTGTTTCTTCTTCATTGCTCTTCATTTTGCCACAGTGACATTGGAATTACTTGACAGGAGTAAGTACTGAACCATCTTGGGCCATAACGTTAAGGTCCACACTTCAGGGATAATAGAGCCACAGTTTAGATGCATTCTAGGTCCCTGACACTGTGGAGACGTTATACCACCTCTGAACTGTTTATTACTGAGCGTGATGTGAGAAGCAGATATTCACCTTGTTTAAGCCAACACTGCTGCTGCTGCTAAGTCGCTTCAGTCGTGTCCAACTCTGTGCGACCCCATAGACGGCAGCCCACCAGGCTCCTCTGTCCCTGGGATTCTCCAGGCAAGAACACTGGAGTGGGTTGCACCATTTCCTTCTCCAATGCATGAAAGTGAAAAGTGAAAGTGAAGTTGCTCAGTCGTGTCCGACTCTTCGTGACCCCATGGACTGCAGCCCACCAGACTCCTCTGTCCCTGGGATTCTCCAGGCAAGAACACTGGAGTGGGTTGCCATTTCCTTCTCCAATGCATGAAAATGAAAAGTGAAAGTGAAGTTGCTCAGTCATGTGGGACTCTTCGAGACCCCATGGACTACAGCCCACCAGGCTCCTCTGCCCATGGGATTTTCCAGGCAAGAGTACTGGAGTGGGTTGCCATTGCCTTCTCCACTAATTTGGGTCAATTTTGTAGCAGTCTAATCCATTCCCAATATCTTTGCATTTCTCACTGTGTCCTGGATGCTATCACAGTTATCAGAGATACTCAAATAAACATTTGGTGAATTGATATTAAGAGATGAGGAGGCTTGTAAGAGAGTAAAAGTGTTTTTGACAAAAGTAGATTGAGAGGTAGTTCTTTGAAGATAAAAACTATCCAAAAAGTCTGAACTTCTGGACCAACATTCCTGGCATTTCCTGACATATCTACTTGGGATAGAGTCCTAACCCAGAACAATCAATGCATGGAGCTAATCACATCTATGAGTGGGTTTTGTTTGCCTTGCACTACACTTTCCTTAAAAACGTGAATTAGTTGCCAAGGTTTATAAGTAGGAAAAGTTTACATGGAAATCAATATTTCTGGCTTCGTTGGGGAAAAAGAAAGATTGGCAAATGAGGGCACATATTCCCGTCTGGTGACATATTGGCTGGGACCGTGGTGGCCCTGTTAGTGAGGACACGAGTGACCGGGTCATGATGACTATGACATCATCTCTCTGAAGTTGAGGCTGTGCATCAGGTAACATCTATGTGACGGGGCTTCTCCTCGCTTTTTAAAAACTTGGCCTGCTTCCACAGGCAACTTTACAAACAACTGAGATTGGGAGCTGCGCCTGAAACATCGAAACATCCGGAGCACGAGGGTTGAACAGCAGGAACAAAAGAAGATGGGAGGAACAAAAGAATGTGGGAGACAGTGACAGAACAGCGCCGCCAGCAGAGGGATTTCAGGCAATAAAAATGACGAGGCCAGAAGGCATTTATCTGAGCAGGTGCAGGAGAGGACAGCATCCCAGTAGGCGTGTGGCCATCTCATCCTCTGCCGGCTCTTAGCCCCGCCAAAGATGAAGTGGCCCCCAGGCCCCAGGTCTAATGTGAGAACCATATGCTATTGTGCTCCTTCGAGCCCTGCTTCTAGATCTTGATAGAATTCTTGACAACTTGAATGGTGATTGGTGCTTCTCCAAAGACTTGAAAGATTGAGAGGAAAATAGATAGTCCATACGTCTTCCCCCACTCATCCTGGTTTTCAATAAGAAATGTGAAGATGGAAGGTGAAATACAAGTGGAGACAAAATGAGGTTGTAAATCAAACACTTTCTTGCTTTCATTGCTGAGAAAAGCCTGTTGAGTGCTTAAGAGAGCAGGAGAAAGGAGAGGATGTGGGGAGGAAGGGAAGGCGGGAGCCAGAGGGGAGACTCATATCGAGGCAAAGGGAAACTTGCATTGTTGTTTCGGTTAATCTCTTGAAGTTGGTGGGTGTAGAGCCCCAGATGTCGGAGCTAATGCAATATGCATTAGTCCATCACATGGGGAAATCTCTAGTCCCTGCAACAAGGAATTAATAAATCTAGTAATTGTGTCATGTCTGCAGTACAGGCTAGGAAAAAAATCGTGTAAATCATTTGATAAATGTGCATGCCCGGGTAGCGTGCATTCCTGAGCCTTTCCACAGGGATTGGCCCACAGGTTGCCCAAGCATTGCTTCTCTTCTGCCCTGCCCTCTGCAGCAGGAACTGGCGTGACACAGTGGTGCTGTATGGAGTGTGGCGTTGGCATCCAATTAAATAGCACACAAAATCGATTCTCTATGCTTTGTTTCTTATCAAACCCCTCCCCAGAACACTAGTTCTCTAAGGCAATTAGAAATAATCACAAGCTTGCCAAAATGTTCTTTTTGATTTTCTAAATATTAAAATTAAAATGTGGTTCAGTTTTAGCTTTTAAGAGACTCTGGGTTTTTTCCTTAATAAAATGAACAGCTAAGCAGTTGTCTGCAGCATCAGGATACTATATATGTACCCAGAGTGACATATGCAACATGCCTTGTAAAACATTTTTGAATTTCTCTTTTGAATTTTCTGCAGCATACTGAAAAGCATGAAAATAAAAATCATTGTATCACATTATCATCATTGATTTTTACCTCTTCAGTGTGCTGAATTCTACCCAGAGGTATGGACATGGAGAAGTAACAGAAGTCTGGGATGTCAAGGGAGTCTGGAAAGGAAGGGTCTTGAGGACAGAATCATATTTACCACAATGACATCAACTTATTTGCTAGAAGATTTGTGTGTCATTTATGATGGCAAGTTGTATAGGCTTCAGTAAACCAATCCTTGGAAGAAAAGCTATGATCAACCTATACAACATATTAAAAAGCAGAGACATTACTTTACCAACAAAGGTTCGTCTACTCAAGGCTATGGTTTTTCCAGTAGTCATACGTGGATGTGAGAGTTGGACTTTAAAGAAAGCTGAGCGTCAAAGAATTGATGCTTTTGGACTGTGGAGAAGACTCTTGAGAGTCTCTGGGACTTCAAGGAGGCCGAACCAGCAGTTGGAGATCCAACTAAAGGAAATCAGTCCTGAATGTTCATTGGAAAGATGGATGCTGAAGCTGAAACTCCAATACTTTGGCCACCTGTTGCAAAGAACTGACTCATTAGAAAAGATCCTGATGCTGGGAAAGATTGAAGGCAGGAGGAGAAGGGGACGACAGAGGATGAGATGGTTGGATGGCATTGCCAACTTGATGGACATGAGTTTGAGTAAGCTCTGGGAGTTGGTGATGGACAGGGAATCCTGGCGTGCTGCAGTCCATGGGGTCACAAAGAGTCAGATACCACTGAGCGACTGAACTGAACTGAAACCAATGGACAACTGAAGGCTATGCCCCCGTGTGTACCCAAGGTGATTAATCTCTTGGAAGCTGAGGACAATCATTTGAAGGCGTCACATATCACAGTCAATACCAGTGATTACTGACTATATCTTCTTGGATGGACCCTTTGGTGGGACTGACTCATGCTAGTCAGAAAACCAACATTACACATTAGTATAAATATGTCTTCTGTCATTAGTAATTTTGGAAGCAAAATCCACACCCACAGTCTTCTTAACATCAACTTGATTTCATCTCATTTTTTCTAAACTATGAATCCAAGGGGGGAGAAGATCTTTATCTTATGTGTCAGTTTGGATGCGTGTATTTGTTGTACCTCGTAGGGCACTGGATTGAGGCTGTTTCCAGGTGCAGGACTAAGACTGCCCAGCTGTGTTCAATGCGAGCAGGGAAATGGAGGGTTGTGACGCTTCTCTGGGCGTTTGCCAGCCCTGTCCTAAGCTGCTCACTTTTCACTTCTAGGGCCTCTGCCGTTGCCCCTCAGCTGTCTCCTTCCCATGCTCCCCGTGGTCTGCCGTATCCCCTTTCCACACCAGGAGGATGGAGCTTAGAATCTCATCAGAAAGTCTGACTCTCCTAGGTCAGACCCTCAGTTTTCCCTGGATATTTACTATGCCTTATTCAAACTACAGAAATCATTTCGTATAATAGTGTGAAACACAATAATAATACCCTAAAAGTTAATCTAAAAATGAATGAATGATCCTCTAAGAGTCTGGATAGTAATTTAAACTCTAAAGTGCAGGCCTAGTGAGAGCTGGAGAAAATGACAAGAAAGTGGAAAAGGCAAGAAAAAATGAGAAGAGTTGGCTGAACTTCATATTTGAAGTGGTAGAGGAGCCAAGGAAATATTTGGCTTCAAAAGTGAAGAGAAAATTTCCAATCAGAAAAATATATTAGTCAGGGTTCTCCAGAGAAATAGAGAGAGAGAGACTGGGACAGAAATATAAGGAATTGGCTCATGAATCATGGAATCTAAGTCCTAAATCCACCATCTGCAGTCTAGAGACCCAGGAAAGCTAGTGATATCATTCCAGTCAGAGCCTGCAGGCCTGAGACCCGTGCAAACCAATGGTGTATATTGCATTCCAAAACCAGGGAAAGCAAATTCTCCCTCCCTCTGCCTTTCGGTCCTCTTCAGACCCTCAACAGATTGGATGATGGCCACTCACACTGAGAGTACCTTCTTCACTCAGGATGATGCTAAGCGCTTCCGGAGTCACCTTACAGACATGTGGTCAACCAGATACCTGGGCACCTGGCAACCTAGTCAAGTTGACATATACAATTAACCATTGCACATATTAAAAACATATTAATAGACTAGAAGCCAGAGGTTGGATATGAGAGTAATATCACTTATACGTGGAATCTAAAAAAAAAAAAAATGATAGACATGAACTTATGTTAAAACAGAAATAGACTCACAGACAGAAAACAAATGCGTGGTTAGCAAAGGGGAAAGGTGCTGTTGCTGCTAAGCTGCTTCAGTCGTGCCCGACTCTGTGCAACCCCACGGACAGCAGCCCACCAGGCTCCTCTGTCCACGGGACTTCGCAGGCAAGAACACTGGAGTGGGTTGCCATTTCCTTCTCCAAGGGGAAAGGGGAAAAGGATAAATATATCTACATATCACTATATATAAAATAGATAACCAACAAGGACCTACTGTATAGCACAGGTAACTATACTCATTATCTTGTAATGATCTATAATGGAAAAGGGCTCCTCTGTCCAACGTTGCATAAGGGAAGGAATATTGCAGGACTGAAAGTGCACAACATCTTAATTCTCTGTTGCCCAAGCCTTTAGGAAATCACATACCTTTTGAAGAGGTAGAAGAAAAGCTAAATAGACTCTTTCTAGAAGCAGAGTCGCTTAGGAAAAACTATAGAAGCTGGAGAGGAACAGCCCCCTACACACACAGAGAGAGAAGCGCAACTAGAAGAATCCTCTGGAACGGGGTTGGGATGGAGAGAGAGAAAGGATCTGAAGGGCCTGCAAGCAGAGGGGGCTGTGTGTACGGCCTGGCAGCAGCTGAGGAGGCAGAAGGTCTCCGGAGAAGGGTGGTGAGTCTGCACAGCGGGCTTCCGGGCGCCCTCCAGAGAGATCCCTGTGTCTGAAACATGGCACAAGGCCCCGGAGAGTTACTCGGCAAAAAAGGACCTGGCAATCAAAGAAAAAAAGTGAAAGGATTTTTGGTCTTCCTGTCTGTGAAGGGTGATTCATATCCTATATTGGGAGTTAGAAGTGATCAGACAGAGCTCAGAAACTGATGAACTGAGCTTCCAAGATTTGGAAGTGATTTTTTTTTTTTTTTTTTGCCTGACTTGGGAATGGAGAGTGTTTGCCTGAAAAAGAGTAATGGGAAAATTCATGGGGAATAGGAAAAGAAAACAGAGTACCTCTTAGAAGATGGTCCACTTTCCAAATTACGTAAGTTCATGTGGATGCTAAAGAGAAAGGAAGATGTGTGTGTGTGTGTGTGTGTGTCTATGTCTGTCTGTGTGTCTGTCTGTCTGTCTGTCTGTCTGTGTGTCTGTGTGTGTGTGTGTCTGTGTGTGTGTGTGTGTGTGTGTTAGAGAGAGAGATTCAGGGACAGGTCAGCACAGGCCACACCGGCGCCCGTTTCACAAAGGGCCGCACGGTGTGGAGACAGACCTTTTCACTTTTATATGAATACAACAACTTCACGGCTGGACAGACGTAAGAAGCAGTCCCACTGAGGGCCCAGAGGGCCACTGAGGCACAAGCAGCCGTGACAAGATGAGGCACTTGTGTAAGAGGCTTCTGGAGCTTGGACCACATCATGAAAAGCAGGGACAGGGCAAAATCTCTGGACAGGACTATTCAAGCGCTCATCTGAAACTTTCCTGAGGATCTCCAGAGACATGGAGGGGCTGAATCTTTAAGTCATGCACAGTGAGACAAGATACCAAGGGTATCTCTTATTTGCCATAAAAGTGACAGGATACTACCTCTTAGACTGACTGAGTTTTGAAAAACTCAGGTTCTGCAATCAGTTTTTTGGAACCCAGAATAAGCATTCTGAAACAATTCTATGATGTAATTTGCAATAACTAAGCCTCTGATAGACCATGGTGCACATCTAATTCTATGATTCTTGGTAATCGTGAGATTTAGTCATAAAGCTTGCTCTCTCCCTATTTCTTAAACCATGATCTAAATACACACTGCCTTTTGCAATTAATCTGTCTTTCCCATACAAACTTACAGAATTGCGACAGTTTCTCTATGGGGGAAATTATCACAATCCGATTTGTATTAGTCTGTTATGTTTATGGCTGACTCCTCCCAAGAGAGACTGGCGCTCCTGAAGGTCAATGACCTTGCCCTTTGCACTATATGTCTCACCACTCCCCTTAGAGAGACTTGCATGTGATATTCACCCATTCAATGAAAATACATATAGAATATCTTCTTGGGGCCCAGCGTTCTGTCCTCAATAAATGGTTCCATGAATTGAAGATAAAAGGTATCTCAATTTTGGTAATGAAGCTGTCTGAAAAGCTAAGATGCTTTTCCAAAAATATTTTCTAAAGGAAAAGAAACTACAAAAAAAAATCCTGTCAGGGACTTCCCTGGTGATCCAATGGTTAAGATTACATGCTTCCTCTCCAAGGGGCATGAGTTTGATCCCTCACTGGGGAACTAAGATCCTGCAAATTCTGCTGGATCACTTTTAAATATTTCATTTAGGACATTTGCCTCTATGTTCAAAAGAGAGGTGGACCTACAATTTTCAGTTTTTGTACTAACTTTGGTATTCATATAAGGGTTATAAAATGTTTGTATCTTATGTTGACACACTACATTTTTAATGATCTTTAATAGTTTTTACAACTCTGTAACCTGTTCTTTTGCATTTAGTAGTTCATCGAGAAGATCGCTGGGGTCTAACGTGTGAAAATGTTGGAGACCTTCACTTTTGTCATCACAAAACTGAACAGACTGAAAATCAATGACCCTTCTTACATCTCCCAGAGACTGAGGTCTCAGGCTCCTAAACTGGAGCGACAGATAAATGCAGAGAATCACTACTCTTTGGAAACAGTGGCCACATGGCCCAGGACCTGGTAAGAACACATAAGCGGTAGTTGACCAGTTGCTGGAGACAGTCTGGACCAGCTTAAGAGTTTTTTAAAAGGCTCCTGGAGACCCAGCATTAGGTAGATCCCCACAGTTGTGAGTTTTACCCTCATGAACCTCACCAGCTTCTCATAGTGAAGGTCAGAGAACCACCCCACTCACCCCTACCCTGCTGTTTCTGGCAGGGGAAGGGGAAAAATAACTATTTTGAAATACACCCAGGGCAGTCTACTCTCCTTAACAAAGGCTTTCCTTCCAGGGAGATGATTTCATCAGACCCTAGCTGATAGGAGGCAAGTGAAATGTCCAAAACCAGTTTCTTCAAGCTTTTCATATAGGAGAATGGAAATGCACAACTCCAGGCCCCTCCTGACTCACTGCAGGGGAGAAAAGCTAACAGTTACTTGCAAGGCTCGCAGACCAGGGCACAGGCCAAAAACAGACAGACCTAGTGATGGGGTCAGAGGACACTTCCCCTTCACCCCTACTGCTCCACCAGTAGGACTCCTTCATAATAACATGGAATTATAGCTGAAAGAACTGCAATGCTTAGGTTCTATTTAAGAAAGAGCCTCCAGGAAAAAGAAAAGGTCAACACAGGACACAAAAATAAGAACACCAGCGGAAGTGTTAACCTCTGACACTTACAGATACAGCAAACAGTAAATGCAGAATAACTTTTTGCCAGAGAAATGCAAAATCTTACAGTAAAGGTTTGTTCATCTCAGTGTTTTTACTCACTACATCATGTCCAGCTTTCAGTAAAAATTACAAGATATGATAAAAGATAAAAAAGACGAACAGTAAAAACCCCACAGTCCCAAGAGACAGAGCAAGAACCAGAACTAGACTCAGAAATGACAGGAATTTAAAATGCCTGTAATTAGTATACTAAGAGCTCTGAAGGAAAAGTGAAAATGTATAAGAACAGATGGGCAATGTAAGAGAGATATGGAAATTCTAAGAAATTATCAAAACTAAATGTTAGAAACAAACCAAACAACAACAAGAAAACTCAGTAACCCTGCCTTTGATGGCTCATCAGCAGAAATAGCTGAGGAAGGGATCAGTGATATATGATATGAAGACACATGAATAGAAACTCCCCAATACATGTAAATCCATGGCTGATTCATATCAATGTATGACAAACCCACTGGAAAAAAAAATAATAATAATAAAAAAATAAATAAATATTAAAAAAAAAAAAAAAGAAACTCCCCAAGCTTAACACAAAGGGAAAACAGACAAAAGAAAAGGAACAGGTATCCAAGACAGATACGACAGGTTTTATTTTTCTTGGGCTCCAAGATCACATAGAGCAATGAACTGGTTCCAAATTAGGGAAAGAGAACCTCAAGGCTGCATATTGTCACTCCGCTTGTGTAACATCTATGCAGAGTACATCACGCGAAGTGCTGGGCTGGATGAAACACAAGCTGGAATCAAGATTCTCAGGAGACATATCAACAACCTCAGATATGTAAATACCACTCTAATGGCAGAAAATGGAGAGGAACTAAAGAGCCTCTTGATGAGGGTAAAAGAGGAGAGTGAAAAGCTGGTTTAAAATGCAGCATTCAAAAAACTAAGATCATGGCATCTGGGTCCCATCACCTCATGGTAAATAGATGGGGAAAAAGTGGAAACAGTGTCAGACTTTATTTTTCTGGGCTCCAAGATCACATGTGGATGGTGACTGCAGCCTTGAAAGTAAAAGATGGTTACTCCTCAGAAGAAAAGTTATGACCAACCTAGGCAGCATATTAAAAAGCAGAGACGTCACTTTGCCAACAAAAGTTATACAGTCAAAGCTATGGTTTTTCCAGTAGTCATGGAGCATAAAGAAGGCTGAGCACCAAAGAACTAGTGCTTTTGAACTGCAGTGCTGGAAGAGACTCTTGAGAGTCTCTTGGACAAGCAGATCCAACCAGTCAATCTTAAAGGAAATCAACTCTGAATATTCATTGGAAAGACTGATGCTGAAGGTGAAACTCTAATACTTTGGCCACCTGATGCAAAGAGCTGACTTACTGGAAAAGACCCTGATGCTGGGAAAGATTGAGGGCAACAGGAAGGGCAGCAGAGGACGAGAAGGTTAGATAGCATCACTTACTCCACGGACATGAGTCTGACCAAACTCCGGGAGACAGTGAAGGACAGGGAAGCCTGGCATGCTGCAGCTCATGGGGTGGCAAAGAGCTGGACAGAACTGAGTGACTGAACAAGCAATAAACATATTTCCCTTATTCTTAGCTGCTCTAAAAGATAGCTATGATTATAGCTTATAAATAAGTGAAATGAAGAACAGCAGTGTTAGAAGGAATGACAGAGAGAAATTGGACCTCATCTGTTAGAAAGTCCCTGCTGTACTTATGAAGTGGCATAGTGTATTCACGAGTAGGCTTAGATTAATTGTAAATGTATGTAGCCGTCTTTAGAGCAACCAGTAAAATAATTTACAAAGTATAATTGATATGCTAAGAGAGGGGAGAATATAGAACCATATACTGATTTGCAATTAGAAAAGGTAGAAAATAGTGTGAATAGAGTAAAGTAACAAAAGAAAAGTGTGATGAATTTAAAAAATAAATTTACAAATATGATAGAAATTAATACAGCTATATCAATAACCACTGTAAATGTGAACGGTCTAAATACACCCAGTAAAAAACAGACACTGACAGTGGATCAAAAAACACATGAGTGCTCAGCAAGAAACTCACTTTAATTATTTACAGAGAAAACAGAGACTGAAAGTAAAGGACCAGGGTGTCTCCGGCAGCTGCGGCGAGTCTCCTGTAACGCGCGGTCAGCAGCCTGGCCGCAGACGCCTCGGGCAGCTCTCTTTGGAGCACTGGGCCGCGCGCTAGTCCAGCCTGCCGGCATCTGGCCATGACCGCTTCCGTGTCTCATCTCTGGAGGGGTCTGGGAGCAACTCTGGTCCAGGGGATGGGCTGCAGCCGTGGCTCCCTGGGGGCGTAATCCAGCGCCTTAAGAGCAGGGTCATCAGGCTGGTGGGGATGAAGACGCCGCAGGAACCAGGCAGTGTCTTCACTGAGCCCTGCCGAGACCCACAGAGGAAGCCCTGTTACCAGCCCTCATCAGCGACGTGAAGTCTGGCCCCCGGTGGCTGTGGTCCTGCAAGGCCCCCACGTGGTCTACACTGGAGGGCCATGGTAGGAAACACTAACTCTGCCAAAGCTGCCCCTGGCATTGGTGGAGACACCAGGGAGACCTCAGCATCCTCATTAGAAGACTCCCAGATGTGGTAACACATGAGGGTTGGAGTAAGGATTGGGCTGGGCTGATCTGAGTTTGTGGGAACGTCTTCCAGACCAGTGCCTTGTGACGGGGCCCTGAGGGAGAGTCACCTGTGGTTCAGGAGCATGAGCTGCTGGCCTGGGCAAAGGAAAGTAACCACAGCAACGTGTGCGCGGCCTGAACTCTCAGGCTGCCGTGACTGACTCTCCATCATCCACCCAGGACCAACACCTCTGTCGGAAAGAGTTTGAGCTCACATCCATGCTCTGCTCATCTGTCCCAGAACACATCCCTGTCCACCTTCAACCTTATCCCAGCCCAGAGTGGTTTTGAGCTACCAAATTTATGTTTCAGGATCTTGAGCGAGAAGGAGATTGGACCAAATCCTTTCTGTACCAAAGTGCCAGACAATATTTTGGGTGTTTCTGAAGGTGGATTTCTGCTTCCCTGGTGGTTCAGATGGTAAAACGTCTGCCCACAATACAGGAGACCCAGGTTCAATCCCTAAGTTGGGAAGATACCCTGGAGAAGGAAATGACAACCCACTCCAGTACTCTTGCCTGGAAAATCCCATGGACGGAGGAGCCTGGTAGGCTACAGTCCGTGGGGTCACAAAGGTCAGACACGACTGAGCGGTTTCACTGTCACTTTCAAATGTGGACTTCACCACTTTTCCTCCCCTGAAGGTGGGAGATTAAAACTTGCTGTGCTATGAAAAATTTTTAAAGTTAAGGAATAAAAGATATGCAATCCCAAAATGAATCAAAAGAAGCAAAAGTGCCTATACTAATGGCAGATGAAGCTGACCCTATACTAATGGCAGATGAAGCCGACTTCAGAAGCAATGATAACTTTCAGGGATAAAGAGAGTCATCACATAATGATAAAGGGGTCAATTCACCAGGAAAACATAACAGTACTTAATGTGCTTGTTCCTTAAGAGAAAAGCATCAAAATATAGGCAGCAAAAACTGATAGAATTTAATGAGAAATCAACAAATCCAGAAAAATAGTTGGGTATTTCAAAACTCCTCTGTTAGTAACAGACAGATCTAGGAGGCAAGGAAAACTCAGACACCAGTTAAGATATCAGTTCTTCCCAATATTATCTAGAGATGCAATGAAATCTCAGACAAAAATCCCAGTAAGTTATTTTGCACATGTTGACAAACTGATCCTCCAGTTTTTAGTATATCAAAAAGAAAAAGATCTGGAATAGCTAAAACAATATTGAACAAGAACAAATCTGTAGAATGATACTGTCTGACTTCGAGACTTACCATAAAGCTACAGTAATTAAAACTATGATATTGGCAAAATAATAGATTAGTGTAACAGAAAAGAAAGAGCACAGAAATAGACCCACACAAACATAGCCAACAGATCCTTGACAAAGAATAAAATAAATTTAATGGAAAAAAGAATGATCTTTTTAAAAATGTTACTGGAAAAATGAGGCATGTACATGGAAAAAATATGACACAGACCTAACACCTTTCTAAAAATGAACTCAAAATGAGTCATAGACCCAAATGTAAAATGCAAAACCATAAAACTTGTATAAAATAACATAGGAGAAAATCTACCTTGAGTTTAAAGATGCATTTTTAGAAACAACACCAAAATCACAATCTGTGAAATAAATGAAGTTGATGTCAGACGTCTTTTAAAATAAAAAATTCTGCTCTTTGAAAGTAACTTTTAAAATAATAAAAGTACAAGCCACAAAGTAGGAAAAAATATACTAGAGCCCATATCCGATTTAAAAAAAAAAACCTTGTATATAAAATGTACAAAGAACTGTCAACAATTAACAATGAGAAAACAAACAACCCAATTAAAACATGGGCAAAAGATATGAATAGACAACTCACCAAAAACATATACACATGTCAATGAGCCCACGAAAAGGTGTTCAACATCATCTGTCACCAGGAAATTGCACATCAAAACAATAAGATACCATTACACAACTATCTGAATGGTTAATATGCAAACCCTGACAACACCAAATGGCGGTGAGGAGGCAGAGCAGCAGAACCTCTCACATGAATCAAAATAACACAGAACTTTCTTACAAAGCTCAGCATAGGCTCCCCGGATGGCACTAGTGGTAAAGAACTCACCTGCCAAATACGGGAGACGTAAGAGACTCAGGTTCAGTCCCTGGGTCAGGAAGATCCCCTGGAGGAGGGCATGGCAACCCCCCCAGTATTTTTGTCTGGAGAACTCCATGGACAGAGGAGCCTGGCAGGCTACAGTCCAGAGAGTCGCAAAGAGTTGGACATGCGTCTGAAACAACTTAGCATGTACACATGCAAACATAGGCTTCCTATGCAATCCAGCAATTCCAATCTTACAAGTTCATGTGAATGAGGTGAAAACATGTTTGCACTAATTTGCACAAATGTTTACAACAACTTTTTTCAGAATTGTCCAAACTGGAACAACCAAGTTCTTTAAAAGGTGACTGGTTAAATAAGCTATGTTATTCCTGTACAATGGAATAGTATGCAGCATAAAACAAATGAGCTCTCAAGCCACAAAATATATGCAGGAAACATAAATGCATATTGCTAAGTGAAAAAAAGACAGTCTTTCCAAAAAGGCTATAGACTGTGTGATTCCAATCAAATGATATTTTGGAAAAGGCAAAACTATGGATACAATGAATGGGTTATTATTTACCAGGGTGTGAGGAACGCTGGCCTGGAGGAAGCACAAGCTGGAATCAAGATTGCCGGGAGAAATATCAATAACCTCAGATACGCAGATGACACCACCCTTATGACAGAAAGTGAAGAAGAACTAAAGCGCCTCTTGAAGAAAGTGAAAGAGGAGAGTGAAAAAGTTGGCTTAAAGCTCAACATTCAGAAAACTAAGATCATGACATCCAGTCCCATCACTTCATGGGAAATAGATGGGGAAACAGTGGAAACAGTGTCAGACTTTATTTTGGGGGGCTCCAAAATCACTGCATATGGTGATTGCAGCCATGAAATTAAAAGACGCTTACTCCTGGGAAGGAAAGTTATGACCAACTCAGATAGCATATTAAAAAGCAGAGACATTACTTTGCCAGCAAAGGTCTGTCTGGTTAAGGCTATGGTTTTTCCAGTGGTCATGTATGGATGTGAGAGTTGGACTGTGAAGAAAGCTGAGTGCAGAAGAATGGATGCTTTTGAACTGTGGTGTTGGAAAAGACTCTTGAGAGTCCCTTGGACTGCAAGGAGATCCAACCAGTCCATCCTAAAGGAGATCAGTCCTGGGAGTTCATTGGAAGGACTGATGCTGAGGCTGAAGCTCCAATACTCTGGCCACCTCGTGCGAAGAGCTGACTCATTGGAAAAGACCCTGATGCTGGGAGGGATTGGGGACAGGAGGAGAAGGGGACAACAGAGGAGGAGATGGTTGGATGGCATCACTGACTCAATGGACATGAGTTTGAGTAAACCTTGGGAGCTGGTGATGGACAGGGAGGCCTGACGTGCTGCAGTCCATGGAGTGGAAAAGAGTCAGACACGACTGAGTGATTGAACTGAACTGAGGTGGGCAGATATGAATAAATAGAGTGCAGAAGATCTTTAGGGTAGTAAATGCACTCTATATGATATAATAATGATAGTCAGTGATGCCAGGAGTTCAGGGGATGGAGAAATGAATAGGAGATTTTTATGGTGGTGAATCTGTTCTATGTGGTATTGTAATGATGAATGCATGAGATTATGCGTTTGTCAAAAGCTGTGAAATTTACACTTATTCCTTTGATCAGGCTTATCAAAGACTTTGTATTTATTAGTTTTACCAAGAATTAGCATTTAGTTTATACTTATTTTATATAGTTAATTCTTTTCCTCTTAATTTCTTCTTTTTATATTTTTGTATATTTTGTGTTTTCTACCTTCTTTAATGAATCCACAGTATATTTCTTTATGGTTTCCCAATAAATATATTTAATATTAGAAAGTTTCACCTGAGTACCTCTTTATAACATATGAGCATGCAGACAGGCAAACACATACTGCTGTCATTATTTATTTATAAATGTTTGTAATTTACATTCAGATTTCCTCTATGACCATAGATATTTAGAAGAGTATAATAGTATTGTTTCCAGAAAATATGGCTTGCATTGACTTCTGATTTGGTAAATTTGTTGACATATTCTTTAAGATGTAATAGAGGGTCAGTTTTAGTGCATGTTTCATTAAATTTTTAATGGAACAGAAATTATTTTGCACGTATAAAGTCTTACACATCTATTTCAATTACTTCTTGAATTTATATGAGTTTTAGTTTGATATATATCAAAGTTATGCTGTTAGGTGCCTTGAGGTTTGTAACTCATATTTTCCTGATGAAATTTGCTTTTTACCAATATGACTTTATCTCACTTAATGCCTTAAGTGCTATTTTCTCTGGAAATAAAATTGGCACATACCAATTTGTAATAGTAGTCAGATATATTTTTTCCCTGTCCCGTTTTAAAACTGTAATAGAAATATAAGAAATAAATATGCTTTTGAGATGTAATTACAAACTAACTTTTCCTTCTATATATCCCTTTAAGTATAATTTAAGGTATCCCCTGCTCCTGGATGAAAACTCAGACATATCATATATTAAAAATATTTTCTTTAGTAATAAAATCTTTGATCCTGCACTGAATGATTTTGGTCATTCAAATGTCCATTTCCATATAGGGAACATCTTTCGATCTCCTTACAGTTGTTACTTCTCATCGGGTTAAGGCCCCGGGTTTGGGGGAAGTCATTCATCAGAAAACAGGACTTTCTTTACTTTTGCTCCTTGTAACCCTCCTACTTAATGCCCCTTTGTCTCAATAGTGATAATCTCTGACTTGAAGTGGAGGGAAAGGGCAGAGGCCAGGGAGCAGGAAATTTCCGATTACTGGTACCGTTGTAGTGATCTACCCGCATAACTCTGTTGGCCTGGAAAATCGTTAAATCTGATGATTCTTCCTCTCCTGAAGACAGTTATGGACCCGTCTTGGGAGACTCTCTCAGGTACATTTTCCTTGATGGGGGTAAATCTGTCTCTGCTTTATGACTGCTTCTTCTTTCTTGGACCTACGTTCTGTGACTCTAGTTTCTCTGTACATGGTCAGCTAGCCCTCCAGACTCCTTCTGGGCAGGACCTAAAATGACTCCACGCCAGTGCCCTCTTTTCCGTGGCCCTCAGAACAATCTTTATTAATCTTATTTTTAAATTAATTCCAGAAGTATAGGCCATACTACAAAGCCTGCTCACTTACTCCGTTATCAAAGCACCTAACAAATCCATCTCTTGCCATTTAAATTTCAAAAGATGGAATCAGATACAAATTCTTGGGGTTCACTTAGTAAGTTCTTCAAGTGGTCTTCTTGAGGAATTTCTTTCATTTTGGGGTGGAACTCTCCAAAAATTCTTTATATATCCCTAAATCTAACCCTTTCCTAACCTACTTATGGGTTAAAGATGGAAGGGTTGTATAACTGGATTCTAGTCACCTCCCTTGAAAGTCTCATTCTGATCCAGCATCCTGTATTACTCATGGTTTCAATGATTCACCCCAAATCATTTTAGCACTCTGTTATACAGTCTTTCCTTATCACTTACTTTTAGATATGTATATCTCAGGGTTTTTAGGTGAAAAGAACAGTAGTTGCAAGACTAGTTAAGCAGAATAGAAATTTATTTAAGAATATTAAATAGCTCATGGAGTATGTTCACAGAGAATGACCAGATGCTCAGACTCAAGGGAGTCCCTCAGTGGCTCAGATGGTAAAGAATGTGCCTGCAATGCGGGAGACCCAGTTTCCATCCCTGGGTTGGAAACATCCCTGGAGAAGGGAATGGCAGCTCACTCCAGTATTCTTGCCTGAAGAACTCCATGAACAGAGGATCCTGGTGGGCTACAGTCCACGGGGTGGCAAAGAGTCGGACATGACTGAGCGACTAACACTTTCACTTCACTTTCAGACTCAAGGCCTACTTAACAGGAAAAGCTAAACCACAAAGCAATGGCTATAGTAATGAAGAGTAGAAGTGCTGCTTCCTTTCAGCGTTGACACCCAAGGCTCACAAATCCCACTGGAGCCCAAGTGCCAGATTGCAACTAACCTCTGTGAAAGCTAATGACTCTTACTCAAAGATTGAGAGCTGTTTTGCCACTTCCCAGTTTGTCATACACATCTGCCATAATCTCAGAAGATGTTGGGAATATCTACTCTGTAACTGAGAGACTTAGAGTCTCCAAAGAGGAAAGCTGTCTAAAAAAAGATGAGTGTTTCACAAAAAGATGATTGTCTACTTCTTTATGTCATTTTCAAATGGTAATAGTTGGATTCTTTTTAACCAGACAGCATGACCTTAATTGAGAAAATTAGAACATTCACACATATTGTGATACTGAGATTATTCCTATAACCACACTTCATATTTTTGAACACTTTCCCCCCATTTTTGCTTTTTAATTTTTTATATATTTTCTATTTATGGCTGTGCTGGTTCATTTGTGCTGAGCATGGGCTTTCCCTAGCTGCAGTGAGCAGGGGACTCTGTTCTTCGCTGCCCACGGGCTTCTCATGGTGGCTCCCCTTCTGCAGAGCCTGGGCTCTGCTCTCCAGTTGTGCCTCAGGGGCGTTGTGGCTCCGCAGCATGTGGGATCCTCCAAGACCAGAGATCAGACCCAAATCCTCTGCATTTGCAGGTGGACCCTGAACTGCTGGACCACCACGGAAATCCCTGAGAATTTTAATTTATCTTTATTGTTTTATTTTTAGTTGTAGGATAATTGCTTTACAATATTGTGATGTTTCTGCTGTCCAACAGTGTGAATCAGCCAAGAGTGTACGCATGTCCCCTCCCTCTTACGCCTGCCTCCTGCCTCAGCCCCCCTCTCACCCCCTGAGTCATCTCAGAGCACTGGGCTGAGCTCCCTGCTGTGCGAAGGCTCCCCACTAGCTATCTATTTCACACGCATGTACACGTATGTACACGTATGCAGTGTACACATGTCATTGCTACTCCCTTGATTACTCCCACCCCCTCCTTTCTGTGCTGGGCCCTACGTCTGCATTTCTGTTCTTGCCCCAAAATAGGTTCATTACTACCATTTTTCTAAATTCCATGTTTAATGAGTTACTATATGATAACCCATTTTTGGTGAGTGGTTTAGCTTTTATTCTTTTTAAAAAAATTTTTCTTTTTATTATATTAATACATACATTAGTAACCAATCAAGTAGTACAGAAGGGTTTATGAGGGGGGAAGAAAAGGAAAAAACTCTTGAAACTTTATACTCCCCATTCTCCAGATGATCTAAAATTTTGTTTTAGTTTTTTTCTAACAAAAATACCACAGTGCTGATAGTTATTATATTTTTAATCTCTGTTTCTCTCTTAATTTACATAAAGTTTAGAAATTTCTCATTTAAATATTCCCTTAATTACTTTATAATACGTATTAGATTTTTGGAAGAGCGTTATAAGTACTGTAGATTTCTCTGTTGTTGTTCAGTGGCTTAGTTGTTTCTGACTCTTTGAGGCCCCATGGACTGCAGCACACCAGGCCTCCCTGTTCTTCACCATCTCCCGCAGTTTGTTCAAACCCATGTCCATCGAGTCGGTGATGCCATCCAGCCATCTCATCCTCTGTCGTCCCCTTCTCCTCCTGCCCCCAGTCACTCCCAGCATGAGTCTTTTCCAATGAGTCAGTTCTTTGCATCAGGTGGCCAAAGTATTGGAGTTTCAGCTTCAGCCTCAGTCCTTCCAATGAACACTCAGTACTGATCTCCTTTAGGATGGACTGGATCTCCATGCAGTCCAAGGGACTCTCAAGAGTCTTCTCCAAAACCACAGTTCAAAAGCATCTGTTCTTCAGTGCTCAGCCTTCTTTATGGTTCAACTCACACATAGCTCAATAGCTATTATCATTTTTATCATCACTGGACTTTTAGACAACTCACTATCAGCTCTTCTTCAGGCTCACGTTGTTTTCTCTCTTGGTTTACTTGCAAATTTTAATGGAGAATTTCTGGAATATCTGTGAGTCTTTTTCTCATGTCACTCTTCAGTGCTGAAAAAATTCTTTATTATTCTTTAATAATTTTTTATGTCTTCTTAGCTTTCCCATCCTGAGACTTCTATTATTTTCATGTTGAATCTCTAGGATAAGCTTTTGTGTGTCTTTATTCGTCCTCTCACGTTTTTCATTTTGTCTTTTTTCCCTACCTTTTTGGATACATTTGTCCCTATGATAGCCTTCTAGTCTCCCAACCTCTGCCATATTACATGCTGAGATCATCTGGGATTTGAGATCCAGATGGCTAGGTTATTATCTTCATAGATTGTGCATAAACAATTTTTTAGAATTAGCTAAATGTTTTATGCATTTCTTTTGACTGAAATTTTGCTTGCTTATTTGCTGGTTTATATCTCATGATTTTATTGTGCATATGTATGTGTGTACATATGTGTATTTATTTTTCAGCTCTTTTTCTAATGATCTTTTCAGAGTTTATGTGTGGCAAAAGTTTTTAGAGATTTTAATCCTAAACCTCTCTGCAGGCCTTTCAAGTTTCATGCCATATTCATTGAATATAAAATTTTAAGTTCAAAATCATTTCCTTCTGAAAATGTCAACATTTTACTCCAGTGTTTTCTAACATACATGGTTTTTGATGAGAAGCATGATGTCAATTTCATTGTCATTGCTTTGTAGAAAATCTATTTTTATCTTTCTGGAAACTAAATTTTCTCATTATTCGCAGTGCCTTTAAAATTTCTCCTAAAAACTGAATTTATTGCATATATTCTGCTTGATATTAAGTTTACTTCAAAAACTAAAAAAAATCATTTATTTCATTAGCTTTGAAACAATCTTATACCTTTGGTGTTCTTAATAATTTTTTCTCCTCCATTTCTTCTCCTCTACTACAATTTCACAATTTAGATGGAATTTCTCTTGATATTTTTATATTTCATTTCTGGGACTTACATGATTTTTTTAGACATATTATATTAGCTTATTCTTTTGAAAAAAAATTTAGGGATATTATCCTCTTTACTTACCCTAATTCATGGATATTTCTCCAATAGTGATATGAGTGGAATAAGATGTACTCTTTGCTATAATTCTGATTGCAGAAGTTGTTAAGTCCTGTAGAAAGTTGCCCTATACCTGAGTACTCATCAGCTTCTCCCAGTCACTTGCTATTTTAACATGTCCCACTGAACCAGGTCACAAGGGAAAGGCAATCCACCCAGGAGTGCAAGACATATTTCCTCGATTTGTCGGATTCACCACTGTCCTTGCGTGCCCTCCTCTCACAGAGTCTCTGCCTCTTAGGTTTGAATGTCTGTAGAACAACAGCATGTGCCACAGCTTTCAGTGTTGCTATGTATCCAGTTCTATCTGCTTCGTATTTTTTTAAAGAATTTCTTGAAATTTCTGCTTCACCGATTTTTTATTTTAACATAGTAATTGTTCAATTCTTTTAAAAATCAAATGTTGTGTTAGCTGTGTGCTCTCATTTTACTGTCCTAATCCAGTTTCCCTGGAACACATTCAAACATACTGTTTTTAAGAAGGATATTCTTAGTACCAAGTTCATGCCCAATACCGTTCATTATTTCTATAGTCCTAAAGTCCGACTGGAACAATATAAGCATGATGGCCAAGAACAGAACAGGTCAGGATTTGAAATGGACTTTGGCTGAGTCTGGGATATTATAAGTGCTATTATTTTTTGTGTTTTTACTTTTTGTCCAGAATAATTCAATAATCACTTTCATAAAGTGGATAGTTAATCCCTTTAAAAAATGCATCATCTGAGTATTGAAAAGCCATTACATTTAAAGGAGAAATTGTTTAATTGCACATGCGTAATTTCATCTGCAAGCTGCATCCACAAAAAATAAAAACATGTCCGAACTTCAAAGTGGATTGTAGAAAAATCAGAATAATTTTGAGAACTCTGAGGTGATAACTTTTCTTTTACCAATTGATAACAACTTTTTAAAATGAAGTAAACATTTAATAGTCAAAACAGTAGTATCTAAGGCTAATTGGTTTGGTCTTTTGATGTTTGATAGCAGACTATTTAATTTTAGAAAATGTTTTCCAAGTACTGTAGAGAAACACCATACTATTATGTGGGTACTGTCTGGGAAGATAACTTGGTGCACTTGGGTAAAAAATAAATATCCAAAAGTTAACGTGCCAGGCTAAAGACTTGAACGAGTTGAGTTTTATTTACTTGGTCAATATGATACAGTCTCACCTCTCCCCCCTCTCCTATCAGTAATAGCTCAGAAAGAAGAGATACAGTTATTAAAGCCTAACTCTTTTGTCTTCAGGAGTGGGATTGACACTACAGGTTTATGACTAAAACTGAAAGGTAATATTGTATGTAAAAGACTTGACGGTGGAATCAACTTTAGATCTTTGGTATCAGCAAACTCCGGGAGATAGTGAAGGACAGGGAAGCCTGGCATGCTGCAGTTCATGGGGTTGCAGAACGACTGAACAACAACAAATCAGAATACTTGCAAGTGGATGATGATCATACATTTCTAAAAAAGAGAATGGGGATGTAAGTGACCAAATAATAAGTGGATAAAAATGCTTGGAGTACGTTAGAGATTATTTATTTCAGGGACCTTTAACCAGCGGTCCCTGGATCCTCAGTGGGTCTGTGACTCACGTGAATGTAAATCCAAGAGTTTCTAGCTGCACGTGCATATCTAGCATTCATCGGGCTCTCAAAAGCCATGTCAGAACCCAAACTATGTAATCTGTGACCTCAGTGATTCATGACCAAGGGTCTATAAGTTTGTAGAAGTCTGACCGATGACTGAGCTATGTAGGTCCCCAGGAATACCTGGGCTTGTTGACATCAAGACTTTGTTGACATGTGTCTTGTTTTCTACCTTAAGCCGTTATTTGATTCTGAAGGTTTTCTTGTCAAATCTACAAACATAAAACAATATAAATTATACTGCTCTACCCACCTTGAAATGGAATACTTAATACCCAAACTTTAGATTTAGTGGGAAAATACATCCCAGAACAGTAGAGGATGTGATCTCTGTGATAGCATTATTGTCTGTTTTCCATTTATTTTACATTGAAGGTTTTTATATTAACATTATTTTTATAATTTTTCTAACACTAAAATAAATGCTCTTGAAAAGTGCACCATCTGTGCTTTGTCTGATTATCTGGTCCAAATGGAATGGTTGTCAAATTCTGAGTCCCTTTTATTTTTATGAAAATAAAAAGAAGCTTCACTTCCTACTCAGCTTTATGAGTGAATCAACAAGAAGTCATCTACTTGCATAATCTTCCCCCTAGAAAGTGATAAATATTTACAGTATATAATAAGATTTCATGTCAAAAATTGATGGTATTTATTGTGTTTTAATAAAAGCAGATTTTGAAAACATTAGTTTTATTAAACAAAAAAAGAATATTGTTTTAAAAATTGCCATTTTCATATTTGCTTTTTCTGTGGAGACCTTATATAGAAAGGCAGATTTTTAGCTAACTATATTACTATGGAAATCAGCTCCAACTGAATAGAAATAGTACAAAATAATGAAAACGCTAATACATCTTTACACATTGTATTATTCATCTATCAATTACTTTCCCTATTGTGGGCCCCACTCTTTCAGGTTTGGCTGCTTAACAGTCATATTTTTCCAATATTTATTCTCAATTTCTTTTCTCAATCTTGATCCTAAGAATTAACTAAAAAAGAATATTTAAAAGGTCATGTTGTCCTTTCCTGTGCAAATCTAGGAGATAAGGCTGTTACTAACGCATTTTCTAATTTTTTAAGTAAATGTTAAGGGGAACATTTGGTTCTCTTATGAAAAGCTTTTCACCAACAGGTCAAATATGTTACAGGTGGTGGAAACAGACTTTCCTTTCTAACCTGCCTGGGTCCCCTAACTCCTGAGCAAGTGGGGTTGAAAGGGTCATCTCTAACCTTGGTTGGAGGATCACCTAACACTTTGAGTTTCAGAAGCTGATATTTTTCCTATGGTCAAAAGGTTCTAAGAGATTGATATAGAGAAGACAATGGTTTCTACAGTCAGTGATGAGACTATCTGATCACAAGGGCCTCTACATCAGAGATTATAACTAAAATTATTTCAGTGTCTGGTATAAATAACAGATGGACAGTGACCACAACTGGCTGGAAAATGCAGACTCACATAGACACTAGTACATGCAGTTTAAAGCAATATTGTGCTGGCCATTTGTATGCTGAATTCAGTCAGTGGCCATTGTTCAATCACTCAGTCGTGTCCAACACCTTTCGACCCCATGGACGACAGCACACCAGGCCTCCCTGTCCTTCACCATCTCCAGAGCTTGCTCAAACTCATGTCCATCGAGTCAGTGATGCCATCCAGTCATCTCATCCTCTAAAGTCCCCTTCTCCTCCTCCTAACAATCTTTCCCAGAATCAGGGTCATTTCTAATGAATCGGCTCTACGCATCAGGTGGTCAAAGTATCGCAGTTTCAGCTTCAGCATCAATCCTTGCAATGAATATTCAGGACTGATTTCCTTTAGGACTGACTGGTTTGATCTCCTTGCAGTCCAAGGGAATCAAGAGTCTTCTCCAACACCACAGTTCAAAAGCACCAATTCTTCAGCGCTCAGCTTTATTTATGGTCCAGCTCTCACATCCATACATGACTACTGGAAACACCATAATTTTGACTAGATGGACCTTTGTTGGCAGAGTATAAGTCTCTGCTTTTTAATATGCTGTCTATGTTGGTCATAGTTTTTTCCTAGGAGCAAGCGTCTTTTAATTTCATGGCTGCATCACCATCTGCAGTGATTTTGAAGCCCAAGAAAATGAAGTCTGTAACTGTTTGCATTCTTTCCCCACCTATTTGCCATGAAGTGATGTGACAGGATGCTATGATTTCATTCCTTGAATGCTGAGTTTTAAGCAAGCTTTTTCATTCTCCTCTTCACCTTCATCAAGAGGCTCTTAAGTTCTTCTTTTTCTGCCATAGCTGTCACTTGCATATCTGAGGTTTTGATATTTCTCCTGCAATCTTGACTCCAGCTTGTGTTTCATCCAGCCCAGCATTTGCTTCATCCAGCCTAGCATTTCACATGATGTACTATGCATATAAGTTAAATAGGCATGGTGATGATATACAGCCTTGACATACTCCTTTCCCAATTTTGGACCAGTCTGTTGTTCCTTGTCTAGTTCTAACTGTTGCTTCTTGAAATTTCTCAGAAGGCAGATAAGGTGGTCTGGTATTCCCATCTCTTTAAGAATTTTCCACAGTTTGTTGTGATCCACAACAAACTAGGCTTTGGCATAGTCAATAAAGCAGGAATACATGATTTTCTCAAATTACTTTGCTTTTCTGTGATCCAATGGAAGTTTGCAATTTGATCTCTGGTTCCTCTGCCTTTTCTAAATCAAGCTTGAACATCTGGAAGTTCTCTGTTCATGTACTGTTGAAGCCTCGCTTGGAGAATTTTCAGCATTACTTTGCAAGCATGTGAAATGTGTGCAATTGTGCAGTAGTTTGAACATTCTTTGGCATTGCACTTTGGGATTGGAATGAAAACTGACCTTTTCCAGTCCTGTGGCCACTGCTGAGTTTTCCAAATTTGCTGGTATAATGAGTGCAGCATTTTCACAGCATCATCTTTTAGGATATAAAATTGCTCAGCTGGAATTCCATCACTTCCACTAGCTTTGTTTGTAATGATGTTCCTAAGGCCCACTTGACTTCACACTCCAAGATGTCTGGCTTTAGGTGAGTGATCACACTATCGTGGTTATCTGGGTCACAAAGATCTTTTTTTTTTGTATTGTTTTTTCTGTGTGTTCTTGCCACCTTCTCTTAATATCTTCTGCTTTTGCCATACAATTTCTGTCCTTTATTGTGTCCATCTTGCATGAAATATTCCCTTGGTATCTCTCATTTTCTTGAAGGGATCTCTAGTCTTTCCATTCTATTGTTTTCCTCTATTTCTTTGCATTGACCACTGAAGAAGGCTTTCTTATCTCTCCTTGCTATTCTTTGGAACTCTGCAATCAGATGGGAATATCTTTCCTTTTCTCCTTTGCCTTTAGCTTCTCTTATTTTCTCATCTGTTTATTTGTAAAACCTCCTCAGACAACCATTTTACCTTTTTCCATTTTTTTTCTTGCATATGGTTTTGGTCACTGCCACCTGTACCACATTGTGAACTTCCATCCATGGTTCTTCAGACACTCTATTAGATCTAACCCCTTGAATATATTTGTCACTTCCACTGTATAATTATAAGAGATTTGATTTAGGTCATACCTGAATGGCCTAAGTGGTTTCCCCTATTTAAGTTTCTTCCATTGAAGTCCAAAGTTTGCAATAAGAAGTTCATGATCTGAGCCACAGTCAGCTCCCAGTCTTGTTTTTGCTACTATATAGAGCTTCTCCATCTTCAGCTGGAAAAAATATAGTCAAACTGATTTCATTATTGACCATCTGGTGATGTCCATGTGTCCATTGTATATCACAGTAATCCAAGTCTATGCCTCAATCACTAATGTCAAAGAAGCTGAAGTTGAACAGTTCTACAATGACCTTCAAGTCCTTCTAGAACTAACACCAAAAGAAGATGTCCTTTTCATCACAGAGGTTGGAATGCAAAAGTAGAAAGTCAAGAGATACCTGGAGTAACAGCCAACTTTGGCCTTGGAGTACAAAATGAAGCAGGGCATAGGCTAATGGAGTTTTACCAAGAAAACACATTGGTCATAGCAAATTCTGTTGGTGGGGGTACCAATTTTTGACCCCCACGCTACATAATATGTCAAAGCTTATGAGACTGACTTTGACTTTCTGTCATTCATTCATCTATCAGTCTACTTGTAATTTGATGTATTTCCTCCTCCCCATCAATGTTTTTTCTTGTTATATTTATTCTTCACTGGGAGCTTTTTTCCAAAATAAATAATATATTCATGTGATTCAAAGAGAGGAAAATAGAAAGTGATAGACAGTGAGAGCTTTTCTTTCTTCTACTGTTTCCTTTATGCATCCAGTCCCCATCCTGATGTCCATACCCTGACAGATAACTTACTGGTTTTGGTGTTTCCACAATGTTATTATATTTGTAAGCAAGCCAATAAATATATACATACAGATTCTTGTGTTTCCCATTATAAACAAACTATTTTATGATATGCATATATTTTTCCTTTTTAAAACCAGCTTTTATAAAATCACTTTTTACTTAAAAATAAACTCATGAATATATAAAAATATATTAATACATACACATTTTTAGTGTAAATCTACCCTAGTCACACACATACACATATGTATAAAATGTTTCATCATTCTTTTATACGGTTGCATTATATTCTTTTAAGGTTATATATTATAATTTATTTAACTAGTTCACTGGTGGTGGATAGTCAAGTGATTTTCAAACATTTTCTATTACAAAATATGCTGTATGTATCATTTGGCATGATAGCAATCTGTATGTATTGTTTTGCACATGCACATGTGAACCTGTAAAGTAAACAGTGGGAAAATGATGGACAGGTCAAAGGTAAAAGTATTTATTAATATAATTTTCATCTTACCCTGTGAGAACTCCAAATTTGCAGCTAGCTGCTGAGCAACCACCGACAAAGGAATGCTGGACCCCACCAAAAACATACACCCATGTCCGAGGGCAAAGAGGAAGCCCCAGCAAAGATGGTAGGAGGGGTGAAATTGCATGTAGAATCAAACCCCATAAGCACCAGGGATGCTCAGAGGGCTCAAACAAAGCCTTGTGTGCACCAGGACCCAGAGGCCCCACAGAGACTGAGCCAGACCTGCCTGTGAGTGTTTGAGTGTCTCCTGCAGAGGCAGGGGTCAGCAGTGGCCTGCCACAGGGGTAGGGGCGCTGGGTGCTGCAGACCTGGGCCATACAGAGGATGGCATAAGCCCTCTTGGAGGAGGGTGCCATTAATCCCACCCTCAAGCTGCCAAGCAGATGACCCAGAAACTGCAGATCAGTTATACCAAAGAAATGCCCACACTGTTTAGAAAGTTCTCGGACCCCCAGCAGATTTCACAACCTGGGCATTTGGCAAAGGGACTGAGAACCCAAAGGGAATTTGACTTTGGAGACCAGTGGGATTTGATTACAGAACTTACACTGGAATGGGGAAACAGACTCCTGGAGGGCACAAACAAAACCTTATGCCACCAGGAACCAGGAGAAAGGAATAGACACACCACAAGAGACTGATCCAGACTTCCTGTGAGTGTTTAGGTGTCTCTGGCAGAGGCAAAGGTAGACAGTGGCCTGCTGCAGGGTCAGGACACTGACTACAGCAGTCCATGCACAAGACCTTTTAAAAGAGGACCCCATTATCTTCATTATTCCTACCATAGTTTGGTCTCAGGTCAAACAACAGGGAGGAAACACAGCCCCAGCCTTCAACAGAAAACTGGATGAAAGATTTACTGAGCAGGGCCCCATCCATCCGAACAAGACCCAGTTTCCCCCACAGTCAGTCTCTCCCACCAGGAAGCTTCCATAAGCCCATTATCCTTATCATCAGAGGACAGACACAATGAAAGCCACAATCACAGAAAACTAACCAAACTGACCACATGGACCACAGCCTTGTCTAACTCAATGAAACTATGAGCCGTGCTGTGTAGGGCCACCCAAGATGACGGGTCAGAGTGGAGAGGTCTGACAAAATGTGGTCCACTGGAGAAGGGAATAGCAAACCACTTCAGTATTCTTGCCTTGAGAACCCCATAAACAGCCTGAAAAGGCAAAAGATAAGACACTGAAAGATGAACTCCCCAGGTGGATAGGTGCCCAGTATGCTACTGGAGACCAGTGGAGAAATAACTTCAGAATCAATGAAGAGATAAAGCCAAAGTGAAAACTGCATCAAGTTACAGATGTGATTGCTGATGGAAGTAAATTTCAGTGCTGTAAAGAACAGTATTGCATAGGAACCTGGAATGTTAGGTCCATGAATTAAGGCAAATTGAAAGTGATTAAACAGGAGATGGCAAGACTGAACATCAACATTCTAGAAATCAGCGAACTAAAATGGACTGGAATGGGTGGATTTAACTCAGATGACCATTATGTCTACTACTGTGGGCAGGAATCCTTTAGAAGAAATGGAGTAGCCATCATAGTCAACAAAAGAGTCTGAAATGCAGTACTTGGGTACAATCTCAAAAATGACAGAATGATCTCTGTTTGTTTCCCAGACAAACCATTCAATATCATGGTAATCCAAGTTTATGCTCCAACCACTAATGCTAAAGAAGCTGAAGTTGAAAGGTTCGATGATGACCTACAAGACCTTCTAGAACTAACACCAAAAAAGTTATCCTTTTCATCATAGGGGACTGGGATGCAAAAGGAGGAAATCGAGAGATACCTGGAGTAACAGGCAAGTTTGTCCTTGAAGTACAAAATAAAGCAGGGCAAAGGCTAACGGAGTTTTACCAATAGAACACGCTGGTCACAGCAAACATCCTCTTCCAACAACACAAGAGACGACTCTACACATGGACATCTCCAGATGATCAATACCAAAATCAGATTGATTATAGTCTTTGCAGCCAAAGAGGGAGAAACTCTATATAGTAGCAAAAACAAGACTGGGAGCTGACTATGGCTCAGATCATGAAACCCTTATTGCAAAATTCAGACTAAAATTGAAAAAGTAGGGGAAACCACTAGACCATTAAAGTATGACCAATATCGAATCCCTTATGATTATACAGTGGAAGTGACAAATAGATTAAAGGTATTAGATGGAGTGCCCAAAGAACTATGGATGGAGATACATGACATTGTACAGGAGGCAGGGATCAAGACCATCCCCAAGAAAAATGCAAAAAAGCAAAATGGTTGTCTGAGGAGGCCTTGAAAATAGCTTTGAAAATAAGAGAAGCTACAGGCAAAGAGAAAAGGAAAGATATATCCATCTGAATGCAGAGTTCCAAAGAATAGCAAGGAGAGATAATAAAGCCTTCCTCAGTGATCAATTTGCCTTGATTTGTGGACCTAATATTCCAGGTTCCTATGCAATATGGCTCTTTGCAGCATGGGACCTTGCTTCCATCACCAGTCACATGCACAACTGGGTATTGTTTTTGCTTTGGCTCCATCTCTTCATTTTTTCTGGAGATACTTCTCCACTGATCTCCAGTAGAATATTGGGCACCTACCAAGCTGGGGAGTTCATCTTTCAGTGTCCTATCTTTCCCAAAAAAATAGCAAGGAGAAATAAGAAAGCCTTCCTCAGTGATCTGTGCAAAGAAATAGAGAAAACAATAGAATGGGAAAGAATAGAGATCCTTTCAAGAAAATGAGAGATATCAAGGGAACATTTCATGCAAAGATGGGCACAATAAAGGACAGAAATGGTATGGACCTAACAGAAGCAGAAGATATTAAGAAGAGGGGGCAAAAATACACAGAAGAACTATACAAAAAGTGACCCAGATAATCATGATGGTGTGATCACTCACCTAAAGCCAGATATCCTGGAATGAGAAGTCAAGTGGACCTTAGGAAGGATCACTACGAACAAAGCTAGTGGAGGTGATGGAATTCCAGTTGAGCAATTTCAAATCCTAAAAGATGATGTTGTGAAAGTGTTGAACTCAATATGCCAGCAAATTTGGAAAACTCAGCAGTGGTCACTTGACTGGAAAAGGTCAGGTTTCATCCCAATCCCAAAAAAAGGCAATGCCAAAGAATGGTCAAACTCCCACACAATTGCACTCATCTCACATGCTAGCAAATTAATGCTCAAAATTCTCCAAACCAAGCTTCAACAGTTCATGAACCAAGGACTTCCAGATATTCAAACTGGATTTAGAAAAGGCAGAAGAATCAGAGTTCAAATTGTCAACATCCACTGAATCATCAAAAAAGCAAGTTCTAGAAAGGCATCTACTTGTCTTTAATTACTATGCCAAAGTCTTTGACCGTGTGGATCACAACAAACTGTGGAAAATTCTTAGAGTTGGGAATACCTGACCACCTTACCCACCTCATGAGAAGTCTATATGCAGGTCAAGAAGCAGTAGTTAGAAATGGACATGGAACAGACTGGTTCCAAATCAGGAAAGGAGTATGTCAAGACTGTATATTGTCACTCTACTTATTTAACCTATGTGCAGAGTACATCATGCAAAATGCTGGGCTGGATGAAGCACAAGCTGGAACCAAGATTGCTGGGAGAAATATCAATAACCTCAAATAAGCAGATGACACCACCCTTATGTGAGAAAGCAAAGAACTAAACAACCTCTTGATGAAAGTGAAAGAGGAGAGTGAAAAAGTTGGCTTAAAACTCAACATTCAGAGCACTAAGATCATGACATCTTGTCCCATCACTTCATGGTAAATGGATGGGGAAACAACGGAAACAGTGAGAAACTTTATTTTCTTGGGTTCCAAAATCACTGCATATGGTGACTGTAGCCATGAAATCAAAAGATGTTTGCTCCCTGGAGAAAAGCTATGACCAAGCTATACAGTGTATTAAAAAGCAGAGACATTTGGACCTTTGCCAACAAAGGCCCATCTAGTCAAAGTTATAGTTTTTCCAGTAGTCTTGTATGGATGTGAGAGCTGGACTATAAAGAAATCTGGGGACCAAAGAATTGATGCTTTTGAACTGTGGTGTGGGAGAAGACTCTTGAGTCCCTTGGACTGCAAGGAGATCAAACCAGTCCATCCTAACAGAAATCAGTTCTGAATTTTCATTGGAAGGACTGATGCTGAAGCTGAAACTCCAATACAATGGCCACCTAATGCTGAGAACTGACTCAATGGAAAAGACCCTGATGCTGGGAAAGATTGAAGGCAGGAGGAGAAGGGGACGACAGAGGATGAGATGGTTGGATGGCATCAGCGACTCAATGGGCATATGTTTGAGCAAGCTCCAGGAGTTGGAGATGGACAGGGAGGCCTGGAGTGCTGCAGTCCATGGGGTTGCAAAGAGTCAGACATGACTGAGCAGCTGAACTGAAACTGAATATATAGTAATTTTCATGATTATGAAATATTAGCAAGCAGGTCTGAAGAGGTTTCTAACAATACAAAGAAAGACACTGGGAATGATGATTCCCCAAGACCTCTCATGCCCTGGGGCTGTGCATACTTTCAGAAATGGTATATTCTGGGGTTTCGTCTCAAACAAGTGCTCATCTGGACTCAGTGTGCAAGTCAGTTCTCATTATAGTAATATGACCAGGCTCAACCAGCTGAGGTATGTAGGGTTACAACGCCTGTATCCATCAGGGCAAAACTGTCAAACGACTTGTAGCTCTGTGAGCCACAGAGAGGCTACCACCTGCAACATGTTCTATCTGGTGTTTTAACTGGCCTGACCCGTAAAGTCTAACCCACGCTGGGCAATTCCTCAAATTTCCTTAAAGAATAGTAATTGGGAGAGGAGTTGTGTGGGTTTTGTAAGTTTATTTTCAGCATGAGCCAAGGAAAGAGGAAGGGTGTCCTAGAGTCTATCAGGAGGTTTCCTTCTGGTCCGGGGGGAACAGACATCCTGATCCCTCCACAGCTGCTTGATGCCCATCATTGGGGGATCACTGTGACTCGTTTGGCCCAACTAGTGACAGAGCCGCTGTTGTCAGGGAACCCAGTGCAAAACTGCCCAGTCGCTTGTATATTTTTGAGATTAATCCTTTGTCTGTTTCTTCATTTGCTATTATTTTCTCCCAATCTGACGGCTGTCTTTTCACCTTACTTATAGTTTCTTTTGTAGTGCAAAAGCTTTTAAGTTTCATTAGATCCCATTTGTTTAGCTTTGCTTTTATTTCCAATATTCTGGGAGGTGGGTCATAGAGGATCTTGCTGTGATTTATGTCGGAGAGTGTTTTGCCTATGTTCTCCTCTAGGAGTTTTATAGTTTCTGGTCTTACATTTAGATCTTTAATCCATTTTGAGTTTATTTTTGTGTATGGTGTTAGAAAGTGTTCTAGTTTCATTCTTTTGCAAGTGGTTGACCAGTTTTCCCAGCACCACTTGTTAAAGAGGTTGTCTTTTTTCCATTGTATATCCTTGCCTCCTTTGTCGAAGATAAGGTGTCCATAGGTCTGTGGATTTATCTCTGGGATTTCTATTCTGTTCCATTGATCTATATTTCTGTCTTTGTGCCAGTACCACACTGTCTTGATGACTGTGGCTTTGTAGTAGAGTCAAGCAACTCCTGCAGCTCAATTCCAGAAAAATAAATGACCCAATCAAAAAATGGGCCAGAGAACTAAACAGACATTTCTCCAAAGAAGACATACAGATGGCTAACAAACACATGAAAAGGTGCTCAACATCACTCATTATTAGAGAAATGCAAATCAAAACCACAATGAGGTACCATTACACACCAGTCAGGATGGCTGCTATCCAAAAGTCTACAAGCAATAAATGCTGGAGAGGCTGTGGAGAAAAGGGAACCCTCTTACACTGTTGGTGGGAATGCAAACTAGTACAGCCACTATGGAAAACAGTGTGGAGATTCCTTAAAAAACTGGAAATAGAACTGCCATATGACCCAGCAATCCCACTTCTGGGCATACACACTGAGGAAACCAGATCTGAAAGAGACACATGCACCCCAATGTTCATCGCAGCACTGTTTATAATAGCCAGGACATGGAAGCAACCTAGATGCCCATCAGCAGATGAATGGATAAGGAAGCTGTGGTACATATACACCATGGAATTTTACTCAGCCGTCAAAAAGAATTCATTTGAACCAGTCCTAATGAGATGGATGAAACTGGAGCCCATTATACAGAGTGAAGTAAGCCAGAAAGATAAAGAACATTACAGCATACTAACACATATATATGGAATTTAGAAAGATGGTAACCATAACCCTATATGCAAAACAGAAAAAGAGACACAGAAATACAGAACAGACTTTTGAACTCTGTGGGAGAAGGTGAGGGTGGGATGTTTCAAAAGAACAGCATGTATACTATCTATGGTGAAACAGATCACCAGCCCAGGTGGGATGCATGAGACAAGTGCTCCGGCCTGGTGCACTGGGAAGACCCAGAGGAATCGGGTGGAGAGGGAGATGGGAGGGGGGATCGGGATGGGGAATAAGTGTAAATCTATGGCTGATTCATATCAATGTATGACAAAACCCACTGAAATGTTGTGAAGCAATTAGCCTCCAACTAATAAAAAAATTAAAAAAAAAAAATCTAAAAAAAAAAAAAAAAAAAACTGCCCAGTCAAGGAGCAAAATAAAACCCATCTATAAATCAGAGGACAAGAGAGCTGTAGTCCTCCACTGACATTTTTTCTCTTGAATAAGAGAATAAGGTTTGATCTGCAAGCAGGTGGAAGGATGCACCTTTCAGGGCCTTCATGATTGGCTCCCAGCCAATCTTATCCATTTTTCACAGCTGGCATCAAGATAAACTAATTTTTTTTACTTAATTGACCCCTATTACTTTCATTTTCATAGCTCACCACCGACTGATGGAATACAATTTAATACAATGCAATTCATGTTAGAGCATCCTTCATAGAAAAGCATGAAAAAAAGTAGGTAAAACCTAAGCGCCCATCAGTGGGGGTTGGGGAGATGGAGATAGGCATATAGAAGACAACATAATTCTAAGAGAAAAGAGAGCTCTACAAAATAAGAAAAGAATTGGTGCTATCTGTGCTAAGAAAGAGATTTTTAAAAAAGCAAGATGGACAGCAAGTTGTCAATAATTACTTCACTGAGATGCTTCTAAGAATTCAAGAAAACTTCCCAAAGGAGGCAACATGTAGTTGAGCCTTGGGAAGGAGTGAGGGAAGCAGATACCAAGCTGATGAGGACAAGAGAGCCTGTTCCAAGCAGGGGGTGGCAGAGAAAAATTTGTGTGCGCAGGAGGGTTGTGGAAAAGCAGGCGGCCCCCACCCCATGAGACTGCCTGCCTCCCCTCCCCTATCAGTCCCTCCCCCGTCCGTCCCTCCCCCATCCGTCCCTCCCCCACCCCGCCACCTGACATGTGTATTCATCTGCTTATCTTTATATCCGTCTGGATCTATGTATTTTAATCTTTTTGGACTTGCACATTTTAATTTTCTTCCATGAAAATTGTTCCTGATTTTGGAAATCAGACTTTTTCATTCTTTTGGAAAGCAAGAAATACACACATACACACACACGCATGTACACTTATTTCTGTATCTATTTATATATTATAAACAATGAATCTACCTGATTATTCCAATTCCAGTGCAACATTCCTCTGTTTATTCTAGCTGCCACCTTTTCATATTCACAGTTCCAACAGAGACAAATCTGGCATCATTATCATCAATAAATTTACATCAGTCACAGGACTCAGAGTTATTTCAGAATTGTTTGTCCATACCATTGTGAAAATCATCCCTACTAAGTATAGTTTAATATCTAGGTTTTGAAAATTTTATATCAGAATACAGTTGATTTACAATGTTGCGTTAGTTTCAGGTGTAAGGAAAGTGACTCTGTTATACATGGACATTGCGTGGGCATCACTTGCTCAGTCGTGTCCGACTCTGTGTGACCCCATGGACTGTAGCCCACCAGGCTTCTCTGTCCATGGGGTTTTCCAGGCAGTAATGCTGGAGTGAGCTGCCATTTCCTTCTCTAATGCATATACACATATCCATTCTTTTTTAGATTCTTTCCCCTTAAGGCCATTACAGAGGATTGAGAAGACTTCCCTGTGCTGTAGAGTAAGTAGGTCCTTGTGAGGAAGGGGGAGTGAGGGGAAAAATGGGCAGACTGGGATTGATATAAACACACTACTATTCAGGAAGCTTTTGAAGATAATAAATTTGCAACAATTGGATGGAATTACTATAATCCAAGTGACCCAACTGATATCCCAAATCATAGGTTTGTATGAAGTAGAAAGTGTCTATTTCTTAGGTTTAGTCACAGACTTTGAAAGTGACATTCTATTGTGAAATTATAAGATTTACTATGGCTGTTAATGGTACCCATCGCATTAAGTGAATATTTAACTTGGCTTGAACGATAAAGGAGACATTCCAAAATACTTGGATTTTTAAAGATCATATGCTATTTATCTGTCACAGGGAAAAAGCATAGAGTTGTCCAACAAAAAGTTTATATTTGCTCTTAGGTAACAAAATTCTTCAACTAATGACAATTGTTTCAAAAATTACCGTACTGTATCAGGATTGCAGCTTATGTGGTTTAGCTTTATTAAAATAATTATAGGTGCTTTCAATTAGGTTTTTCAAGTCTTAAATCAATATAAATAATAAAGTCTAATAAAGTTAGTGTGTCAATTTAAAGTGGAACTTGGAAAGTTATTATAATGCTATTATAAAATAATATTCATTGTTGGAGATCTTTAAAAGATCAGTCTTTATCTGGAAAGGATAAAATTAAAAGATAAAAATTAATTTCCCCAGGACTTTTACCTTTAACCTAGTTAATAAAGGTAAAAAACATAACCTGATACATATAAAACATATTAGGATATTCATAGGCGTTACTTCATTCATTCACTCTGTTTGATAAGTTGGTGAATTGGCCTGGCTTCACTACTTCTATGTTTCAGTATGAAAATAACATCATGCTTTGCACTGATGTCAGTCATGAACTCCTTCAAAGTGAAACGATTTTAGATATCATGTTCAACTTGCATCATCAAACTGAAGAACACAAATTTCAGGAATGACTTTCTAAAGAATCAATACGCTTAATTGTTCTTACCAAGTAAGATTTTGAATAATGCAAAATAATTTTACAAATCTTAACATATTGTGCCTTTATAGTTCTAAATGTTAGAAAGTAAGGTTTAAGGTTGAGAGATTCAGTTCAGTTCAGTTCAGTCGCTCAGTCGTGTCCGACTCTTTGCGACCCCATGAATCGCAGCATGCCAGGCCTCCCTGTCCATCACCAACTCACATAGTTTACTCAGACTCATGCCCATCGAGTCAGTGATGCCATCCAGCCATCTCATCCTCTGTCGTCCCCTTCTCCTCCTGCCCCCAATCCCTCCCAGCATCAGGGTCTTTTCCAATGAGTCAACTCTTTGCATGAGGTGGCCAAAGTATTAGAGTTTCAGCTTCAGCATCAGTCCTTCCAATGAACACCCAGGACTGATCTCCTTTAAGAAGGACTGGTTGGATCTCCTTGCAGTCCAAGGGACTCTCAAGAGTCTTCTCCAACACCACAGTTCAAAAGCATCAATTCTTCTGTGCTCAGCTTTCTTCACCGTCCAACACTCACATCCATACATGACCACTGGAAAAGCCATAGCCTTGACTAGACGGACCTTTGTTGGCAAAGCAATGTCTCTGCTTTGTAATATGCTGGCTAAGTTGGTCATAACTTTCCTTCCAAGGAGAGTCTTTTAATTTCATGGCTGCAATCAAAAGCTGCAGTGATTTTGGAGCCCAAAAAAATAAAGTCTGACACTGTTTCCACTGTTTCCCCATCTATTTTCAATGAAGTGATGGGACCAGATACCATGATCTTTGTTTTCTGAATGTTGAGGTTTAAGGCAACTTTTTCACTCTCCTCATTCACTTTCATCAAGAGGCTTTTTAGTTAATCTTCACTTTCTGCCATAAGGGTGGTGGTGTCTGCATGTCTGAGGTTATTGATATTTCTCCTGGCAATCTTGATTCCAGCTTGTGCTTCTTCCAGCCCAACGTTTCTCATGATGTACTCTGCATATAAGTTAAATAAGCAGGGTGACAATATACAGCTTTGATGTGCTCCTTTTCCTATTTGGAACCAGTCTGTTGTTCGTGTCCAGTTCTAACTGTTGTTTCCTGACCTGCATACAGATTTCTCAAGAGACAGGTCAGGTGGTCTGGTATTCCCATCTCTTTCAGAATTTCCCACAGTTTATTGTGATCCACACAGTCAAAGGCTTTGGCCCAGTCAATAAAGCAGAAATAGATGTTTTTCTGGAACTCTTGCTTTTTCGATGATCCAGCAGATGTTGGCAATTTGATCTCTGGTTCCTCTGCTTTTTCTAAAACCAGCTTGAACATCTGGAAGTTAACGGTTCACATATTGCTGAAGCCTGGCTTGGAGAATTTTGAGCATTACTTTAATAGCGTGTGAGATGAGTGCAATTGTGCAGTAGTTTGAGTATTCTTTGGGACTGCCTTTCTTTGGGATTGGAATGAAAACTGACCTTTTCCAGTCCTGTGGCCACTGTTGAATTTTCCAGATTTGCTGGCATAGTGAGTGCATCACTTTCACAGCATCATCTTTCAGGATTTGAAATAGCTCAACTGGAATTCCATCACATCCACTAGCTTTGCTCATAGTGATGCTTTCTAAGGCCCACTTGACTTCACATTCCAGGATGTCTGGCTCTAGGTGAGTGATCTGGCTCATGAAGATCTTTTTTGTACAGTTCTTCTGTGTATTCTTGCCACTTCTTCTTAATATCTTCTGCTTCTGTTAGGTCCATACCATTTCTGTGCTTTATCAAACCCATCTTTGCCTGAAATGTTCCCTTGACATCTCTAATTTTCTTGAAGAGATCTCCAGTCTTTCCCATTCTGTTGTTTTCCTCTATTTCTTTCTTTTTTTTTTTTTTTAATTTTTTTAAATTTTTTTATTTTTTTTATTAGTTGGAGGCTAATTACTTCACAACATTTCAGTGGGTTTTGTCATACATTGATATGAATCAGCCATAGATTTACACATATTCCCCATCCCGATCCCCCCTCCCACCTCCCTCTCCACCCGATTCCTCTGGGTCTTCCCAGTGCACCAGGCCCGAGCACTTGTCTCATGCATCCCACCTGGGCTGGTGATCTGTTTCACCATAGATAGTATACATGCTGTTCTTTTGAAACATCCCACCCTCACCTTCTCCCACACAGTTCAAAAGTCTGTTCTGTATTTCTGTGTCTCTTTTTCTGTTTTGCATATAGGGTTATCATTACCATCTTTCTAGATTCCGTATATATGCGTTAGTATGCTGTAATGTTCTTTATCTTTCTGGCTTACTTCACTCTGTATAATGGGCTCCAGTTTCATCCATCTCATTAGGACTGATTCAAATGAATTCTTTATAACGGCTGAGTAATATTCCATGGTGTATATGTACCACAGCTTCCTTATCCATTCATCTGCTGATGGGCATCTAGGTTGCTTCCATGTCCTGGCTATTATAAACAGTGCTGCGATGAACATTGGGGTGCACGTGTCTCTTTCAGATCTGGTTTCCTCAGTGTGTATGCCCAGAAGTGGGATTGCTGGGTCATATGGCAGTTCTATTTCCAGTTTTTTAAGAAATCTCCACACTGTTTTCCATAGCGGCTGTACTAGTTTGCATTCCCACCAACAGTGTAAGAGGGTTCCCTTTTCTCCACACCCTCTCCAGCATTTATTGCTTGTAGACTTTTGGATAGCAGCCATCCTGACTGGCGAGTAATGGTACCTCATTGTGGTTTTGATTTGCATTTCTCTAATAATGAGTGATGTTGAGCATCTTTTCATGTGTTTGTTAGCCATCTGTATGTCTTCTTTGGAGAAATGTCTGTTTAGTTCTTTGGCCCATTTTTTGATTGGGTCATTTATTTTTCTGGAATTGAGCTGCAGGAGTTGCTTGTATATTTTTGAGATTAATCCTTTGTCTGTTTCTTCATTTGCTATTATTTTCTCCCAATCTGATGATCGCTGAGGAAGGCTTTCTTATCTCTCCTGGCTATTCTTTGGAACTCTGCATTCAAATGGGAATATCTTTCCTTTTCTCCTTTGCCTTTAGCTTCTCTTCTTTTCACAGCTATTTGTAAGGCCTCCTCAGACAACCATTTTGCCTTTTTGCGTTTCTTTTCCATGGGGATGGTCTTGATCCCTGTCTCCTGTACAATGTCATGAACCTCTGTCCATAGTTCATCAGGCACTCTGTCTATCAGACCTAGTCCCTTAAATCTATTTCTCACATCCACTGTATAGTCATAAGGGATTTGATTTAGGTCATACCTGAGTGGTCTAGTGGTTTTCCCTACTTTCCTAAATACTTTCCCTATTTAAATTCAATTTAAATCTGAATTTGGCAATAAGGAGTTCATGATCTGAGCCACAGTCAGCTCCTGGTCTTGTTTTTACTGACTGTATAGAGCTTCTCCATCTTTGGCTGCAAAGAATATAATATATCTGATTTTGATGTTGACCATCTGGTGATGTCCATGTGTAGAGTCTTCTCTTATGTTGTTGGAAGAGGGTGTTTGCTATGGCCAGTGCATTATCTTGGTAAAACTCTACTAGCCTTTGCCCTGCTTCATTCCGTACTACAAGGCCAAATTTGCCTGTTACTCCAGGTGTTTGTTGACTTCCTACTTTTGCATTCTAGTCCCCTATAATGAAAAGGACATCTTTTTTGGGTATTAGTTCTAAAAGGTCTTGTGGGTCTTCATAGAACCGTTCAACTTCAGCTTCTTCAGCATTACTGTTTGGGGCATAGGTTTGGATTACCGTGATATTGAATGGTTTGCCTTGGAAATGAACAGAGATCATTCTGTCATTTTTGCGATTGCATCCAAGTACTGCATTTTGGACTCTTTTGTTGACCATGATGGCTACTCCATTTCTTCTAAGGGATTCCTGCTCACAGTAGTAGATATAATGGTCATCTGAGTTAAATTCACCTATTCCAGTCCATCTTAGTTCTCTGATTCCTAGAATGTCAACATTCACTCTTGCTATCTCCTGTTTGACCACTTCCAATTTGCCTTGATTCATTGACCTAAGATTGGAATAGCATAAAAACAGGAGAGGGGTACTTCTAACTGTTCTTAAGAACATAAGTGTTGGAAGAATATACTCATCTGAACAAGAGAAGCAACCAATTCTTTCTACCCTTTTTAATTTTACTTTTAATTTTAGTCTGTAATAGTAATTTCGTAAGTTACTAATAGTTACTTCCCCATCCATGTAGCATAGCTTTAAGAAATTCTTTTCCCTTTATCTTTCCATAATATTGTACATTACCAAGTGATTTGAAAGTTTACTTTTTTAGAGAGTACATATTGTTTAGCCTTTCTTTTAAATGGACATATCCACATATTTTAATCAAATACTAGTAAATCTCAACTGGTCCATAAGTATAACAATAAAGCATACGGAGTAGATGACATTGACTGGGACCACAATCCAAAGAGGATCTTTAGGAAAGCAGATGGCTCTGAAGCCTGTTTCTTAGAGGGCTACAGGTAGGTTAGACTTTAATGCTGATTTTTATCTTTTTAATGTGAAATGCTTAGACCTTAGAAGAAATCTGAAATATCTTCAGTAGAATTGTTTGACAGGTGTACATATGGAACAAGTTGCTCTTAAAGCTGTATATATTAATAGATGTGCTCATCGGGGCTTCCCTGGTGCCTCAGTAGTTAAGAACTTGCCTGCCAAGCAGAAGACGTTGGTTCGACCCACAGGTTGGGAAGATCCCCTGGAGAAGGAAATGGCAACCCATTCCAGTATTCTTGTCTGGAAAATCCCATGCACAGAGGAGCCTGATGGGCTACAGTCCACAGGCTCACAAGAGTGAGACACAACTTAGCAACTACACAACAACATGACTAGACCACAGCAACAAATATGTAAAATATTTGGGTTTTTATGGTAAAATTTATATACAGTAAAATATGTAAATTTTAAGTGTACAATTCAATGAATTTTGATAGATGCCTGCATCCATGTAATTTACATTTCTATTAAGACATAGAAAAAGATTTTATGATTGTAGAAATTCCCCTCTCCTCTTCCTGATAAATACCCAATTCCAGTAGATTCGTGTTTCCTTTTCTAGAAATCTATACATGCCAAATATATTTCATACATATGAAATCATACAGTGTACAGTGTTTTGTTCCTGGTTTCATTTTCTTAGTATATTGTTTGAAAAATTCATGTTGTTGTACGAGCTCAATAGTTTTTCATTTTTGCTGTCTAATATTATTCAATTGTATGAATATATCAGAATTATTTATCTATTCTTTTCTTATAAGCATCTGAGTTGTTTCTACCTTGGAACTATTATGAATAAATCTGTTATGAACATTTCCAATATAGTCTGTGTGAAAGTATATTCTAATTTTTCTTGGGTAAATTCCTAGGAGTGAAATCATTAGATCACAGGAGGATATATTCTCAACTTGAAGAAGAAAAAAGAACCTAACAGTTTTCCAAATTGATTGCAATGCATTGCACTCCACCATCAGTGTGTGAGAAGTTTGCTTGCTTCACATCCTCGACAACTTTTAGAGTGACTGGTCTTTTTAAGTTTAACCATTCTACTAAGTATAGAGTGATCACTCTTCGTGATTTAATTGCATTTTCCTTCTGACTAATAATGCTGAACCTTTATTCATTCATTCCTTGCTCACATGTACTTCTTCCCTTGTGAAGTCTATGCTGGGCTCTCTTGATTGAATTGTCTTCTTGTTGAATTGTAGGACACAAGTTCTTCTTTGTTTGTTTGTTTGTTCCCAATTATATTTTGAAAATAATTTCTCACAAAATCCTCAGTCATGAAGATATTTTCTTAGATTTTCTTTTATAAGTTTTATAAGTTTAGAATTAAAACTAGGTCTAAGAGCCATCACAAATTAACATGTGACATGATGTAGAAGCCAAAGACTATTTTTCCCATGTATATTCTGAGTTGTCCAAGTATCATTTATGAAAATTCTCCAGTAGTGTTATCAAAACTCAATTGACTCTATGAGTGTGGATGTATTTTAGAATTCTCCACTCTACTTTAACTATCTTTTCATAAATGCCACATTGTCCTGATTAATATAGCTTCATAGTAAGCCTTGGGGGAAGATCCCCGGAGCAGGCCATGGCAACCCACTCCAGTATTCTTGCCTGGAGAATCGCGGGGGCAGAGATTCCTGATGGGCTACAGTCCATAGGGTTGCAGAGAGTTGGACACGACCGAAGAGAATTAGCACACACGAACACAGTAAGACTTGAAGTTAGATGTAAGCCCTCCTGTATTATTTTCCTTTTTCAAGATTATTTTCACTATTCTAGGATATTTTCACTTCCGTGCGAATTTTAGAATAGCTTATCAACTTCTAAAATAGAAAAAAAAATTTGCCAAGATTATGATTTGGCTTGTATTGAATCTGCACAACAGCATGGGCAGAACTGACACCTTGATGACACTGACGCTTCCTATCCATTCGCATGGTATGCCTCACCCTTTATTAGTGATTTCTTTTCTCTCATCCTCTATGGATTCAGTGTAGAGGTTTATCCTTAAGCATTTATGCCTCAGTGTTATTTTAAATAGAGCTTTTAAAATCTGACTTTCTAAATCTTCGCTTCAGGTATATTATTAATAACTTTGTGTACTGTGACCTTACTAAATTCACTGTTAGACCTAGTAGATGTTTCATGTATTCTTTATTATTTATTACACAATCACATCACTTGCAAATATTGAGTTTTAATTCTTTCTAGTCATCTTCCCTTGCCTTAGTTCACTTTCTTAATCTCCTACTACAGTACAGAACAGAAATGATGAGAGAGGATACACTTGCCTTCATCATACTCTTAAAGAGAAAGCATGAACCCTTAAAGAGAAAAACATCAAACTCTTCATAATCTTCATGTAGTCCAAGGCTCATGCTTGTTCTCTCTGCACTGTTCTAATATTAGTATATATGTTGTCAAAACAAGTACATATTTCCTCTGCAAATCTGTGAGTTTCTTGAGGTCAGAATTTAGGATTGAGTCATTTTCAAATTCTGGAACCTAGAAGAATGCCTCAAACATGTAAGAATTCCAGAAAGCATTTTTAAAACAAATAAATAAGATTAATTTTAGGCTGATTCATGTCAATGTATGACAAAAACCACTACAATATTGTAAAGTAATTAGCCTCCAACTAATAAAAATAAATGAAAAAAAATAAGATTAATTTTAAAAACAGAGATTATTTTTTTAAGTGATAACTCTCCTAAGAGCATAGGACCTTATTTTCCAAAGGATAGCCCATCCAATACTTGTTCTGAGAGAAAATATAATGTATTTTTTTTTAAATATGTTTTTAGAAGAATAAATTTGGGGGACTCTGGATTAAAAGAGGAATCAGATCTATTTCTGTACACAGTAGATAGTTTAGACCTACAACTCACTTGTATAAAATTCTGTGATATGTCTACATAACTAGATTTCTTTAGAATTTCCATTTCTAACAATAGGTAGAAAATAATGCAAACTTTTCAGTAACAGGTAGTTCAATCTTTTCCAGTTGAAAATCTTCTCACTCAGTTTTAAAGATTAAACTCTCTTTCAAACCATTTTCTTCCTCCAGATCACCTCTCATAATTTCTTTTCCAAAACTGTGTCTGTATGGAGTTGCAATTGAATAATTTCTGGGTGTTCTCTTGTTGAACTCTCATCACCTAACTGTGGGAGGTGGTCTTTTGTTCTAATTGCATCTGCCTCTCAAGGTGTTACTAATTCATTGTCTGTTCTCCCAGCGAAACCAAAGCTTTGAAAGCATTCCATTGCCACTCTACATCCTCTCCTCAGCGAAACTTCTTTCTGCTTCCTGTGTTTCAAAAGGGATCAACTTGTCATTTACTAAGACGAACCATAGAAGATTCACTCTCTTATTTAGCAACAATTTTCAATTGCCCCCACTGGATTATGCAAGGATTTTGAATTCCCCCCATACCAAACATCTGTCAAGGCAGTCTCCATTGATAAAATCCCCTGCTGTTTTCTGCCTAAATATGTGCCTCATCTTTTCTCTTGCACTGTGGCCATCTTATATTGCCACAAAAGGAGACTTGCAAATCAGTGTCCTTTTAAAATTACTATCAATAAAGAGCGCTCACATCTTGGATTTCAACATCCCTTTCTGCCTGCCTGGATTTTTACCTCACCTATTTGGTGCTCCTTGGATCAAGGTTCATGGAGGTGAGCGTACTGAGTCCTTGAACGATCCAAGCTGCATCCTTATCTTCTAGCTACCCCTTCCAAATATTGCCTCTTCCTGTCCTAAAAAGTATCATGTTCCTTTCTCTTGCTGGTAGGCATTCCTCATACACCACTGCTTTCTGAATAACCTCTCAATATTTTTTGATAAAAGGAACTAAAGATTATCATACTAAATGAAGTGAGTCAGATGGAGAAAGAAAAATATCATATGTTCATTTCAGTTCGCTTTGGTCGCTCAGTCATTTCCCACTCTTTGCGACCCCATGGACTGCATCAGGACCAGGCCTCCCTGTCCATCATCAACTCCCAGAACTTGCTCAAACTCATGTCCATCAAGCCGGTGATACCATCCAACCAACTCATCCTCTGTCATCCCCTTCTCCTCCCGCCTTCAATCTTTCCCAGCATCAGGGTCTTTTCAAATGAGGCAGTTGTTCACATCAGGTGGCCAAAGTATTGGAGTTTCAGCTTCAGCATCAGTCCTTCAAGTGAATATTCAGGACTGATTTCCTTTGGGAGTGACTGTTTGGATCTCCTTGCAGTCCAAGGGACTCTCAAGAGTCTTCTCCAAAACCATAGTTCAAAAGAATCAGTTCTTCAGTGCTCAGCTTTCTTTATAGTCCAACTCTCACATCCATACATGACTACTGGAAAAACCATAGCTTTGACAAGATGGACTTTTGTTGGCAAAGTAATGTCTCTGCTTTTTAATATGCTGTCTAGTTTGGTCATAGCTTTTCTTCCAAGGAGCAAGTGTCTTTTAATTTCATGGCTGCAGTCACCATCTGCAGTGATTTTGGAGCCCAAGAAAATTAAGTCTGTCACTATTTCCATTGTTTCCCCATCTATTTACCATGAATTGATGGGACCGGATGCAATGATCTTCATTTCTTGAATGTTGAGTTTTAAGGCAGCTTTTTCACTCTCCTCTTTCACTTTCATCAAGAAACTTTTTAGTTCTTCTTCGCTTTCTGCCATGAGGGTGGTGTCATCTGTGTATCTGAGGTTATTGATATTTCTCCCAGCAAACTTGATTCCAGCTTGTGCTTCCTCCAGGCCAGCATTTCTCATGATGTTCTCTGCATATAAGTTAGATAAGCAGGGTGACAATATACAGCCTTGACATACTCCTTTTCCTATTTGGAACCAGTCTGTTGTTCCATGTCCAGTTCTAACTACTGCCTCTTGACCTGCATATAGATTTCTTAGGAGGCAGGTCAGGTGGTTTGGTATTCCCATCTCTTTCAGAATTTCTCACAGTTTGCTGTGATCCACACAGTCAAAGGCTTTGACTTAGTCAATAAAACAGAAGTAGATGTTTCTCTGGAACTCTCTTGCATTTTTAATGACCAAATGGATGTTGACAATTTGATCTCTGGTTCCTCTGTGCTTTCTAAATCCTCCTGGAACATCTGGAAGCTCTTGGTTCATGTACTGTTGAAGCCTGGCTTGGAGAATTTTGAGCATTACTTTGCTAGCATGTGAGATGCGTGCAATTATGTGGTAGTATGAACATTCTTTGGCATTGCACTTCTTTGGGACTGGAATGAAAATTGGCCTTTTCTAGTCCTGTGGCCACTGCTGAGTTTTCCAAATTAGCTGGCATATGGAGTACAGCATTTTCAAGCATCATCTCTTAGGATTTGAAATAGCTCAACTGGAATTCCATCACCTCCACTAACTTTGTTCGTAGTGATGCTTCCTAAGGCCCACTTGACTTCACACTTCAGGATGTCTGGCTCTAGGTGAGTGATCACACCATCGTGGTTATCTGGGTCATGAAGATCTTTTTTGTATAGTTCTTTTGTGTATTCTTGCCACATTTTCTTAATGTCTTTTGCTTCTGTTAGGTCCATACCATTTCTGTCCTTTATTGTGCCCATCTTTGCATGAAATGTTCCCTTGGCATCTCTAATTTTCCTGAAGAGATCTCCAGTCTTTCCCATTCTATTGTATTCCTCTATTTACATTGATCACTGAGGAAGGCTTTCTTATCTCTCCTTGCTATTCCTTTGAAACTCTGCATTCAGATGGGTATATCTTTCCTTTTCTCCTTTGCCTTTAGCTTAGCTTTAGCTTTAAATATCATATGATATTACTTAAATGTGAAATCTAAATAAAAACCGTACAAATTAACTTACTTACCAAAAAAAAAAAAAAAAATAGAAAGCAAACCTATGGTTACCCAAAGAGAAAGGATAAATTGGGAATCTGGAGTTAACATACACACACTACTATGTATAAAATAGGTAAGCAATAAGGACATACAGTAATAGAGAACTATACTCAATATTTTATAATAACCTACAATGCAAAAGAATATAAAAAGTAATATACATGTGCATTTATATGTATATGTATAACTGAATCACTTTTCAGTATACCTGAAAATTTTTAAAAAACTATACTTCAATAAAAATTAAATTTTAAAAAATTGAGCTATATGTGATTCCACTAAACCTGGATCTTGATATGAAACTTATTTTGGAATTTATAAATCTATTCTTTCTCAATAAAGGTGGGGGCTTTGACTTTCTAGCCATAATCTTCATAGTCCCTTTTTGGAAGTTGAATGTTGAAAGACTGACTCTTTCTCTCCAAATTTTACTCTGAGCTGTGCTGGGCTTAGTCACTCGGTCATGTCCGACTCTTTGTGACCCCGTGGACTGCAGCCCTCCTCTGTCCATGGGGATTCTCCACGTAAGAATATTGGAGTGGGTTGCCATGCCCTCCTCCAGGGAATCTTCGCAACCCAAGGATCGAAGCCAGGTCTCCTGCATTGCAGGCAGATTCTTTAGCATCTGAGCCACCAGGGAAGCCCCAAAAGTTCCTACTCTAATTATCCTAACTGTCCCTAAGAACCTGGGAGCTTCAGAGTAAACAAGTAGTAATCATGGGTAACACAGAAGACAAAAGCACAGTGCTATCTTCATGTTACTCAAGACTCCTCAACGTTTTAATGTGCTAGTAGGGTTTATGACTGCAAGCATGGAAGATATGGTATAGCATTTTCCAAATTATTTAAACACAAATCATTTTCTTTAAAGAACATTTCTAAAACAGAGTTACCATATGATCCTGCAATCCCACTCCTGGGCATATACCCAGAGAAAATCGTAATTCAAAAAGATATATGCACCCTAGTGTTCATAGCAGCACTGTTTACAATCCAAGACATGGATGGCCCCGAAGTATCCATTAATAGATGAACTGGTAAAGAAGATGTGGGACATTTGTACAATGAAATAATGAATGAAATAGTGCCACTTAGAGCAACATGGATGGACGTAAAGATCATCATACTAAGTGAAGTACATCGGAAAGAGAAAGATAAATATCACATGATATCACTTAAATGTGGAATATGAAGAAAAAGATGCAAATGCGTGGTGCCAGTCACTCAGTCATGTCCGACTCTTTGTGATCCCATCAGCTGGAGTCCACCAGGCTCCTCTGTCCATGGGATTCTCCAGGCAAAAATACTGGAGTGGGTTACCATTCCCTTCTCCAGGGGACCTTCCCCACCCAGGGACTGCACCTGGGCCTCCTGCTTTAAAAGGCAGATTCTTCACCATCTGAGCCACCAAAGAAGCCCAATATACAGATGAAACGATTTACAAAACAGAAACAGACTTACAGGCACAGAAGGCAACTTATGGTTACTAAAGGGGAACAACGGGAGCAGGGATATACATCCTACTGCATATAAAATAAAGGAATAGCAAGGTCCTGCTGTACTGCGCAGGGGACTCTGCTCAGTATCTTATAATAACCTGTAATGGAAGAGAATCTGAAAAAGACTAGACAGATAGGTAACTGAGTCACTTTACTGGACACTTGAAAGTGACACAACATTGTAAATTGGCTACAAGTAAAAAAAAGAAGAATGCCTGACTAGGCAACTATCTCTGTTGGAAATATTCTGAGGAGCAAAAGGGTACATTGCAAAACAGGGAGAAATGAAAGCAGGGGTATCACTTAAGTGGTTACTTTGTTTGTCCAGAAGAAAGGTGATAAAGATCTGAACTGGAGAAAGCCAGGAATTGGAGAAACAGATTCAATAAGTAGGTAGAAAATGAAGTTACATGATCCAGTGAGAATATTCGCTCTAATGAAATGGATCCTAGATACTTCTAACAATATGCTTTGTACATTTTTAAATTTCAAGAAAGCAGCTAGATGGAAACCAGAGGCATTTCTACATGAAGTAAATATTTATAAAATAGATTCAGGAGGAAAACATATATCTTTTTGGTTCACATTGAAGGAAAATTTTCTTAAAATATCCAATTATGTTTTATTCTGCCCCTATCAGTCCATGAAATGTATCAAACAGGTCTTCTTTGACTTCTCAAGATCTTTAAATACTGACCTATCAATGGAATGAGAAAGATGCAAATGAAATAATTCTCAAATGAGTGGGTTAGTGAATTCTGGATTGAAAGAAATTTCAATATTTTAAGCACCAAATATTTTTTTAACACGTTAGAATATCTCTCATTAGTCTCCACTGAATTATACTTTTCATTTCCTAAGTCTAGTATGATGTGTTTATTATAATGTAATTTGAATATAAGGGGGAAAAAAGAAGGCAACTCTAGTCATAAAACTACGTTAATTAATATTATTAAATGTGGTATAACACATTCCAAATGTTTCATGCTTAACAGATTAGAACTGACTCATCAGGATAGAATGGGTGATTTTAAAACCAGAAACAAAACAATATTGCTGTTTCTTTTGAGCAAGCGCACTTACTCTATTAGTGACTTAGAAATTACTAGTAAGTCTAACATACTTGGGGCTTCCCGGGTGGCGCTAGTGGTAAAGAACCCACCTGCCAGTGAAGGAGACATAAAAGATGTGGGTTCGATCTCTGGGTTGGGTAGATCCCCTGGAGGAGGGCATGGCAACCCACTCCAGTATTCTTGCCTGGAGAATCCCAGGGATAGAGGAGCCTGGTGGGCTACAGTCCATGGGGTCTTAAAGAGTCAGACGCGCCTGAGCAACTGTTTTGCGGTTCAGTAACTAAATCAGTAGGCTAGATGATTTCTCTTCTGAACTATGTTAATCACCTTTCAGCTTCCACCTCCCCGCTATCTTTCTACTCTCATCACACTCATATATTGCTGTCCATTTAATTTCCTAAACACAATTCTCATTCTATTGCTTCTTACTCAAAAAACCTCCAGTGGCTCCTGATCGCCCTCTAATAAAATCTCAACAACCTTAATCTGTTATGCAAGGACCTTTCCTGATTTCTCCACAATTTAAATGTTAAGTCTAAGCTTCTGCTTCTTTTTTTTTCCCATTCACCCTTGATTTTGTCAAGATGCAATGCAAGCCCTTGACGAGGAGGCACCATTGATTGAAGAGTCCATCATTCGTTTCATGCACATCTTACTCCAGAGCCTAATGGATGGTAAGTTTCTTCTGAAATTGATTCTAATGCTCCTCTGGACATTAAAATATGAAAAGATAATGTGACTGAGAAATAAGGGGAAAGTCCTCATTGTTTTCCACATTTCTCATACTTCCTGCCTCTTGTCCCTGGCTAGAACAATTCTCTCTGCTTTCTACTGCTGCAGGACTACATAACCAAACCCCACCTACCTAAAAATCTATTCAAATATAAAAGAATCCTTGAGCATCTTTCTCTTCACTGAGCTACTTGAACTCCCCAAGAAAATGATTAGAACCACTCATGGGCACTTGTCACTCCCCACTTGATACTGACAACTCTGTCTTTAATACTAGATTGTCTGCAGGTTGAGGACAATCAGGATTTATTGACTACTTCACATTCTCTTTTTGCCATGCAGTGCAACATTCTAAATACAATGTCTACAAGATACTATGCAACATATATTTGTTAAGCAAATTACTCAGTGACAAACACACATTTAATAAACGTTGAATTTCTAACACTTCATTTTCATTCTATCACTATTTAACCATGTGACCTGAGACAATTTACTTAACCTCCTAGGGCTGAGGTATCAAATGACACAATAGATGAGATAATGGGTGTGTGAATACTCCCTAGAAATCATAAGATCAGTTCTCGGTGCTAGCATTGTTTTCTTTTCTGAGAAATGAGACAATTGAATCTGATCTATTTCAAAAACAGTCTGTGAGTACTATTCCACAACGATAGGACTGCAAGTTTTTGCTTTTCCTTAAGTGTGCTGGCTGAAAGCATGAGGTGACTTAAGCGGTCGGAGAACCTGCCTCTTACAAAACTTCTCTGGATCCCTGATGCACCTGTGAATAACCCTGCTGTGATTATCATTCCAAACAGCTTTGCACCCTGTGGCCAGGTCAAATAAGACCAGAAGTATTAAGAACCGATGCTTATCAGGCCTCTCTCTCATACTCTGAGGTCAAAAGAGCCCTTCTTGGGACTTCGCTGGTGGTTCCATAGTTAAGACTTGCTCTGCAGTGCAGAGAGTGCTGGTTCAAACCCTGGTCGGGGAACTAAGATCCTACATGTCATGCAGCACAACCAAAATACAAAAATTAAAAAAGAACAAAGGAGCTGTTCTCACCAAGAAAGAGAGAGGTGTTATTACAGCAATATAAATCACCCAAGAGTTTGGTTCAAAACTTTTTTATTAGCTAAAACTTTTATTAATAAAAGTAGATTAAAAACATATTAAGAGTTCAATATTTTAAAGAATCACCCTTAGGAAATAGGCATATGGTGACTGGTGTTAACTGTAATGATATACCATAATTAACACTACAGAGTCTTAAGCCTCACATCTCTGCCTTGAGATGGGTTTCCCACTTTGACTTGATACCATTCAGTTCCCTTTGATTCCATTTATATTTGTTTCCATTCAAGCTTATATCATGATACCATGGGTAGAAGGCAGGCTTTATCTCAGATCTTAGAATTCAGGGGCTTCAACTCCAACTATTTGTCTGACATTTGTAAACTTATCTAATCTCTCTGAACCTTAATTTCCTCATCTGCAAAATATTAGGCACTTCATAATAAAAATAATGTCCCCAGTGCATAGATCATTTCATCTTCCTCTTACTACTTTAATTCATGTCAGTTCAACTTGACTTAATTCAACAAACATCAACTATTATCAACTATAGGGCTGGGACATCAGAACAGCATCATTGCAAATGTGGGGTTCTGAGAAGACAAATTTATGTCTAGCAAAATATGTATAACTTGCTTAAGTAAGGAATGAAGTTGTATTGGGGGGTGATACGGATGTATATGGCACGGAACACAAGGTGAAAGGAGATGTGGGCATTCCATGTTTATTAAAACATGAAGGTCTTCAGAAAATTCAGTTGAAGACATCACACTGTGGCAAGTGTGGGAATCTCAATCAAAACTTCCTGATTTCAATCAGTTCTGACTTGACAGGAGATGTTTGTACCAGCTCTCAATGTTTGGACAGCTGGCACATTCCTTCATTTAGGAATTTAAATGTTCTCAGCATTGATTACACTTATGGCATAAGTAATTTATAACCGTTCTCCTAGCATTTGTTTACAATGCACAAGGAATTTGCAAATGTATAAGCGCATTTTGGGGGCTTTCCTGGTGGCTCAGATGGTAAAGTCTCCCTGCAATGCAAGAGACCCGAGTTTGATCCCCGGGTCAGGAAGATCCCCTGGAGAAGGGAATGGCAACCCACTCCAGCATTCTCACCTGGAGAATTCCACATAAAGTTTATCATTTTCTCCTGCAAATCTGCTATGTGCCAGGCGATTCTCCCAGGAGGCGCTCCTCCACTGATGACTCAGCGATCCAGGCTCCTGTTTTTTGTCCTCTCAACAAACAGCCTGCATGGTTTCTGCTCAGGCTGAGATGAGAAAGACTGGATGATTGTGGGAGGACTACTCTTTGCCTTTAGTTGAGAGGAACACATCCACTTATGTTCGTTGGCCATAATTAGTCACATGACCCTGCCTTACTGCAAGGGGACTGGGAAACACTGGCTCTGGTATGTCAGAAAAAAAAAAAAAGAAAAAGAATGACCATTTACTAAAGCTTTATTAATGTCTCATTCACAAAGGAAAGCCTGACATGTCTTTACTCTGAAAATATGGGGTATGATCAGAAGGGCTGTGGTGGGATGGGGGCATGCTTCCTCCAAGTCACTGGAATTCCCTGGAATTCCCCTGAGTCACTGCAGCAGAGCAGGACCTAGATTAAGAGGAGACTAGTCCAGGAAGAAGAGAGACTGGAAGATGGAAGCTGGATTTACCAGACGAATTTTCTAGACTTTGGGTAGGTAGGAAGAGCAGGCTACAAGGAGGCACCTTATCAAATAGCCCATGACAAAGTGGCCTGGATTCCTGGAGCATTTCTGGTTGTCTTGGTGACTCAAGGATGGGAAACCAAAGCTCCTCAGGCAAGAGCTTTGTGAGAGCTGAGATTTCTTGACTTTGGGATATTGTGATCTTGTGCTATGTTTATTAAGCTGAGCTGGAGCTTTGCTTCCCAAAATTCCTTTCCCTTTATGGCTGCAGGCGAAGGTCGGCCACCAAAAGAAATACATAGGTAATGGATACCGAGGGAGAAGAGGCTGCGGGAGGAACTGGGAGCTTGGGATTGACACATATTCTCCATTGACACGCAGAGAAAATAGGCAACTAGTGAGAACTCCCTTTGTAGCACAGGGAACTCTACTTGACGAGCTGTGGTCAAGTCAGTCCAACAGGGGGACTTCCAGCAGGGGGAGTCTACATGGATGTGTATGACTGATTCACTTTGCTCGGCAGTGGAAACTGTCACCAAGAGTGGGACGCGACTGAAGCCACTCAGCATGCATGCGTGCATCGCGGTATCCTTGCTCTGACTCATCCCGGGCATGACATCGGCAGGGAGGGCAGCCCTATAAAGCTCTGTAAAGCTCAATAAAAATTAACTCAAAAAGAAAAAAAAAAGGCTTCTGCAGGAGTTTTTCATTTGCTTATCATTGGCTTCTGCAAAGCACAAGTGAAGAAGCATAGGCAGCGGGTTCGCTGGAGGGCTGGAGCGGGGTCGGGGCAGCTGGGTGTCGGCCCGGGTGCCCGGATCGCGGGGCCGCAGGGAAGCAGGGGCCGGGGCCGAGCCCGTGCTGCCCGCCGCCCCAGGCCGCTCCTGCCGCTTCTCTGGCCTGAGGGCCGTCTTCTGCGGTCACAGGCCAGGTTCTCCTGCAGAGCGCTCACGCAGACAAAGCCGGGTGTTCGGAGGCCGTGACAGCCCCGCAGGCTCTGCCTCGCGCTGGAGGATGTCCACACGCCCGGCCTCCCCCATCCCACAGCCGCCCCCTCTGGCCGCTGTCATCCCTGCTGAGGTCACACCCGGGACGGGATGCCGAAGCGACGACACCGTGATGCACGCGTGCGTGCGGAGTCACTGCCGCGGGCTCTGCCCTTTGGGAGCCTACGGACGCCTGCCCACCAGACTCCTCCGTCCATGGGGCTCACCGTGAGGAATACTGGAGTGAGTTGCCATGATCTCCTGCAGGGAATCTTCCCGACCCAGGGATCAAAGCAGCGTCCCTTGTATCCCCTGCATTGGCAGGTGGGCTCTTTACCACGATCGCCACCTGGGAAGCCTGATTCTGTGATACCATAGCCAAAACCAGATCTGTTTCCCCACGTTGAACCTGAGGTGTTCCCACCTGCCTTGGCCTGACCTCACCTGCGCCGCGTGGAATACGCGTGGGGAGAAGGGGGCGGTGGGGTCGGGGCAGCGGATGCGAGACGGTCGTGCAGGGGCGCCCCCGGGGCTAACACAGCTGCAGGGCCGACACCCCCCGCATTCCTGCGGGGCGCGAGGACGTTAGAGAAAGGGATGGGGCGGCGGGGGCACAGGCTTCTCAGGGACGGCGGCCAGCCCCCCTCAGCCACGGTCACCAGGTGACGATAAGGACACCCCGCATCCTAGATTCAATTCTCCTGCAAAGCTGGGGTTCACATTTCCGTACAGTTTCCCGATTTCAACTGTATGTAACAACAACAAAAGCAAACACTAAATCTGTATTTTTATTTCTAAGTCAATGTTTGAAGTGAACAAATCCTGTCTAGAGGACAGATTGATCCCAGGTTAGGCATGTGCCTCAGAGTCAAATTAATTACCTTGCTTCAAATCCAACCTCCGTCACTTTCCAGACATGGTACCTCGGGCAAGTTACGTCCCTACCTCCACCCTTCATCTGGAGAACGAGATGAGTAACACCCCTCTTATAAGAAGTCTGAGGATCAAATGAGTTACTAAATACATTTCCTTGTTTCTAAGACACTACTGAATGTGAGATGAACGATTTTTTTTTGTTTCCGTGAGAAAGAAAAGATGGTGGCTAATTAACCCATAACACAATTCTTTCTTATCACTTAGCGTTATTGTCTTATAATTGCTGAAAAAGCTTTTTCAGAGTTATTTTGCCATAGATTTTTTATCATTTATCACTCTGAGCACACATATAAAGGAAATATAAGTGAAACAATGGAGTTTGGCATTCTTAAAACCTCGGTACGCAGTCCAATACCTGAGTTAGTTTTCATCCCTGTTTTTCCACAGTATCATTCCTGGTGCTATTAAAAGTGTGGTTGATGCAGCATTTCTTTGACACTGCTCCTCCATTGTCTCCAGGAATTTCTTCCAAACTGCTGACACCCCTAGCGAGAGTTTTCTTACCGACACTTTCTTGATTTTACCAGAAGATGTCCCATGGAAAAATGTCAGGCAGTGGAAAGGCTTGTATTCTTTTTTATCCAAGGTGAAAGTTGCTCAGTCACGTCCGACTCTCTGCGACCCCATGGACTGTAGTCCTCCAGGCTGCTTCATCCGTGGGATTCTCTGGAGAATACTGGAGTGGGTTGCCATGCCCTTCTCCAGGGGATCTTCCCAACACAGGGATCAAACCCAGGTCTCCGGAACTGCAGGCAGATTCTTTACCACTTGAGCTACCCAGGAAGCCCATTCTTTTTTTTTTTTTTTTTAAGTTCAGCTCTTTTACTAATGTAAGAATGAATTTTTTTTTTAATTTTTATTTATTTATTTATTTGTCATACATTGATATGAATCAGCCATAGATTTACACATATTCCCCATCCCGATCCCCCCTCCCACCTCCCTCTCCACCCGATTCCTCTGGGTCTTCCCAGTGCACCAGGCCCGAGCATTTGTCTCATGCATCCCACCTGGGCCAGTGATCTGTTTCACCATAAATAGTATACATGCTGTTCTTTTGAAACATCCCACCCTCACATTCTCCCACACAGTTCAAAAGTCTGTTCTGTATTTCTGTGTCTCTTTTTCCATTTTGCATATAGGGTTATCGTTACCTTCTTTCTAAATTCCATATATATGTGTTAGTATGCTGTAATGTTCTTTATCTTTCTGGCTTACTTCACTCTGTATAATGGGCTCCAGTTTCATCCATCTCATTAGGACTGGTTCAAATGAATTCTTTTTAACGGCTGAGTAATATTCCATGGTGTATATGTACCACAGCTTCCTTATCCATTCATCTGCTGATGGGCATCTAGGTTGCTTCCATGTCCTGGCTATTATAAACAGTGCTGCGATGAACATTGGGGTGCACATGTCTCTTTCAGATCTGGTTTCCTCAGTGTGTATGCCCAGAAGTGGGATTGCTGGGTCATATGGCAGTTCTATTTCCAGTTTTTTAAGAAATCTCCACACTGTTTTCCATAGCGGCTGTACTAGTTTGCATTCCCACCAACAGTGTAAGAGGGTTCCCTTTTCTCCACACCCTCTCCAGCATTTATTGCTTGTAGACTCTTGGATAGCAGCCATCCTGACTGGCGAGTAATGGTACCTCATTGTGGTTTTGATTTGCATTTCTCTAATAATGAGTGATGTTGAGCATCTTTTCATGTGTTTGTTAGCCATCTGTATGTCTTCTTTGGAGAAATGTCTGTTTAGTTCTTTGACCCATTTTTTGACTGGGTCATTTATTTTTCTGGAATTGAGCTGCAGGAGTTGCTTGTATATTTTTGAGATTAATCCTTTGTCTGTTTCTTCATTTGCTATTATTTTCTCCCAATCTGAGGGCTGTCTTTTCACCTTGCTTATAGTTTCCTTTGTAGTGCAAAAGCTTTTAAGTTTCATTAGGTCCCATTTGTTTAGTTTTGCTTTTATTTCCAATATTCTGGGAGGTGGGTCATAGAGGATCTTGCTGTGATTTATGTCGGAGAGTGTTTTGCCTATTTCTCCTCTAGGAGTTTTATAGTTTCTGGTCTTACATTTAGATCTTTAATCCATTTTGAGTTTATTTTTGTGTATGGTGTTAGAAAGTGTTCTAGTTTCATTCTTTTGCAAGTGGTTGACCAGTTTTCCCAGCACCACTTGTTAAAGAGGTTGTCTTTTTTCCATTGTATATCCTTGCCTCCTTTGTCAAAGATAAGGTGTCCATAGGTTCATGGATTTATCTCTGGGCTTTCTATTCTGTTCCATTGATCTATATTTCTGTCTTTGTGCCAGTACCACACTGTCTTGATGACTGTGGCTTTGTAGTAGAGTCTGAAGTCAGGCAGGTTGATTCCTCCAGTTCCATTCTTCTTTCTCAAGATTACTTTGGCTATTCGAGGTTTTTTGTATTTCCATACAAATTGTGAAATTCTTTGGTCTAGTTCTGTGAAAAATACCGTTGGTAACTTGATAGGGATTACATTGAATCTATAGATTGCTTTGGGTAGAATAGCCATTTTGACAACATTGATTCTTCCAACCCATGAACATGGTATGTTTCTCCATCTGTTTGTGTCCTCTTTGATTTCTTTCATCAGTGTTTTATAGTTTTCTATGTATAGGTCTTTTGTTTCTTTAGGTAGATATACTCCTAAGTATTTTATTCTTTTTGTTGCAATGGTGAATGGTATTGTTTCCTTAATTTCTCTTTCTGTTTTTTCATTGTTAGTATATAGGAATGCAAGGGATTTCTGTGTGTTA